>NC_052634.1:44197947-44509468 GCF_016161935.1 Mauremys reevesii
TGGATATTCTTGCAGAGAGTTTTGCTTTCTGACCTGGAATTGAACAGGGGCTGCGAGGGGACAATGCTGCTCCCTTTTCTTGGCTCATCCAAAAACATAAGTTCTTGGTGCCCTTTGTTTCCCTGTTCTTCAAAGGCAAATCAGCTGGTGTAGCAGCTACTGAAAGCCTTAGAAAAGGGCCCCAAAATTGACAGCAGCTGGTTTCTGTAGTGTAGTGGTTATCACATTTGCTAACTTGCAAAAGATCCTGGTTTAAAACCAGGCAGAAACATTGATACTTTCCTTCCTTTGGTCTTTTATCTCTCCAGGTCCTTTCTTAACTACATCCATAGCTTCTATGCTTTCTTCCTCATTTTTTCCTTTCATGGAGCTTTAAATTGAAAAGGAGAGGGTTAGGCATTTTGAGGAAGGAACAGACCATCATTTGGAGACTGCCAGCTCCATAACAAATCTGAGCGTAGAAGAATCCCAACCCTTTGTCCTGCATATTTAGCTCCCAGCCAGCAGTTTTCCCTTGCCTTTTTTTTTTTGAGCTAACCTTGAGTCCAGGGCGCACACTCTCTCTGCCCCACACATCAAATCTGGCCTGCTGCAAAGTGACCCTAAGAACCAGCAACCTGCACGAGAGCATGACTGGGGAAAAGGTTTCCCATGAATCTTATAAGCCACTGGATGCGTTGGAAAGAGGCAGGCTCTGAGCATAACAGTCAGCAAAGAAGGCCTGTTTGGGGATGTGGCTCAGTGGTACAGCACCTGCTGCATGTATAAGGCCCTGGGTTCACTCCCACGTTTGCCTTTCACCCCTGTTGCTTTGCTCAGGCCCAGCTGGCATGTGGCCCAGTCAGTCTCCTGCACAAGTTACAGTCCTGAGCAGTGAGGGCAAAGTGCCAGTGCATGGAAGCTCTGGGGGGTTCTGCTCCTAAAGCACCATGGTGACTCTAAGATTCCCATCCACTGAGCTGCTTGAGGAGGACTGGAGAGAAGGGTCCCATCAGCACAGAGGAGGGACAAGGACATGGAGGGGCAGTCAGTGCTGAGAGAGGTCAGTGATTTATACAAGACACGGGACACTGGTTCTCGGAGGACAGGAGGTGAGGGCAGCTTGTTTACAATGATGCTGAATAGAAGAAAAGGCTGGAGTCAATGAAACATGAGAGATAGAAGGAGAAGGGCAGCTCCACAGAGGGCCCTGGTGCTCATACACCCCAGTTCACAAGTACACAACATAAGAATGGCCACACTGGGTCAGATCAACAGTCCATCTAGCCTAGTATCCTGTCTTCTTACAGTGGCCGATCCTAGGTGCTGAGGTTCCACAGGTTGACTGAGTGTTATGTGAAGAAATATTTCCTTTTGTTTGGTTTAAACCTGCTGCCTCTTCATTTCATTTGGTGACCCCTAGTTCTCGTGTCTAGAGGAGTAAATAACACTTCCTTGTTTACTTTCTCCAACCCAGTCATTGCTTTATAGACCTCTATCATCTCTTTTCCAAGCTGAAAAGTCTCAGTCTTATTAATCACTCGTCATATGAAAGCTGCTCCAGACCCCTAATCATTTTTGTTGCCCTTTTCTGAACCTTTTCCAATTACAATATATCTTTTATCAGGTGGGGTGACCACATCTGCAGGCAGTATTCAAGATGTGGGTGTGCCATGGATTCCTGTAGAGGCGCCCCGGCTTGTCCTAGATAGAGAGACTAGACAAAGAGGGACCCAGCCCCCTACAGTGATCCATGGACAAGAACCTGGTTGTTAGTGGGGTGAAGGTTTCCTCTGGACAAAGGGGAGCTGAAATCCCTCAGGGTCCTGGAACTTAAGCAATGAAAGCTTCAAACCCTTCATAGCCATGCGTTGAGGTGCATCAGCAGAAGGTTGGGCTGGAGCAGGGGTCGGCAATCGATGGCACGCGAGCCAACTTTTAATGGCACGCTGGGGCCTGCCGGGACTCCAGTGTGACATTAAAAATCCTGCCAGCACAGCAACTTGCCGGCCCCTCCCCTGCCTTCCCCTGGAGGCCTGCCGCGCGCAGCGCTCTGGGGCCGGGCTCCGCACCCGCGGGCAGCGTTTGGCTCTGCGGGAGTGAAAGCTCCCGCTCATCCAGCGCCCTGCCGCCTTGCGCACAGCACTTTGAGGGGCGGGGCTGTGCCGGCAGCCGGGCTCGAATGAGCGGGAAGCCTCATGGTAAGGGGTCCGGGGCTGGGGGTGGGGTTGGGGTAAGCGGGGGGCAATCCGCGGACAGGGAGCTGGGTGGGTTGGATGGGGGGTGGGATCCTGGGGGTGGTTGGGATGGGGTCTCTGGAGGGGCAGTCAGGGACCGGGGGTGGATGGGGCATGGGAGTCCCGGGTCTGTTAGGGGTGGGGGTGGATAGGAGACAGGGCAGTCAGGAACAGGGAGCAAGGAGGGTCCTGGGGCACAGTTAGGGTGGGAGTGTTTCTGGGGGTCAGGGAACAAGGAGCTGAGGGGTTGGATGAGTCGGGAGTTCTGGGGGCTGTCAGGAGGTAGGGGTGTGGAGAGTGGTTGTGGCAGGCAGAGGCTGGGGGTGTATGGGTCCAGAGTTCTGGGGGTCCTGTCAGGGGCAGGGAGCGGTTAGATAGGCATGGGAGTCCGGGAGGTTCTGTCTGGGTGCGGGGTGTGGATAAGGGTTGGGGCAGTCAGGGGACAGGTAGGGGTAGGGTCCTAGGGGGCAGTCAGGGGACACAGGGCAGGGAGGCTTAGATAGGGAGTGGGGTCCCAGAGGGGTAGTCGGGACAAGGAGTGGGGAAGGGAGTTCGGGGGCAGTCACCCAGCCCTCTGCCTGGAGCCCTGACCCCCCAGCCCCCAGGCCCCTGGCCTGAGCCCTGTACCACCCACCCTCTGTTGACTCCTTCACCCTCCACCCCCACATGACTCAGCCCTGACTCTGGCACCCCACACATCCCCAGCCCCTCCTCTGATACCTGCACCCCTCACATGCCCCCAGCCCTGACTCTTGCACCCCCACATCCCCAGCCTCCCACATCCCATGCACCCCGCACATCCCCACCCCACCCTGAGCACCAAACAGGGCTCCTGCACCCTCCGCACACATTCCCACCTGCACCCCTCATGCCAAATGGGAGCTCCCAGGTCAGTGCCCCACAGCCAAACCTCCTGCCCCAACCCTGAGCCCCCTCCTCATTCTAGCCCCTGGCCAGACCCTTCATCCCCAGCCCTGTGTTTGGTCCTCCCACCTCAGCTCAGTGCAGAGAGGAAGAGAATGGGCCAGAACCAGGAGAAGGTAGGTACCCACTGTGCGTGGGCAGGGCCGGGACCCCAGACCGGCAGCGGGCTGAGTGGGTCTGGCAGCCAGGATCCCGGCTGGCAGGAGCCGGCGGATGGAACCCCTGAGCAGCAGTGGGCTGAGGGTCCCGGCTGCTGGCCCTGCACAGCCCGCTGCCGGTCTGGGGTCCTGGCTGCAGGCCCCACTCAGCCCACTGCCAGCCTAGGTGAACAGAACCCCAGACCAGCAGCAGGCTGAGCGGGCCAGCGGTGTAAGATCAACATTTAATTTTAAATGAAGCTTCTTAAACATTTTGAAAACCTTGTTTATTTTACAATACACTAATTTAGTTATATAATATATAGACTTGTAGAGAGAGACCTTCTAAAAAACATTAAAATGTATTACCGGCACCCGAAACCTTAAATTAGAGTGAATAAATGAAGACTTGGCACACCACTTCTGAAACGTTGCCAACCCCTGGGCTGGAGGAACCTGGAGAGTACATTTCTAATCTACATTTCTATTTGTTTGGTTTTTGTAGGTTAAATTAATGCAGGCTCTGGTCCACTCTCTCCCAAGGGTGTAATGTTGCTGTGCACAATGAGAAATCTTGGGGAAAGATTGAAATGAAATGGAAGCAGCATATGGTGGCAGAACCTAAGGAATTAAAAGCCCATTGATTCTTATGTGTGTGCACTGCCTCTGAACCAGAAGTGTAATTTTTCTCGCTTTGTGGTTGCAGACAGTAAAATATTTAAATATCCATCAGGGATGGTCTAGACAGTATTTGGTCCTGCCATGAGGGCAGGGGACTGGACTCGATGACCTCTCGAGGTCCCTTCCTGTCCTAGAGTCTATGAATCTATGAAACTCTGGCTTTTCCTGAATGCTGTAGACTGTGAGTTCCTGGGAAAGGGCAGGGGGACAGGGAGCAAGGAGAAAGGCAGAGACACTGGAGAAGAATAATGGGGAGAAGAAAGAGACAGAGAACACAGAGAGACAATCAATGATTGAAGATGTCCCAACTCCATCTTGCTCCTCACAGGTGTTCAGAAAGCTGGGTAGTTGTAGGTTTCAAATATCAAGAGGCTCTCCACATACCTGATCTCTCTCCCCCGGCTCCCATTTTAGCATTAACTTTTATTTTGAAATGTTTGGCTTACCCTGATCTTCTCTTTCCCTAACTGTATTGCAAGTTGGGTGGGTTTTGTTGTTTTTTGCTTCCTTTGTTCATATCAATATAATTGTAACAGCAAAGGAATCTGTAGGAGCAAAACTGACTCAAAACTTTATTTCCCATCATGCAGGAACAGGGTACAAACAGCTCACACAGCTGGAATCATCACATGGAAGCCAGGGGATGGGAGATGCAGGTTTCAAGTGTTCTGTCTTCTCAGATGACACATTCCAGCCCCTTGTAGTCCTCCCTCCTGTGACACCTGCTGGGCTTTGACACATTTATTGTCTCATTCTATGGATAATGTGATTGTAACACAACGTGACTGAAATTAAACCACTTCCAGACAAGGAACCAACAAAAGAGAAAAGCCATTATTGCATTGGCTGGGAATTGAAGCCAGGTCAACTGTTTGGAAGGCAGCTATGCTCACCACTATACCACCAACACAGCTGGCAGGAGCAGCTTTCCTGCAGGCTATGTGTGCTGGCAAAGGGGGTTACACGTGACCATGGAGCTAGTAAGCAGGGTGGATGGGCTGGAAGCCGCCTGACAGCTGGGAGCAGAGTTAGGGGGCAAAGGTGAAAACAGATCTCATTGGGAGCTGGCCCCACACCCAACCTGCCCCTAGGAGAGGGGAACTGAAGCTCAACTTCAATCATAGAAAACTCTTCCCTAAGAAGGAAGGGGACAGCTTGTTTTAAAGACAAGGTTTGTGGGTTTTGCCCACTACATACAGAGGGGCTGGATAGTGCTGAGTCCAGACAAGACTCTGGTAGGATAAGGAAGAAACTCAGGCTGCCAGTGAGCTGAAGGAGGAGATGATATTTTGACAGCGATGGACACCTCATCTTAAAGGCCTTTGTCTGCCTCCTTCTAGTGACTGTTTGGCACAGGAATGCAGCCCCACTCCTGGGTGGCTCCTGTGGAAATAATATTTCTGTGCAAAACACAAAAGCTTTTCACAGAAAGGAGGGAAAGGAAATGGCCATGCAGTGGGACAGGAATGTAAGGAATGAAACAGCAGATACTTCTCCCACGTGCATTGACTTTGAACCTTGTTGTTTGCCGTGTTGTTATATCCCTGTTGTTCCCTGGACATGAGAGGTGGGGCAGGGAGGTGGGGGCTCATATCATCTTTCAAAGGACCAAGGAAGGGAGTGTTATAACACAAGAACTAGGAGGAGTCACCAAATGAAATGAATAGGCTACAGGTTTGAAACGAAGTATTTCTTCACAACGCACAGTTAACCTGGGGAACTCTTTAGCAGAAGATGTTGTGAAAGCCAAGACTAGAACAGAGTTCAAAAAAGAACTAGAGAAGTGCACAGAGGATAGGTTCATCGATGGCTATTAGCCAGGATGGGCAGGGATGGTGTCCCCAGCCATTGTTTTCCAGAAGCTGGGAATGAGCAACAGGAGAACCACAGAGCAATGACAAAGCCAGGCTGTCATGGGCCAGCAGCTAGGGGGATGCACTAAAAATCCAGTGGAGTCATCCCCCTCCTCTCCACCCCCAAGCAGCTTTGAATCTTGATGACTCTGATGCTGAAATTCCACTGCCTCAGCATCCTCAACCCCCACTGGAGGCCAGTGTAGAGTATTTAGATCCCTGTTCATATTTCATACTCCAGCTGATGCACCATTCCTGCCCAGCCACTCACTGTCTGCCCCAGGAGAACCAGCTGGTGGGCCGCACCCACAGGCAGACAACTTATACCGCTCCTCAGAGCAGCAGCCGCAGCAGTTGGCAGCTAATCCCCACCTAAGGCTTTGGGGAAGGAGATGGGGATCACGTGTTATTTCTTTCGTACATCGAGTCTCACTGTGTTTGAACATATTTCTCTCTAACTCTGATATAAATTTAGAGCCCTCCCCATTTCGGCTTTGTAAGAGCCTCATTTCTGTACATAAAACATAAGAACAACCATACTGAGTCAGACCAATGGTCCATCCTGCCAAGTGTCCTATCTCCCAAGAGTGGTCAAAGCCAGATGCTTTAGAGGGAATTAACAGAACATGTAATCATGAAGTGATCCATCCTGTTGCCCATTCCTGGCGTCTTTACAGATGTGAACACAAAGAGACACTTGCAGCTACTTAGAATCAGAGAAGATTAGGGTTGAAAGAAACCTCAGGAGGTATCTAGTCCAAGCTCCTACTCAAAGCAGGACCAATCCCCAACTAAATCATCCCAGTCAGGGCTCTGTCAAGCCGGGCCTTACAAACCTCTAAGGATGGAGATTGTACCACCTCCCTAGGGAACCCATTCCAATACTTCACCACCCTCCTAGTGAAAAAGTTTTTCCTAATATCCAACCTAGACCTCCCCCACTCCAACTTGAGACCATTGCTCCTTGTTCTGTCATCTGCCACCACTGAGAACAGCCGAGCTCCATCCTCTTTGGACCCCCCTTCAGGTAGTTGAAGGCTGCTCTCACATCCCCACCTCACTCTTCTCTTCTGCAGACTAAATAACTCCAGTTCCCTCACCCTCTCTTCATAAATCATATGCCTAGGTCTCCTAATAATTTTTGTTGTCCTCCACTGAACACTCTCCAATTTGTCCACATCCTTTCTGTAGCGTGGGGCGCGGGGAACTGGATGCAGTACTCAGATGTGGCCACATCAGTGCCAAATAGAAGGGACTAATCACTTCCTTTGATCTGCTGGCAACATTCCTACTAATGCTGCCCAATATGCTGTTAACCTTCCTGGCAACAAGGGCACATTATTGACTCATATCCAGCTTCTTGTCCACTGTAATGCCCAGCTCCTTTTCTGCAGAACTGCCACTTAGCCAGTCTGTCCCCAGCCTGAAGCGGTGCATAGGACTCTTCCATCCTAGAGAGTAGGAATCTCCACTTGTCCTTGTTGAACCTCATCAGATTTCTTTTGGCCCAATTCTCCAATGTGTCTAGGTCACTCTGGACCCAAACCCTACCCTCCAGCGCTTGGATTCTTTATGTGCTTTCACAGAGCGAAGAGCACATGTTCCATGATTTCATACAGCAGAGTTTTATGCTATAGGGAGCTTTCCCTGTGTGGATCAACATAGACGCACATTGTGACCCTTCTCAGGGTGCTGAGGGCCGTGAGTCTCCTTGTGGCCACCTGCCACGAGGAAGAGGACTTTTGCATTTGGCAGCTGGATGTTAGTGACCAAACTCACCACCCTGTCAGGCAGTCAAGCACCCTCCTCTGAGCTACAGCAACCTTGACAGTTGACAACAAAGACACCTTAACCCCTCAGTTCCTTCAATGTGTCCCCCTCTGGGGTCCAGCTCCAATCACCAGATACTCGGGGTATGTCTATACTATCTGCCGAATTGGCGGGCAGCGATCGATCCAGCAGGGGGGGGTGTCGATCTATCACGCGTCTATTGTAGTTGCAATAAATCGATCCTCGAGTACTCTTCTGTCGACCACTGTACTCCAGCTCAGTGAGAGGTGCAGGAAGAGTCTACGGGGGAGCTGCAGCAGTCGACTCACCGCGACAAAGACACCATGGTAAGTCGATCTAAGTACATCAACTTCAGCTACGTTATTCATGTAGCTGAAGTTGCGTAACAGATTGATTCCTCCCCTAGAGTAGACCAGGGCTCAGAAAATCCCAGATCCTCTCTGCCCGAAGCAATGGTACATCCCAGGTTACCAGTTTTACTGTAGCCCACTGCTACTGGATCACACATAGCACTTGAGCACAGTTATTGAACAGAGGGAAATTTCTTTAACGAGGGACAGAGATTTAAACAAACAAATGTGAATGATGGAAACCAACTCTTACCAACAAAACAAAATCACAAAATGCAACCTACACTTTTTAATAGTTACCTTTCCTACCTAAGTAGATTGAAGTGTGAGGTGACAGTCTATTGCAGTGACTGCTAGTCCCTAGGAGCCAGGGCCCTGCCTTTCTTGAAGCACCATTGGTCATTAGTGATCTCCTTGGTGAATAGAACCAGAGTGTTTCTCTCCACCGTGTTATAAAATGAATCAGTCTTTTGTGTATATTCACAGAAAGGATCATTTCCTCATTGTCATATTGCCGTTTACACTTCCACAGGGTTTCGATGTCTATAATTTGTCTTTGATAGTTTTCCATTGGCTTTTCTGGGCTGGTGCAAAGGTTGACAATGCAGCAACACATCACATAACTGGCTAGCAAGGGATGGGTGACAATTCCCTCCCACTTGAATGGGCCATTCCCAACAAGACCTTTGATTGGGGTGACTCACTTTCATGACAATACCATATGGGCATAATTTTCCATATACTTACATGACTCCTTCAATAGGACTCATACACACCTCTTGCAGTGATCAGGAGTAACAATAATTTACAAGCTTTCAGTAGAGATCTCACTGCTATGCTTCCTGGATAAATATCATAAAAATCAGTGCATTAGGTGTGATGAGTTTGTCAGGTCTGAGGCAGGAGTTTCTTGTGAATTACTTTGACCTCTCTGTCAATTGGCACCAAAGAGCATTTATCACACATGCACTGAGCTACACAGTCACACTCTGATAGAACAGAAAGGCCAACACAAAAAATAGAGAAAGGAACAATCAAATACTAAAATGACAATGGTTGAACTCAACATTTCTCTCAGTCTTTGGACTGATGGGTACTAAGAACTTTTCCTCAATTGAACCAGGTGATCGCACAGCTGGCTCAGCCCTCCATACTAGCAGCTTTCTCACATATAGGAGATGGGTCAAAATTGGAATTGATGTCATGACTCGCTTCCCAGAGGGTATCAATCTGTCTAAGGGTATGTCTACCCTTCAAACACTGGAAATATTCTTCTGACAACATAACACTGTCTACACTGGGGCTTAGGTCACTTTAACTACTTCTCTCAGTGGAGTGGATCTTTCACACCCCTGAGAGATGTGGCCATGTCAACACAGCTTTTCAGTGTAGACCAGCCTCTAGATGGCTTTTAGATATGAAAGGCAATGGACTTCAGCCTTTTCCTTGGCATTGATGGTTGACAACTGCAGCTTTCCTACCTGCTGGACACATCCTATGACAGATGTCAGGCCTTTCCTTTGGAAATTAGAGAAGTGGGGAAGTCAGTGACGCTTACAGTGTAAGTGGGTAAAAACTTATACAACTTGTCTCCTTGAGTAGTTTTCCTTTTAATAGAAATTGACTTTGAAGCTAAGCAAAATAAGTTATATTTGAAATACAAAAAAATAAAATCTATACAGACCCAATATTCTCTTATACACTCTTTCTCACACACATTCTCCCACCTCAACCTTTGGAGTGAGGTTTTCTACCAGAACTCCTTACACTACAGGGGGTAAATTAAATCAAATTAACTTTTGAAGATTAACCATCATTTCCTGAACTAAAAAAAGGAAAAAAAAACAAGACAATTTTCAGTTTTCCAAAATTATTCAGATTATCAAACAATTAGTCTCTTACTCTTTAACCAATAACATCACCTATGATTTCATTTTCACTAGTAACACTAATATATTCACAGATCACAAATTCTGGTCACATATGTTAGTTTTCTTTAATCCCATTGCCAACAACTGAACCTTGGCTCAAGTTGTGGTTTGTCCCAACACTTCTGTGAGTTCATATATCTCTGGTTCCTCTGCCATGCGTGTTGGTGGAAGGGTCTCCTATGTGGGAATGTTTGCATCATGAGGAAAAATACCTCTCTTTCACACTTTAAATCTTTCAAAGTAGTAGGAAGTAGGGGAGAAGTGATACAAATGCAGAAAACACAAGAGAAAACTGTATGGTCTACACTAAAGACATTTATCGGTATAATTATTGCTCAGGGGTGCGAAAAACAGACACAGCTGAGCAACGTAGTTACACATCTCTAATCCCCTCGTAGACAGCGCTACATCAGCAGAAGGCCTTCGCCTGCCAACATAGCCATCTGAGACCATATTGATTTAAACAATTGAACTACACTGTGCTCATATGCACTTCCTTCAGTTAGTCGGGGGTCTGCTGCTGTTCACCATTTCCAAGTGGAGATTTTAAATCACTGCGGTGTCTTTGTTAGCATGGCCAGTAAATTGGAGAGTTCTCTCCTATTGACAGAACTGCACTTGAAATTTCTCCATATCATCATGGAAGGATGGGAAAAAAGCAAAGCTGAAGTGAGAAATGATGACTTTAGCAAATGGTCATTTGTCTTAAACTCTCCAATAAATCTGAGCTGAACTAATATCTAATTGTGTGACCACACAGCCATCAAGAAAGATAGAAACCCAGATCACAGAGAGATAAAATACATGACAATGAACGTGTAAACTGAAATTCCAGAGCAGATTACATCTAATTATTTAGAATCAGGACAAGAGATTCTCCCATCACATTCTCCTCTGAACCATTCAAACATATTTCAGTGAGTAACTGTCTCAATAGTCAGTTATGTTATTTACAACATGTTTAGTCTCCTAGCATTGCCATAATGGGGGGAAAAGCAGCCACCTTGCCAGAATTGGCTTTACCAATAGATGGAACCAGGGGTTTAAACTCTAAATGATCACACTGCGATTAGGATCCATTTGAATTCCCCTTCCCGGTCTTTGATACTTTCATCTCCAGTCATAGCAACTCTGGTATAGGATTAAATAAGTCAAAGCATCATCTCCAAGCACAGACAACTGAGAACTCTTCATCACATGACACTTTGAGACGTGGAGGGGTAGAATGTGATGACGATAAACTCTGCCTGGCTCAGACAAAAGGTAACAGTTCTGCCATGATGGGGAAGGAGGGAATCTCTGAGTCACCCCATCTCCTTCCAAGTATCAGAGGAGTAGCTCTGTTAGGGTACATCTATACTTACCAGCCGGGTCGACGGGTAGCATTCGACTTCTTGGAGTTCGAACTATCGCATCTAATCTAGATGCGATAGTTCGAACTCCGAACGTGCTCCCGTCGACTCCGGAACTCCACCACCGCGAACGGTGGTGGCGGAGTCGATGGGGGAGCCGCGGACTTTGATCCCGCGGCATCTGTACAGGTAAGAAGTCCCCCCCCACCCCAAGTGTAGACCAGGCCTTAGTCTGGATCTGCAAAATGTGACAAAGAGTCCTGTGGCACCTTGTAGACTAACAGACATATGGGTGCATGAGCTTTCGTGGGTGAATCCCCACATCGTCAGATGCATGTAGCGGAAATTACCAGAGGCGGGTGTAAATATGCAGGCAAGAATCAGTCTAGAGATAACAAGGTTAGTTCAATCAGGGAGGATGGGCCCCTCTTCTAGCAGTTGAGGTGTGAACACAAAGGAGGAGAAACTGCTTTTGTAGTTGGCTAGCCAGGGACAGTCTTTGTTTAGTCCTGAGCTGATGGTGTCAAATTTGCAGATGAACTGAAGCTCAGCAGTTTCTCTTTGAAGTCTGGCCCTGAAGTATTTTTTCTGCAGGATGGCACTTTTAAATCTGCTATTGTGTGTCCAGGAGGTTGAAGTGTTCTCCTACAGGTTTTGTATATTGCTTATGCTCCAGTACGTATTTTAGTCTATAAGGTGCCACAGGACTCTGTCGCTTTACATCTCCTTCCAGTATAACAGAGGCTGAAATGACAATTTTTCCTGCCCCTGCTCTTCATTTAAATGTAATATGAAAAGTTCCCATGATAACTGCTCTTCAGCACAACATGAGAACAACTGGCAATGATACAATCTGTAACACTGGTGACTCTAACAATAACTTTGCAATAGGAGGAATGGTATAAATGTGACGCTCCCTGGTTCCTGATAGGAAGGGCACACTAGAATTACTCATGGGAGAATGGAGTTGATAGAAAGGATAAATGAATCCACCTCAAAGAGGTCAAACTGCAAAATGCAAAAATAGGCCACTCACTCATCTGGACAAGCTGAGGGATATCGGTGCTTCAAACAGCTTTTAAAAGTGGGAATCAGGAAAGTATTAAAGTATTGATAGCCCTAGAGGGTTTATGGTGTTGATCCCCCTTGCAGATTCTCTGATGGCTCACATGGGCTCAGTGGCAAGACAAGGTTTTCCCACACTCACTGCTTCCATTGGGTCGCATACCTGTGTGGATTCTGAGATGGGTAAGAAGGTGTGAGCTGTGATTGAAGGTTTTCCCACACTCACTGCATTTATAAGGTCTCTCACCGGTGTGGATTTTGTGATGTTTAGAAAGGCCTGAGCTGCTAGAGAAGCTTTTCCCACACTCATGACATTCATAGGGCCTCTTCCCTGTGTGGATTATCTGATGTTTAGAAAGGTCTGAGCTGGTAATAAAGCTTTTCCCACACTCACGACATTCATAGGGCCTCTCCCCTGTGTGGATTCTCTGATGAACAGAAAAGGCTGAGCTGCTAGTGAAGGTTTTTCCACACTCACTGCAATAAAAGGGCCTCTCCCCTGTGTGGATTCTCTGATGTTTAGAAAGTCCTGAACTGCTAATGAAGCTTTTCCCACACTCACGGCATTCATAGGGCCTCTCCCCTGTGTGGATTCTCTGATGTTGAGAAAGGACTGATCTGTAAGTGAAGGTTTTCCCACACTCACTGCAATCAAAGAGCCTCTCCCCTGTGTGGATTCTCTGATGAACAGAAAAGGATGAGCTGCAAGTGAAGGTTTTCCCACACTCACTGCAATCAAAGAGCCTCTCCCCTGTGTGGATTCTCTGATGTTTAGAAAGGCCTGAACTCCGACTGAAGGTTTTCCCACACTCACGGCATTCATAGGGCCTCTCCCCTGTGTGGATTCTCTGATGTTGACAAAGGGCTGAGCTCCTAGTGAAGCTTTTCCCACACTCATGGCATTCATAGGGCCTCTCCCCTGTGTGGATTCTCTGATGAATAGAAAGGGCTGAGCTGCAAGTGAAGGTTTTTCCACACTCACTGCAATAAAAGGGCCTCTCCCCTGTGTGGATTCTCTGATGTTTAGAAAGGCCTGAGCTGCTATTGAAGCTTTTCCCACACTCACGGCATTCATAGGGCCTCTCCCCTGTGTGGATTCTCTGATGTTGAGAAAGGGCTGAGCTGCTAGAGAAGCTTTTCCCACACTCATGACATTCATAGGGCCTCTTCCTGTGTGGATTCTCTGATGTTTAGAAAGGTCTGAGCTGGTAATAAAGCTTTTCCCACACTCACTGCAATCAAAGGGCCTCTCCTGTGTGGATTCTCTGATGAATAGAAAGGGCTGAGCTGAAAGTGAAGGTTTTTCCACACTCACTGCAATAAAAGGGCCTCTCCCCTGTGTGGATTCTCCG
This sequence comes from Mauremys reevesii, assembly GCF_016161935.1. Lineage (NCBI taxonomy): Eukaryota > Metazoa > Chordata > Testudines > Geoemydidae > Mauremys > Mauremys reevesii. The sequence continues at coordinate 44,211,600 of NC_052634.1, forward strand.
ATGTTGAGAAAGGGCTGATCTGTAATTGAAGGTTTTCCCACACTCACAGCATTCATAGGGCCTCTCCCCTGTGTGGATTCTCTGATGTTGAGAAAGGGCTGATCTGTAAGTGAAGGTTTTCCCACACTCACTGCATTCATAGGGCCTCTCCCCTGTGTGGATTCTCTGATGAACAGAAAGGGCTGAGCTGCAAGTGAAGGTTTTTCCACACTCAGTGCATGTATTTTTCCTCTTTCCCATGAGGACTTCCTGCTGTGTTGTGGTTTCCTTGACGCTTTTCTGAGTTCCCCGACAGGAAATAAATTTACCCATTTTCTCCTCTGGCTGGTTTCCTTGCTCTCTTTCTGGTCTGTGCTGAATCTCACAGGATTTTCCCTGCTCATGACTCCAGGACACATTCCTTTTCGATCTTTGCGATAATTCTCTGTGTTTAGCCACTTTCTCAACATTTTCCTGCTGAGAATTCTGCTCCTCTTTCTCACATACCATTGCGTCACCTGCTGTGATAGAGACAGAAACCTCAGACAGGGATGGAAAGGAAGGCCAAACCAAAACAAGTGCTGGAGAGACGTCAAATAAAAATCGGGAACTGAACTCCCAAACTCTTCCCCAAACAGGAGAGAGGAGGATCAATTCGGCCCTCACATCCCATCCAAACTCACAGGGGAAAGGAGGAAGCTACTGCCTGGTGTCTGCTAGTGTCTACAGGAAGCCATGAGCTATATTTACCCTGAGGATACGACCCTGCTAGGGACAATAATGAACTGAGAAACCTTCCAAGGGCTTTGTAGGGCATCCCAGATGTTTCCTTCAGGCACTTACAGATTCTGAGTTGGTTTAATCTTTCCTCACCTGTGCAGGGAACTCTCAGGATCTCTCTTTCCTCTGAACCCTGGAGGTCTGGGACCCATGGCTCATCCCCTTGTTCCAGATGGGAGATTATATGAGGTTTGGAAACTGGAAACCCTGCTCAGATGAAAGAAAACAAAGGAGTTCAGCTGATTTCATATGACTGTGTCATAAAAAACACTATTAATTTAACTTCAGTGCTTTCTGTGACCCAGTGTGCCTGGGGCAGTCCACACTGAAAATGCCAAGATCAGGGCAGACTGAAAAGGGAGAGCAGATGCTCCCAAAACTGGTGGTTAACACGGAAGTTAAATTCACCGATCAGTCACCAAGTGTGCTTCTGATCCCCCACACTGGTTATCGAGAAACTGAAAAAAGACATCACACGACCCCCTTTACTGCATTCCAGTTCTCTGACTCCCAATCAGCACCTAGGTCCGGCACAGTGAGAAGTTATTTAAAAACTCTGATCACATAAACAAAGTGTTCTTCTGACCCCAGAGTCAGCCACATTACCAGGTCTGTATAGGTTTGGATCTTACCCAGAATACTATGATGCCAGCCAATCCTTAGCATCTAAACTAAAGGTTTATAAGCAAGAAAGCATCTCAACTAAAGGTTTATTATAAAAGAAGGAAAGAAAAAGGAAGTTGTTAAAATGGGAAAACAGTCAGATACATTCAGAAATCTATATATCTGGTTCTTAGCAGTATTGGTGAGTTTCTGGCTTGAAAGGCTCTCTGGTAATGATTTTTTGCCCCAGATCCCTAAGTGGCCCCCTCAAGGATTGAACTCACAATACTGGGTTTAGCAGGTCAATGCTCAAACCACTGAGCTATCCCTCCCCCCACATCATTCAGTCCTTTGTTCCAGGGTTCAGTTTGTAGAGAAGTTGCTCCAGAGGTAGGAAGAGGGACTAAAGACAAAATGGAGATGATGCAGCTGCCCTTTATATTCCTTTTGCCAAGTGGCTTCTACTTCCTGTGTCCCAAACACAAGCTTCACAGCACATGGCATGGAAAAGCCTTGGAGGTCTCAGTACACAGGCATATCCCTGCATGTCTTGCTGACTCAATAGGTGTCTCCCCTTGATCCTTTCAATGGGTTCATTGTACAGCTGATGACCCCGGATGGGCCATCGAACAGGCTGGGCAGCACTGATGCCCATATGTCTGGGGGTGTCACTCAGAAACACTACACAAGTCTGGAATACAGATATACCCTACATATCTATAACTCACAATACAAAGATAGACACAAGATTATCAAACTTGGAAAATCATAACATTTTCATTGACACCTTACATGGCATATCTAGCACGATTCATTGCAATTTCATCATATTGGTATTTATAATAAAATAATAATAATATAAAATGTCTCTCAATTCCATAGAGTGTCACTTAATAAACCAGTGAATTCCCAGGACTGGTTCCCCAGGTGTTTGAAGATGCCGAACACCTTGCTTGTGAAGGATTGAAATACCCACATATATGTTGGGAACACACAGACGGACACTGTGCAAGTCTGTGCCCCTATGTTCACTCTTCTAGAAAATTATGATCAATTTTGTTCATAGTATGTGTCATGGCTGAATCTCCACTCTGTCACTCCGAGTGCAGAAAGTGGGGCCCGCCGGGATTCTAAAAATTAATTTGTGCAACTCTAATAAGAACATAAGAAAGGCCGTACTGGGTCAGACCAAAGGTCCATCTAGCCCAGTATCTGTCTACCGACAGTGGCCAATGCCAGGTGCCCCAAAGGGAGTGAACCTAACAGGCTTTACAAGTAATCTCTCTCCTGCCATCCATCTCCATCCTCTGACAAACAGAGGCTAGGGACACCATTCTTACCCATCCTGGCTAATAGCCATTTATGGACTTAGCCACCATGAATTTATCCAGTCCCCTTTTAACATTGTTATAGTCCTAGCCTTCACAACCTCCTCAGGTAAGGAGTTCCACAAGCTGACTGTGTGCTGGGTGAAGAAGAACTTCCTTTTATTTGTTTTAAACCTGCTGCCTATTAATTTCATTTGGTGACCCCTAGTTCTTGTATTATGGGAATAAGTAAATAATTTTTCCTTATCCACTTTCTCAACATCGCTCATGATTTTATATACCTCTATCATATCCCCCTTAGTCTTCTCTTTTCCAAGCTGAAGAGTCCTAGCCTCTTTAATCTTTCCTCATATGGGACCCTCTCTAACCCCCAAATCATTATAGTTGCCCTCTTATGAACCTTTTCTAGTTCTATAATAAATTTTTTGAGGTGAGGATACCACATCTGTACACAGTATTCAAGAGGTGGGCGTACCATGCATTAATATAAGGGCAATAATATATTCTCAGTCTTATTCTCTATCCCTTTTAATTATTCCTAACATCCTGTTTGCTTTTTTGACCGCCTCTGCACACTGCGTGACATCTTCATAGAACTATCCACTATTACTCCAAGATCTTTGTCCTGACTTGTTGTAGCTAATTTAGCCCGCATCTTGTTGTATGTATAGTTGTGGTTATTTTTCCCAATGTGCATTACTTTCCATTTATCCACATTAAATTTCATTTGCCATTTTGTTGCCCAATCACTTAGTTTTGTGAGATCTTTTTGAAGTTCCTCACAATCTGCTTTGGTCTTAACTATCTTGAGTAGTTTAGTATCATCTGCAAACTTTGCCACCTCACTGTTTACCCCTTTCTCCAGATCATTTATGAATAAATTAAATAGGATTGGTCCTAGGACTGACCCTTGGGAACACCACTAGTTACCCCTCTCCATTCTGAGAATTTACCATTAATTCCTACCCTTTGTTCCCTGTCCTTTAACCAGGCTTGTATTAAACCCCAAAGTTACAGCTTTTCTCTGACCTTGGCTTGGTAAATGCTGCCACCACCCAAATGCAAAACCCCAAACCCTTGGACCCAGGAAGGAGCACTTGAGAATTCTTGCCTCTGGGGTAGCCTCAAGCCCTTTCACCTCTCCGGGAAAGAGCTGAGAAAGAAAACAGAGGACATTAGCTGTGGCTACCAGCTAATCAAACAACATGCACAAACCTCTTAGGACACCAAAAATCCAACCCTGTTCTTAAAAGAGGTAAATTTTATTAAAATTGAAAAGGAAAACAATAAATCTGGAACTTAGGCTTTGCTAGATCTTAAAAGAAACAATTGTTGTAAGCACCCAAAATAGCTTTCTTGGGGTTCAGCTTAAAGCTTAGGCCTGGTCTACACTAAAAGGGGTTCGAATTAGGGTACGCAAATTCAGCTACGGAATAGCGTAGCTGAATTCGGCACCCTAATTCGAACTACTCACCCGTCCAGACGCGCGGCGGGTCGAACTCCGCGGCTCCCCCGTCGACTCCACCACCGCCGTTTGCAGGGGTGGCGTACGGGAGTCGTCCGCGGCGCGTCCGGAGTTTGAACTATCGCGTCAAGATCAGACGCGATAGCTCGAACTCCGAGAAGTCGAACTCACCGCGTCGACCAGGAAGGTAAGTGTAAACGTACCCTTAGAAGCAAAAAAAAGCATCTGGGATAGCACAGAGGAGCTCCAAAAGCCAAAATAAAAAATATAAACCTGATTGTGTTTGTCTAAACTTCCCTGTCCAAAACATTTCTTCTAGGGATGGAAGATGAATTTTCCAACCTGCTTCAAGCCACACACAGCATTGCTACTCTGTGTCGCCTTCTCCGGAGAACAACAGACAAAGGGAAAGTTACTGTCCCATTTAAAAAAGTTCTAGTCTTTCCATTGGCTCTTTTGGTCAGGTGCCCACTCCTTTTCTTTTACCTATGGCCTTGTTAACCCTTTACAGGTAAAGCAAGCAGAGAAGTCACACCACCAAGGATTTTACAGCAATCTGGCTGGCTGGGTGTTTATAAAAGGGAGATCCCTCTTCTCCCCTTCATTTATCACTATATGGCTTGTGAGGTATCATTTGAAGACAATCTACTGAATATCCTCCTTAAAATGTGTAGCAACATTGTATGTAAAGTTATGAGATTTTACAGTATGATGTTACTGAAAAAGTTGCAACCCTAACCCCAAGTTCCTCAGAGACAGCAAGGCAAACAGCTGGTCGAATAGCCATTCTCCAGGAGGGGGAAGGTGTGAAGAAGACATTTACATTCCATCACAGGGACCACTTGAAGCTCATATCTACGAGAGCCTGTCACCATGACTCAGCTGAGAACTGGATTTGTTTCTAGTACAAAGGACTGAATTATAAAGAGATGTGAGGAAAATGCATGAGACTCTCTCTCTCTCTCCCCCCTTTCCCTCTGCTCATGACAACTCCTGAAGAACTGACTGTGGGCAGCAGGGGCAGGTTAGAGGGATTCCCGGCTGAAAGGAAAACCAGCCTGTCTCAGCAGATGGTGAGAGAAACATTTGTTTTAAATCATTTTAGCTGGTTAACTTAGATGTTAGTTTGTGTTTTATCTTCCACTTCTTTCGTAAACAATTCTGACTTTTATGCCTCATTACTTGTAGTCACTGAAAATCTTTTTTTTTTCCCTTCAGTAGTTAACAATCTTGGTTTATTGTTTTATCTAACCAGTGTGGTTGGATTAAAGTGTGTTGGAAACTCCATTTGGAATAACAAGGCTGGTGCATGTCATTTTCCATTGATGAAATAACAGATTTCATATGAGCTCCCACTGTTCAGTAGTGTGCTGGACAGGACAAGATGCACATTTCTGGGGGATGTCTGGGAGCAGAGAATTTTCTGGGGTTCTCCTGTGGGGTACTGTAATTCGGGAGTTGCTGACTAGCAGCACTCAAAACTGTGTAGCTGGGAGCGAGTTACATGCTGGAGACTGTGTTACCTGCCCAGGAGTGGCTGCTCTCACAGTAGAGCAGTGTAAAAGGCACCCCAGCCTGGGGAACTGAGGGGACACAGCTGTTCAACACTCCAGATTGTACTGTGCTTAATGTCACAGACACTCAATTTCAAAGTCTCCTAAAACACATAGAAAGTAAATCCACGTCCCAGAAATCGAAGTCTCCAGAGAGAGAGCAAGTCTCCCTGGCTCTGCTTCTTGCTGACAGACAGGTCCAGAGACAAAGAGAGAGTCCTGGGGAAGCTGGAAACATAAGCGTGGGGCTCAGTGGAGATAGGGGAGAGGAAGGGCAGGGATATTACTGAATGCAGGATCTCAGCACTACTAGATGTCAGGATAACATAGTGCAGCCCACTGGAAAACATAATCCCAAATATACATATAAAATGATGGGCTCTAAATTAGTTATTTCCATTGATTTATATAAGGGCAATAAGATATTCTCTGTATTATTGTCTATCCCTTTTTAAATAATTCCTAACATCCTGTTTGCTTTTTTGACTTCCGCTGCACACTGCTGGATGTCTTCAGAGAACTATCCACAATGACAAAAAGATCTTTTTCCTGATCAGCTGTAGCTAAATTTGCCCCCATCATATTGTATGTATAGTTGGGGTCATTTTTTCCAATGTGCATTACTTTACATTTATCCACATTAAATTTCATTTGCCATTTTGTTGCCCAATCACTTAGTTTTGTGAGATCTTTTTGAAGTTCTTCACAGTCTGCTTTGGTCTTAACTATCTTGAGCAGTTTAGTAACATCTGCAAACTTTGCCACCTCACTGTTTACCCCTTTCTCCAGATCATTTATGAATAAGTTGAATAGGATTGGTCCTAGGACTGACCCTTGGGGAACACCACTAGTTACTCCTCTTCATTCTGAAAATTTACCATTTATTCCTACCCTTTGTTCCCTGTCTTTTAACTAGTTCTCAATCCATGAAAAGAGTTCCCTCTTATCCCATGATAACTTCATTTATGTAAGAGCCTTTGGTGAGAGACCTTGTCAAAGGCTTTCTGGAAATCTAAGTACACTATATCCACGGATCCCCTTGTCCACATGTTTGTTGACACCTTCAAAGAACTCTAATAGGCTAGTAAGGCACGATTTCCCTTTACAGAAACTATGTTGACTTTTGCCCAACAATTTTTGTTCTTCTATGTGCCTGACAATTTTATTCTTTACTATTGTTTCAACTAATTTGCCTGGCACAGACATTAGACTTACCGATCTGTAATTGCCAGGATCGCCTCTAGAGCCCTTTTTAAATATTGGCGTTACATTAGCAATCTTCCAGTCATTGGGTACAGAAGCTGATTTAAAGGACAGGTTACAAACCATAGCTCATAGTTCCCCAATTTCACATTTGAGTTCCTTCAGAACTCTTGGGTAAATACCATCTGGTTCCGGTGACTTGTTACATTTAAGGTTATCAATTAGTTCCAAAACCTCCTCTAGTGACACTTCAATCTGTGGCAATTCCTCAGATTTGTCACCCACAAAGGGTTTGGGAATCTCCCTAACATCCTCAGCCACGAAGACTGAAGCAAAGAATGCATTTAGTTTCTCCACAATGACTTTATCGTCTTTAAGGGCTCCTTTTGTATCTCAATCGTCCAGGGGCCCCACTGGTTGTTTAGCAGCTTCCTGCTTTTGATGTACTTAGAAAACATTTTGTTATTACCTTCTGAGTTTTTGGCTAGCTGTTCCTCAAACTCCTTTTTGGCTTTTCTTATTACATTTTTACACTTAATTTGGCAGTACTTATGCTCCCTTCTATATACACCTCACTAGGATCTGACTTCCACTTTTTAAAAGATGCCTTTTTATCTCTCACTGCTTCTTTTACACGGTTAAGCCAAGCCACAGTGGCTCTTTTTAATTCTTTTGCTGTGTTTTTTAGTTTGGGGTATACATTTAAGTTGGGCCTCTAATATTGTGTCTTTGAAAAGTGTCCATGCAGCTTGCAGGGATTTCACTCTAGTCACTGTACCTTTTAATTTCTGTTTAACTAGCCCCTCATTTTTGCATAGTTCCCCTTTCTGAAATTAAATACCACAGTGTTGAGTTGTTCTTCCCACCACAGGAATGTTAAATTTTGTTATATTATGATCACTATTTCCAAGCGGTCCTGTTATAGTTACCTCTTGGACAAGATCCTGCTCTCCACTCAGGACTAAATGGAGAGTTGCTTCTCCCCTAGTGGGTTCTTGTACCAGCTGCTCCAAGAAACAGTCATTTAAAGTATTGAGAAATTTTGTCTCTGCGTTTTGTCCTGAGGAGACGTACCCAGTCAATATGGGGATAATTGAAATCTCCCACTATTATGGAGTTCTTTATTTTGATAGCCTCTCTAATCTCCCTTCGCATTTCATCCTCACTATCACTGTCTTTGACAGGGGGTCGATAATAGATCCCTATTGTTATATTCTTATTAGAGCATGGAATTACTATCCATAGAGATTCTATGGAACATGCAGTTTCATTTAAGATTTTTACTTCATTTGAGTCTACATTTTCTTTAACATACAGTGCCACTCCCCTCCCCACCCCCCTGAGTATGACCTGCTCTGACCTTCAGATGTATTTTGTACCCTGGAATGATTGTGTCCCATTGATTGTCCTCATTCCACCAGGTTTCTGTGATGCCTATTATGTCAATATCCTCTTTTAACACGAGGCACTCTAATTCACCCATCTTATTATTTACACTTCTAGCATTTGTGTACACGCACTTTAAAAGCTTGTCACTGTTTATTTGTCTGCCCTTTTCTGATGTGTCAGATTCTGTTGTGTGTGAATGCTTCTCATCTGATCTGGCCCCTACTTTATCCTCTTCCAGCCTCTCTTCCTGACTAAAACTAGAAAAATCTCTATCACTACACTCTCCTCTAAGAGAAGTCTCTGTCCGATCCACGTGCTCCTCTGCAGCCATTGGCTTTCCCCCCATCTCCTAGTTTAAAAACTGCTCTGCAACCTTTTTAATGTTAAGTGCCAGCAGTCTGGATCCACTTTGGTTTAGGTGGAGCCCATCCTTCCTGTATAGGCTCCCCCATCCCCAAAGTTTCCCTAGTTCCTAATAAATCTAAACCCCATCTCTCTACACCATCATCTCATCCACACATTGAGACTCCGAAGCTCTGCCTGCCTACCTGGCCCTGCGCATGGAACTGGGAGCATTTCTGAGAATGCCACCATAGAGATCCTGGATTTCAGTCTCTTTCCTAGCAGATTAAATTTGGCCTCCAGGACGTCTCACCTACCCTTCCCTATGTCATTGGTATCTACATGTACCATGACCACTGGCTCCTCCCCAGCACTACACATAAATCGATCTAGATGCCTTGAGAAATCCGCAACCTACGCACCAGGCAGGCAAGTCACCATACGGTTCTCCCGGTCATCACAAACCCAGATATCCTTGTTTCTAATGATCGAAGCTCCCATTACGAACAGCTGCCTTGTCTTAATGACTGGAGTTCCCTCCCCCGGTGAGGTAACCTCAGTGCAAGAGGTTACCCCAACACTATCTGGAAGGAGGATCCCAACTATGAGAAGCTTTCCCTCTGCTCCCATTGACTGCTCTCATTCCCTGGGCCTTTCATCCTCCTCAACAGTGCGGGGGCTGTCTGACCGGAGTTGGGACAATTCTATAGTGTCCCGGAAAGCCTCATCAACATACTTCTCTGCCCCCCTTAGCTCCTCCAGTTCCCACACCCTGGCCTCCAAAGCCTCCACCGTCTCTGAGGGCCAGGAGCTCCTTGCACCAAATGCCCACATACATACATAAGAACGGCCGTACCGGGTCAGATCCAAAGGTCCATCTAGCCCAGTATCCTGTCTACCGACAGTGGCCAATGCCAGATGCCTCAGAGGGAGTGAACCTAACAGGCAATGATCAAGTGATCTCTCCCCTACCATCCATCTCCATCCTCTGACAAACAGAGGCTAGGGACACCATTCCTTACCCATCCTGTCTAATAGCCATTGATGGACTTAACCACCATGAATTTATCCAGTTCTTTTTTAAACGCTGTTATAGTCCTAGCCTTCACAACCTCTTCAGGCAAGGAGTTCCACAAGTTGACTGTGCGCTGCGTGAAGAAGAACTTCCTTTTATTTTCTTTAAACCTGCTGCCTATTAATTTCATCTGGTGACCCCTAGGAAGCTTCTGTTGATTATGCTGCACTTAAACCTCAGTTTTACTTGAGCAAACAGGAGATATTTGACATTGTGCAATACGGCTCCTGTGCTCTGTTCCCAAAGTGTTCTGCAGCAGGGGAGGGTCTCTGGTAGTGTGTGTCTCACTGGCATATTGGGGTGATGCTGAAACTGGTCAGAGTAGAGGTGGCATTGTGGGGCTGGCGTAAACCTTCTCTCTCCATTTCCCCTTCCAAGAACCGAGGGGACAGTAACCCTTACCCAGCGAGGTCACATTCTCATAGTTCTCCTGCATGACATCCCAGTAGAGGGCTCTCTGAGCGGGGTCCAGCAGAGCCCACTCTTCCCTGGTGAAATACACAGCCACCTCCTTGAAGGTCACCAGCCCCTGAAAGAGCAAGAGTCCAACACTCAATACCTGCTGCCCCATTCACAGCCCCACTATTTGTGGGGAGAGGAGCCCATCAAAGGGAAGCCCTGGGTGGATTGCAGTCAACAAAGTCCCACCCCCACCCTGCTCAGAGCATCCAGGAAACATCAGAGTGAGGGGACAAAGAGAGCCCCTTATCTCTCCCAGCAGATCCATCACATACCTACTAGCCACAGACTGATAGAGGAGAGGGAGCCCCTAGCAGGGACCAGGGAGAGCTCCCTGGTAGGAAGCCCAACACCCTCCTCATTGTGAGGAGCTGGATATGAAGGGAGGGGAATCTCCCCTAACCCTCACTGGTGGGTGCCCCCTTCATATCTCACAGCAGCCACTGGTTAGTTGGGTCAGGCTCCAGCACTGAGAGTCTGGTCAGTTTTCCCAGCCCCATTCACGTGGGTTATTTTCTGCTCCACAAACTAGAGCATTTCCACCTCCGAACCTCATGGGTCTGTTCCTAGAATCTAGGCCACTTATAAAACAACTCCCAGGAGGTTTGTCACACCCTGCCCTCCCTTTCTCCACCCTGTGTATTTCCTGCCCCGCGCCAACATCCAAACCAGACTGTGTAAACCTGCCCATCTCCGCTGTATTTGCTGTCCCTCTCCCTCCTGTAGGAACCCACCAACCCCCTCAAAAAATAATCCCTACCTGAGCTGGCTCCACTGCAGCCATTTCTCTTCCCTGTGTCATGGGAGGATGGGATGAGCTGGAGAAAAACATGGACGTCATTCTGCAGCCCTGGCAGGGTGAGAAGGGCAGTTGTGGAGGTTTCAGAACAGGCTTTAGTTAATTTCACATCACGATTCCCCCAGGCCCCTTCCCTGCAGACAGACATCCTAGACTCTGCCATGCTGGGAACATGCTTGATCTCTTTATTACAGTGTAGACCTGGCCCCTCCTGTCAGGCTAAGCCCACAGAGATATTTTTAACCTCCCTTCTCCCTCCCCTCACCCCGTAACAAAGTCTCTGAACACAAGGCTAGAAAAGAGCAGAACCCAAGGAGTCACTGTGGGGGATTCCCTCGGACACTGACCCCAGGGCAGTCACACCCCAGCAGGGGAAATGTGGAGTCAGGAACTGGCTTTTCCTCTGTCTGAGTCTTTTCTTGTTCACTGGAAAGTGGTTCTGCCCAGGGATGCTGCAATACATGTGTCTGGGTGGACTAGAGAGCTGGAAATCTCTCCCCCGACTCATTTCTCCCACTGCCTCTTTCAGTCTCTCCTTCCCCTGTCCTCTCTCCCTGCCCCTCGGGCTGGGACAGTGCCATTCCTGGTTCTTTGCTCTCCCAGGGCTGGATTTTCTCCTGGCAACTACTAATGGGAGGAGAAATTGGCGGGAGGGGCTGTTTGTGCCAGTCCCCAGCACTTTCCTGAGATCTTTCAGTAACCTGGAGTCTGTGGCTCAGAATTTGCATTAACAGGGCCCAGGGCTGCCCTAGGGGGCTAGTACCAGCTGCAGAAAGTCATTACCTGGGCTGGACAGAGAAAAAAGCTTTAATTAAGGTCACATCCCAGGACAGAATCCAGCTGGGGGAGCAGCAGCTGCTAAGCCTGGTCTCCCAGATCACAATGGAGGCTGCAGTGTCTGACCCAGGAAGCTGAACCCCAATGTCCTGAGCAGAGAGGGACAGAGCGTTTGAGCAGCTTCCCTCCTTTAGCTCTCTGGGGAGAGCAGCTAATGAGAGCCCCTCCTCACAGGGAGAACTGCTGATCTCAGTCGCCCCACTGTCCATTCGAGTCACTCCTTGTCTTTCCATGCAGTGACTCTGGATTAACAATGGTCTCAATGAAACCAGATTTCAGAAAGAAGGAGTCCAGAATGCTGTGGAAGAGACCATTGTGTGGCATTTCTAGCCCCCTTCCCACCTGCCTCACCCATCAGATCTAGTATAAGGACTCGGGGCACAAATTTTCCCAATGGAACTGGAAGGTCCTGGAGTTTTCAAGATGTTTGATAAGTGGATAGAAAGTTATCATGGTGACTGGGCCTGGCTGGGGAATGCTGGGCAGTGCTTGGAGCCAGGATTCTGGCACAAGCTGATGAGCTAGAAGGAGCATGGTTAGTAGCAGCCCCCCGAGCCACCATCCAGGGGACCCCAGATACCCCCAGATCCCGCAGCCAGGGTCCCACCAGATATTCCTGGGACCCATCCCCAAATCCCTGAACAGGAACTCCAGATACCCCTCAGCACCCCACTGGCCAGAGAACCCCACCAGACCATCACTGGCAGGCTGGGAATCCTAAAGGTTCCCCACCAAGAGCCCCAACAGCCAGGGACCACCCCCCCAGGGGACCCCTCACTGGGAATTCAGTCCCTCCCTGCCTGCCCAGGATTCCCGCCTGCCTGCCTAGGACCCCACCTGCCCTCCAGCAGGACCTGCCAGGCCGTTTGCCTGGGACCCCCTGATGCTTTACAATGGGACCCCTCCCTCTGCTTGCCTGGCATCCCGACCTAGCGCCTGGCACTCCCCCCCCCAGTTCTGTGCATTAGGCACGACTGAGCCCCTGGCACAGCACCAGGCTCCCTCCCGCCCCCAGCCCTGCCGCCCCCAGAGACGCCCACCCGGCTGTTCTGCACCAACAAGTCCCCAGCGATACCCACCTCCAGGACCCAAAGCCTCAGGGCTGGGCACATCAGAACCCCTCCCCCCCCGCGAAACCTCCAGAACCCACCAATTTGATTAGGGTACCCCTCCCACAATGCCCCTTCAGCTCCAGCTACAATCTCCCCACACAGACACCCCATCCCCTACCCCAGCAACAGTATTAACTTTCTATCCACTTAGCAGACACAGTGAGGTATCACTGCCCCATGCTGGCCAGTCACACGGGCAGAGGGATCCCTGTGCGGTGCTGCTTTAACAGGAGAATGGAAGGGCAAGAAAGGTCCATGCCCTGTCACTAGCTACATCTTCGCACTGCGGGAAGCAGCCCCTCCCAGAGACCATTTGTCATGGGCTTTGGGATACTTCTGGACCCACGCTGCACTCAGAGTGACCTCCTCACCCAGTGCCAGCTGGAGAAAAGAAAAGGGTCCAGCCTACTCTCCTATTACCAGCTGGGAACCACTGATCCCCCAAACAGGGGGAGGCCTCTGGATTTGATGGGTATTAAATCTGTTTAGAGAGGAAAGTGGAAAATCAGAGGGATTTTATATCAGTTGTTGATCCGAGGTAAAATCTGAGTGTTTCACATCAATATCTGATAACTGAATAGAGAGAAAATGGGCAAAATTTGCCAACATTTTATATCCATGTTCAGGAATCTGAGAAAAGGTGTAAATTTGAGATTTTCTTAGTATTTTATATTTAGAGAGACAGGGAAAAATCTCAGGCCATAGTCATTTAGAAATAGACAATTAGAGAAAAAGTGGGGCTTAGAATATTTTTTAGATTTGCAGAGAATACATATCAGAAACTATACAATTGATAACACTAAGAGAGGGAAGGAAGGGATAGCTCAGTGGTTTGAGCATTGCCCTGATAAACCCCGGGTTGTGAGTTCAATCCTTGAGGGCTGCATTTAGGGAACTGGGGTTAAAAAATTAGGATTGGTCCTGCTTTGAGCAGGGGTTGGACTAGATACCTCCTGAGGTCCCTTCCAACCCTGATATTCCATGCACACCACCAAGATCTGAGGGGATTTTATGTTGCTGGTACAGAACTCGAGGGAAAAGGGGGGCTGGTGGACTGGAGTTTTTATTCCTATCCAATACATATACATAAAGTGTGGGCCCCCCCCCCCATCCCCCCAGGCCGCCGGGCGCCCTTTGCGGAGCTGCTTTAAGCGGGCAACGGGGGGGGGGGGGAGCTGGCAGGTCCCTGGAGGAGGGAAGGGGGCAGCAGTGGGGGATGGGCAGGTGGCTGGTGGCTGTGTTGGGAGTTGGGGGCAGTAACTGGGACTGGGAAACCGGGGTCCGGGCAGCCCCCACGGGGGGCACGTGCCCCTCCCGCCCCCGCCCCGGCAGAGAACCGGCATCTCACCCCGCCAGGGCAGCCACGTGCTGGGGACTGACCCGGGGGGACACTTTCCCACCCGGACAAGGACAAATCGCTGCAGGTAACACGGGGACCCCATGGGAGAGATTTTAACTGGACACTGGAGACTCGTGGAGAGACCGGGGGACAGGGGAGCCAAGAGAGCGGATCGGGGCGAATCTCCCGGATGTTACAGCCCGAGCGAGACCCCGAGAGAGAAACGGGGCAGAACCGGAGAGACTCTGTACCGGGGGCGAGAGGCGCAAACAGGGACAGGAGCCAATTCACTCCCCGCCCCAGCGCGTCACACCGACCCCCCCGCACAGGGACCCGGGGGCGGATCTGCTGCAGCTCCCGGGGCCGAGGCGGCTCCGAGGCTTCTCCCAGGTTCCCCGGGGCAGAGTCACGTGCCCGCCCTCCCGGGTCTCTCACTCACCGGCTCACACGGAAGCGGCAGCAGCAGCGTTGTTCTCCCGCCCGCCGCGGGGCTCGCACGGAGCATGCGCCGTTCCAGCTGCTGACCCCTCCCTTACCTGGGCTGGAGAGGGCGGACGCGGCCCCGGGGCAGGCTGGGAGATGTAGTTCCGAACTCTCCCTGGAGCGGAAGTGACGTCAGCCAGGGAGGCGGAGCCGGAGCGCGAACGCGCGCTGGGAGCTGCGTTTCTGCCTGGCTCGTGCGGGGCCGTTGGAGCCTCTCCCGGGCCGGAGAAGGTTTGTGCCGCTGGGACTCTGGGCATGCGCAGATCGCGGCGGGAGAGACCTTCATTAACCCCCCCGTGCCCGGCCCGGCCCTGCTGCGGGGCTGCAGCCTCCAGGTCCTGGCGCGAGCTCAGTGCCCTGGGGCCCCGCGGGGGTCCGGCCCCACTGGGGTCCCGGCGTGGGCTGCCGGGGGGGTCCCGGGGGGGCTGGGAAAGGGGCGGGGGGGAAGTGTCGGTGCAGCCCGGACATGGCCGGGAGCCAGTGACCCCGAGGAGCGGGAGAGAAAGGGGCTGAGACCCCTCGGATTTACTGCTGCCCCGTGGGGACCCCGCCCCTGCCCCGCCCCTTTCTCCCTAGAGCCACGAGCAGCCCCCAGGGTGACCCCCCCGCCCCAACCCCTGAGAAGTTCCCTGCCCCCCCCCGACTGGGCCCCAGGTTCTCTGCCCTTCGCCAGGGGCCAGTTCAGAGCTCGGGTTTGGGGGTTTCCCCCATTTCCCCTGCAGGGATTTGTCCTTGTGCGGGTGGGAAATGGTTCCCCCGAGGGATTCCTGAGCTGGGCAGAGGGTGAATGGGCAGAGGCGGGGGGGGCCCTGAGACAGGGACACGTCTGGGCTGGGGGCCTCTCTGCTGGCAACAGGGCCTGGGAAGGGCCAGGAAGGAGGGAGGAGCAAGTGTCCCCCATGGAGACGGCCCAGCCCCAGGTTTCCCAGTCCAGCTACTCCCCCTCCCCACCCTGCCCAACCCAGCACCCCCGCCCCGTGCCTCCTCCATCACCTGCTAGTCACATTCCCAGATCCCATTGCCAGCCCCTCCCACAGCCAATGACCTTCTGCCTCCAGCCCCTCCTTTCCCTGTGAAAGCCACATCACCCAGGGCTCCCTGCCATGGGAATGTGAGGTAAGAAGAATCCATCCCATTCTGTTGTTGATTTAATATCGCTGTATAATCCCCTCAAATTTCCCCTCTTTTCACTTGAGTGGTTGAATGGTGACATAAAATCTCCCCAGATGTTGGTGCTTCTCTCTTATGTTGGCAAATATTTAGTTTGTGCCATTTTCTCCTCAGTTCTGAAATACTGATATCAAATTCTCGAAAATCTTCCCTTTTCTCTCCAGGTGTGTGACTGAGATCAGGGCTCTTATCATACTGAGCGTAGCCCTGTTCTGCCAGGTGCTGCAGAGACCCCAGCTGAGATCTGGGCCCTGATCTGCCAGGCGCTGCAGAGACCCCAGGTGAGATCAGACCCCACTGTTGTGCCAGGTAAAACTGAGACCTGGACCGAGATCACGGCCCCCCTTGTGCCAGGCAGCGAACGACTGCGACTCAAAGTGCTGCATCCATTGTGCTGGGCACTTCAGAGACCTCGACTGAGATCTGTGTCCCCGTTGGGTCTGGCATTGCACTGATCCCAACCCAGATCACGCCCCACCACTGTACTGGGCACTGCACAGACCCTGACAGAGCTCCTGGCCCCACATTTTGCCAGGCGCTGCAGGGACCCCACACAAAATCCGGGATCCTGTAATGCCGGGAGTTGCAGAGCCCCCGACTGAGGTCAGGCCCCCTGTTGGTCAGGGCTCTGCACAGACACTGACCAAGGTCAGGGTCCCCATTGTGACAGGTGCTGAACAGACACCCAGGGTATCTCTACCCTGCCATAAACCCCCCCCAGCTGGCCCATGGCAGCTGCCTCAGGCTCACAGGGCTCAGGCGAAGGGGCTGGTTAATTGCAGTGTAAATGTCTGGGCTCGGGCTGGGGCCAGGCTGTAGGACCCTGCGAGGTGGGAGGGTGCCAGACCTTGGGCTGCAGCCCCAGCTGGAACATGGACACCACCATTAAACAGCCCCACAGCCTGAGCCGTGTGAGCCCAAGTCAGCGGGCACGGGCCAGCCGCCGGTGTCTAACAAGTTTGCATGGAGAATTTGGGGCAAAACTGGGAACTGAACCCAGATTGTTTGAATTCTTGCCTCTCCCCTTAACCCCAAGCCCAGCGTGTGTGTGTACAGCTTGTTTTGGGCTGTGTTTGCCTTGCATTGGCTTCCAAGGGAGGCTGTGGCATTTCCTTCATTGGAGGTTTCTAAGACCAGGTTAGAGATACACCAGTCTGGGAATGTCTAGGGATACTTGGTCCTGCCTCATCACAGGGGGCTGGAGTAGACGCCCTCTCAAGATCCCTTCCAGGCCTACACTGAAATAATTCTCTTTTGTGCTGTGTCCTGTTCTACGCTGAGCTGTTTTGCATGGTGCCATTAGGAACTGTGACGCACCATGTTGTGTAGCAGTTTTATGATTCATTGTTTTGCCTCAGCTTGTTTGGTGCCTGTGTTGTGTTAGTTTGAGCTGAGCTCTTTTGCATTGTGTACTTTTCTCCTAGGATGTCATCGTTTGCATCGTGTTGCTTTCTTCTCCTTTGTATTGTCATTCTATGCTGTGGAGTGCAGGTTGTGTTTTTTCCCCCCTGAATTGCCTGACATTATGTTGTGGTGGGTTTTATTCTGTATGTTGGGTTTTTATATGTATATATTGTATCGCATCCTAGACATGTAGGGCTAGATAAGACCTCAAGATGTCATCAAGTCCAGCTCTCTCTGCCGAGGCAGGACCAAGTATCTGTAGATTATCTCTGACAGAGCTTTGTCCTACTTGTTCTTAAAAACTTCCAGGGAACGAGACTCCCAGCCCCCTTGTAAGACTATTCCAGAGCTGCCCTGCCTTAGCTCTGGGGACACCCACACAGATCTGAGTGGTGAGCAGCTCTGGAGAGAGAGGAGACCCCAGTGAGTGGACAGCTGGGTAAAGAGACTGAAGTTGGGAGGAGAAACATTGACGTGTCCGAGGTCACCCAGGCTGTCCGTGACCGAGCTAGAAATAGATCCCAGTTCTAGTGCCACCGTACTGCTGTTTTGGGCACTGAAGGTCTCTGCCACACTGGTGTTTTAGGCACTGGTGCAAACCCTTAGTACAGACAGAATTTACACTAGTGCACTCTGATTGGTACTGGTGCACCATGCCCCAGTTTGAAGGTTTGAGGTGGGGGTGGGGGGAAGTGACCTCACAGAGGCCTGGGGCTGGCTGAACAGTGCAGCTGGGAAGGGAGGGGCAGCAGTGAGCGCTGGAGGTATGAGCCAGGAGCACAGCCCCACAGGGCTGGACACTGACTTCTCCTGACCCAGGGGACACCCCCCCAGCGAGGTGGTTTGTCCAGGGATGCACAGGCTGTCTTGGCAGGGCAGCTCATCTGCAGTGCCTGCACACCTCTTCCTGCAGCCTAATCCAGTGTGCTCGGGGGACCTTCCCAAGCTGCGGGTGACGGGGCTCTGGAGCTAACAGGGTCTGTTCCTGGCTCTGTCACAGACCTGTTCAGTGACCGTGGGGAAGTCACAGCCCCTCTCTCTGTAACGCTGTCTCCAGTGACTCGAGAGCACGAGCACCAGCCTCGGGCAGACTGGTAAGAAGCAGGGAACAAACCCCAAATTGGGTGTGAGGTCTGTATGGAGATTTCACCAACCTAGAATCCAGTGTAAACACTTCAGGCTCTGTAACAGCATTAACATGGAATCACAGACAGTCCCCTTTGGGTGATCCCATATATCTTTCTGAGCTCCCCCCACCCCATACACACATGCTATAAAAACTCCACTGCCCATGAGGGCCACAATAACTGGTTTTCTGCATATAAAAGCCAGGGCTGGCATTAGGGGCAGCAAGCAGGGCAACTGCCTGCGGCCCCACGCCACAGGGGCCCCCACAAAGCTACATTGCTTAGGCTTTGGCTTCAGCCCTGGTGATGGGGCTCAGGGCCCTGGACTTCAGCCCCATGCGCTGGGACTTCAGCTTTCTGCCCTGAGCCTCAGCGAGTCTAATGCCAGCCTAATGGCAGCCCCCTGAAAGCTGCTCACGGCCCCCCAGGGGGCCCCAGACCCCTGGTTGAGAACCCCTGCCTTACCCCACGAATCACAGCAATGTTCAAGTTACTGCCAGTCCCGAAGGACCAGTCACTTCCTTAGGTCAATTGAATCTTAGATCTTCCAACAAAGACAACACTTGTAGCCAGTCCTGTCATAACCTGTATTAAGACTTGTTTAAAAGGAAAGGAGAGTTGTTTACAAAGTTAAAGCAGGTAATCCTATAGATGCAGACGAGTTGTCTTAAATATCAAAGGTAATAGAAGCTTCTATAATAAGCAAGCTCTACATATTCTTTAGGACTAACCCCGGCTAAGCAGCTGGGGATCTCTTGCTTATGCCTAGAAACTTTGCCCCCCAGAGTCCAAGCAGCATACAGATCATCAGTTCCTTCTGCATGGGGTTTTATATCCCCTTCCTACCATGTGCTCTGTCCTGGAAACTCAGCTAATGGGAAATCAAGAGCACAACAACAGTTTTTTGTGTCTTTGTTAACGTCCCATAATAGTCTCTCTGATGTTGATGGGCCTTTCCTGCCAGGCAGGGTGTAATGCATTCTATTGCCAATCAGCACTTTGCACAGGTAAAGTCTCTCTCCTGTCTGATGATTTACAGAGCCACAGAGGCTCCCAATGCAACTAGTCAGATGTTAACCCAGGCAGCAACTCACAAGCATTCAATAAAGTCTAAACACTAAACACATTCTTATGTTCACAGTCTGTATGAGGAGTATCTACTCATTTGAACTCGCTGGGAGCCACAGAAAGGAACAAGATGTGCTGCGGCAAGAAGGCCCAGTCTCAGCGCCCCGGGTCACACTTGCCAAAAGCTAAAACTAGGCCCAGCCCATGAAAGGGCACTGCCAGGAGAGACTGTATAAAGGCTGGAGCATCCAACAACTTAGTTAACCTGAGAGAGCTGCCTTGGGAACAGTGACAGGAGAATCCCAGAGTGACTCCTTTGATTCTGCTCGTCTCTGGCCTTTGGTTTATGGAATCACAGAACTGGAAGGGACCTCGAGAGGTCACCAGTCCAGTCCCCTGCCCTCAAGGGAGGACAAAGTATTATCTAGACCAGGAGTGACCAACCTGAGCCTGAGAAGGAGCCAGAGTTTACCAATGTAGATTGCCAAAGAATCACAGTAATACATCAGCAGCCCCCCATCAGCTCCCACCCCCTTCTCCCCGCGCCTCCCACCCATGGGAAGCCCCCCTAATCAGCACCACCCCTCCTCCTTGCACCTCCCGATCAGCTGTTCACGCTATGCAAGACCCTCGGGGATGGAGCAAGGGCACTGCAGGCTGAGGAAGGGGTGGACTGGGGCAGGACCTGTAGCTGAGTAGTGAGCACACCCAGCACACTGGAAAGTTGGTGCCTGTAGCTCCAACCCCGGAGTTGGTGCCTATACAAGGAGCCGCATATTAAATTCTAAAGAGCCACATGTTGGCCAGCCCTGATCTAGACCATCCCTGAGAGGTGTTTGTCCAGCCTGCTCTTAAAAATCCCCAACGATGGAGATTCCACAACCTCCCTAGGCAATTTATTCCAGTGCTTAACCGCCCGGCCAGTTAGGAGTTTTTCCTATGTCCAACCTAAACCTGCCTTGCTACAATTTAAGCCCATTGCTTTTGTCCTGTCCTCAGAGGTTAAGAAGAACAATGTTTCTCCTTCCTCCTTGAAACGAACTTTTACGTACTTGAAAGCTGATCATATCTGCTCCAGACTAAACAAACACAATTTTTTCAGTTTTCCCTCATAGGTCATGTTCTCTAGACCTTTAAGCATTTTTGTTGCTCTTCTCTGGACTTTCTCCAATTTGTCCACATCTTTCCTGAAATGTGGCACCCAGAACTGGACACACTACTCCAGTTGAGGCCTAATCAGTGCGGAGTAGAGTGGAAGAATTACTACTTGTGTCTTGCTTACAATACTCCTGCTAATACATCTCAGAATTATACTTGCTTTTTTTGCAACAGTGTAACACTGTTGACTCATATTTAGCTTGTGATCCACTGCGACTCCCAGATCCGTTTCTGCAGTGCTCCTTCCTGGGCAGTCATTTCCTGTCTTGTATGTGTGGAGCTGATTGTTCCTTCCTAAGTGGAGTACTTTGGATTTGTCCTTATTGAATTTCATCCTATTTACTTCAGACCATTTCTCCAGTTTGTCCAGATGATTTTGAATTTTAATTCTATCCTCCAAAGCACTTGCAACCCCTCCCAGCTTGGTATCGCCCACACACTTGATAAGTTTAACAGAGAGACTCTGCTGCTGGGAGGGTGTCACCCTGTCTCGGAGGGTTACACCCTGGTGGGAGGGGGCTAAGCCTGTACTGGGTTAAGGTCACTCTGTGCTTCACAGTGTGGCAGAACCTAGAATGTCCATTAGCAGGGGAAAATCCTGGGGGGAATCGACATGTGGAAAGGACAGAAACCCTGTCTGAACTCACATTGCCCTTCTCGCCCTGGCAGGCTACAGAATAACATCCACGTTTCGCCCCAAATCATCCCCTCCTCCCAGGGGGAAGGAAATGGCTGCAATGGAGCTGGCTCAGGTAAGGGATTATCAGACAGCTGGTGGTGGGTTCTGCTTGGAGGGAGAGGAGCAGTAAATGTATAGGAGGGTGGGAGGCAGGAACTATCTAGGGTGTGGAATGGGAGGGGACAGGATGTGACAAACCTGCTGAGACTTGTGTACTCTAGGGTGTGATGGGTTGTCACCCCGGGGTGCAGTCTGGGGGGCTTCTGGGAACCGCTGCGCCCTCTAACCCTCAAGCTGGGCTGGCCCTTCTCACACTGCTTTGCTGGAGATTCAGCCAGCTTCTCCAGGCCCTGTTATCACCCAACACGACAGCAGGTGGCGCCATGCAGCCAACTGAGCTACCTGAGTGTTTTACCTAAGTCACTCAAGGACAGATAGAAGACAAAAGCCAATTTCCCAGCTGTAAGTGGTAGCAAACAGATCAAAGCAGATTACTTAAATGACCAAAAACTCAAACTAAGCCTAACATACTATCTGGATAGAATTTGAATTAGCAATTTCTCACCCTGACTGATGATAGAAGCAGTCCACCAAGTTTCCATACACAAGCTAGAAATCCCTTTACCCTGGGACCAACACTTTCCCCCAGTTCAGTCTTTGTTCCTCAGGTATTTCCAGGAATTTTCTTGTGTGGGGAATGAGGCCAAGAGATGACGTCACACCCCACCTTATGTAGCTTTTCCATATGGCAGGAACCATTTGTTCCAAACTCAGTTTGTGGAAAAATAGAGGTACCAAAATGGAGTTTAGTGTCATGTGGTCTGGTCACAGGCCCTACCATGTCCTGCTGAGTCATAGTAGCCATGACTCATAGGCTGGCTGAAACATTCACAGGAAGGCTAAGCTCTTCCATGGTCCATTGTCTTTGTTGATGAGCCATGAACACTGTCTGGCTTCTTTGTTGTACCTGAAAGGCTCGTTGTGGATGTTACCCAGAGTAAGCACATTTGAAATACAGATACAGAGTCAATATCCATAACTTCAGATACGAATATGAAACATGCACACAAATAGGACAATCATATTCAGCAAATCATAACTTTTCCAGTGACACTGAACATGACGCATCTTGCACAAAATGCATCATAATTATGTCCTAATCATTTGATAATCATACCACTAGGCTGAATGTGGGGTGTAGTGTCAGGGCCTAATTTCAAGGCACAAGTGTTGTGAATGGAACTTCCCTCTTTGTGGAACAGGAAATAGCCCTCTAGCCAGGGCTGGGAAAACTTCCCAGACTCCCAGTGCTGGAGCCTGAACCTACTGACACTTCATTAGTTACCACCAACCCGATCTTTGTGGCAACTGCAAACGTTATCGGTGATGATTTTATATTCTCTTCCAGGTCATGGATAAGAATGTTAAATAGCACAGGGCCAAGAACCAATCCTTGTGGAACCCCTAGAAAGAAATCCACTTGACCATGGTTCCCCATTTACAATCATAGTTTTTAATCTATTTAATGTATGCCGTGTTTATTTTGTGTCTTTCTAGTTTTCTAGTCAAAATGTTGTGCTGAACCAAGTCATACCTAAACTTCTGTAAGGCATATATTACATCAATACTATTAGTTGCAACCAAACTTTTGATCTCATCCAATAAGGATATCCAGTTAGTTTGGTTGGATCTGTTGTCTCTGAACCTTTGTTAATTGGTACTAATTATATTACCCTCCTTTCATTCTTTATTAATTAAATCCATATTCGCTGCTCCATTATCTTGCCCAGTATCAGACTAACACTCTTGTAATTAGCTGGGTCATCTCTTTTACACTTTTAAAATATTAGCACAGCATTAGCTTTAGTCCAGTCTTCTGGAATTTCCCCAGTGTTCCAAGTCCTAATTATAATCACCATTAACAGTCCACCACACTCCTCCACCAGGTCTTTCAAAACTCGTGGATACAAGTTATCTGGACCTGCTTATTTAAACATGTCTAACTGTAATAGCTGCTGTTCAACATCCTCGTGAGTTATTGTTGGAATGGAAAGACTGTCGTCGTCAACGTCTTATATGACTTACATCATCCGTTTTTCTCCAAATCCAGGAGAGAAATATTTATTTAACACTTTTACCTCTTCTACATTATTTTTGATAATTCTGCCATTTCCATGTAGTAATTTGCCACTTCCATTGTTAGGATTAATTTTGTACTTAATATACTTTTAAAAAACTTCCTTCTTATTTTCATTAATTGGTCATTTATTTCTGATAGCTTCCCTTGCTAACTTTCTACAATTCTGACCTTCTATTCTTTACTATTGACTTCCCCTTTCTTCCATATATTTTATTTGGAGAGTGTTGGGATTCCTACCAGGAGCCACCAGCAGGGTCAGAGACAGCCTCATCTCCTATATTAAGCTCTGGCTAGTAGGTATGTGATAAACGTGAAGACCCTGCCTCCGTCTGTCAGCTGGGAGACACAGAGGTTCTCTCTTTCCACCCTCTGATGCCTCCTGGCTGCTCTAGACAAGGTGAGGTGGGACTCTGTTAACATGTGCCTCCCGGAGCTTCCATTTACCTGGTGCTGCTGTTCTGTGAATAATGGGACTGTGAGTGGAGCAGCAGGTACTGAATGTTGGACTCTTGCTCTTTCAGGGACGGTGACCTTCGAGGAGGTGGCTGTGTATTTCACCAGAGAGGAATGGGCTCTGCTGGACCCCGCTCAGAGAGCCCTCTACAGGGTGTCATGCAGGAGAACTATGAGACGGTGACCTCGCTGGGTAAGGAGTCCTGTCCCTGGGTTATTAGAAGCTGTGGGTTCTCTAAAGAACCCGAGTAGTGATAACTTTATACCTTTATTTGTCATACAAGTTTTGACAAGTTTCCTTGCCCCCCCTTTTTTGCCTTATCTCCCACCCACTAATATCATTTTGGACATGTGCCTTTTTAGTGCCATCAGTCATTTTAAATTGAATTTAATGTATCCTTATTGGATACATTAATAACTGTAGCTTTCATGCCTTTTCCTCATTTTAAGAGGAAAATATACCTCCTGTAGAATTCTAAATTGAGTAAATAGGTGTATGACTCATGCATGGCTTGTGTGACAGTCAGATGAGCTCCTCTTTCGATAGGAGAGCGTATAATGTTGCCATTCAGGACCCCACGGGTGAAGGGAGAACAGAGCTATGGGAGGGGAGGAGAAGGGGGGAGTAGATAATTCTGGGGTGCCAGGACATGGGGAGGGTGTGTGCAGGGTTAGAGCTCAGAAGCAGCAGGGTAGGACGAGGTAGTGAGAGGTGAAGAGGGAACACAAGAATCTCCCAACGTGCCGACAGGTGGTGCCGGCTGAGAGTAATGGGAAGAAGTGGAGAGGAGTGTGGAGGAAGGGCACCGAGGAAGTGGCTCAGTCTCAGGTGTTGAAACTAAGTGGCCTGTCCTTGTGGAAGAGTGGGACCCCTTGGGTGTCTAGTGCACTCAAGAGGCACCTCCCAAGGACTGTTTAAAAGCCAGGGCATTGCAGAGATCCTATGGATCCATGACAGTGTGCCAGAGGTTAAGCCTTATGGGGAAAAGATATAAAACAAGAAAAGAATCTAAATGCGCGTTTACCATCGCTCCCTCTCAGTCTTCAGGGGAATCCCTGGTCCGTTCCAAAGTGTATTAAAACCTTCCTTAAAGGCTCACCTCTTGGTTATCAGGTCATGTCCATTTGTTAGAGGGTTTTCCCTTCACCCTCCCACTTCCCTGGTTCTTGTCACGCAGACAGCAAGCAGCGAAAGACCAGAAGTCTGAAGCACAGATAATGCGATGTTTATTAGGGTTATTTCCAAGCAAGCATATTCCACTGCCCTAATGAACTTACACCTAGAAAAATTAATTATGCAGCAGACAGAAACAATTAGAGAACCAGACTGATTAACAAGGTAAAAGTGGTGGCCATAAAGATAAAACAATACAGAAATGAGGGTTTCAGAACCACAACCATTGAGAAGTGATTTCTTGCCAGACAGGATGCTGTCAGACTAAGTTTTCATTAACCATCTTAAGATCTATTTCTTTATCTGGTGGTGATGGGCGCTATCAGGACAGGATCATCTTCCGAACAGCCCAATAGCACCTTATTTCAGTGTGACTGGTTTGGGATGTGAGGATGTGACCCTTCGCTTCCCAGCTTATGGCTGCCCCTGCTACTTAGCCAAAGGCCTTAGCCTAAGAACAAGGCCTCAGACTGTCACAGTGAGAGAAGGCCCAGACACAGGCAGACTGAGATTTTGATTCTTAGCTAGTTACAGGGGTATAAAGACAAAGTGATAAAAATACCCCTAAATTCTTAAACTATAGGCTTTACAGGCAGGCCCGAATATGTCTATTCTAACAGTGGGTTCTAGCCCTTCCCCCATTCTGTGTCTGTCTTGTGTATTTAGATCAGGGGTCGGCAACCTTTCAGAAGTGCTGTGCCGAGTCTTTATTTATTCACTCTAATTTAAGGTTCCGTGTGCCAGTAACACATTTTAATGTTTTTAGAAGGTCTCTTTCTATAAGTCTATAATATAGAACTAAACTATTGTTGTATGTAAAATAAATAAGGTTTTAAAAATGTCTAAGAAGCTTAATTTAAAATTAAATTAAAATGCAGAGGCCCCCCCCCTCGGACCAGGGGCCAGGACCCAGGCAGTGTGAGTGCCACTGAAAATCAGCTCGCTGCCGCAGGTTTCCTACCCCTGATTTAGATTGTAAATTCTTCAGGGCATGGGCCATCTACTATTCTCTGTTTGTACTTTGCCTAGCACAATGGGGACCCACTGTTAGTTGGTCTTTAGGCACTAAGGTAGTGAATATGATTTGTTATAATAGTAACTCTCCTGCCACTTTGAGCCAAGGAAGATGGCCTTGGGATGCGTAGCCTTATTTGGGGTGTGTTAGTAATGTTGATTTGATTTATCAACTTAATTTAATGTGTATTGTAATTATTTTAATTAATTACTAATAATACTTAATCATTTATATTAATTAATATGAGTTTAGGCTCGCCAATTTGTTTGATCAGAAGATAAAAGTTCGTGTTTCGAATCAGGTTCCACAGAATTGATAAAGGGACCTTCAAGGGTATGACAGGAAGCTCACACGGAGACAGATATAGTCATAAAGACTTTTTATTAAACTCAATGAAATAGTAAGTAAATTGTAAAACAGGTAGAATTACAGAGTTACAATTGTATTACTGTTATTCAAGAGATACATATGATGATACAATATTATGTGCTGCAAACTTTGGTTAATATTCACACCCTGTTTTGATAAACTGGCGTTGGCCTCACCTCTGGCGGTTCTGGTTTCACAGCTCTTGCAAGGGAAACTAATGTAAAGAGCTGTCAAAGCTACTTTGGAATTTACTTTTTAGCTCAACTAAATAATCTAACACACAAATTAAAATAAAGTTTAGAGAGACCAAGCTTAGCCGAGTTCCTTTTGAACTTAAAGTTTGAAAAGAAAATAAGTGCGGCCTATTACTGGTTAATAGCTGTCGTAGATGGATAGCATGAATACGTAGTTGAAGATGGTGAAGTGTAGAGAAGGAGGAGGAGGTTGAGGTGCGGGTAAAAAGAGGTAGGTTACCTCTTTTTATGGAAATAAATGCCGGAAATCCTTCCTCTTATGCCCAAATTTCAGTCTTCCCCCATAGAAATGTTAGGATACGCTTACTCCATAGGCTAGTATGTGTGTGCGTATGGATAGCAGGTATCTGCGCACTTGTGGGGTACTTGTTAAGTCTGTGAGTACAACTTTGAAAAATCCTTTGCTATTCTTCATTGTCTGTTGATCTAGGTAAAGGGTCTTAGACCTAAGCGTAGGCACTTTATTTGGGTATAGGAAAAACAGTTCCTTTTCTGGGTAAAAGGGCACAGGATGTAGCTATGCTAACTTTTCTTTAGCTTAAAATGCAGGTTTTGGCCTGTAGGTTTCTTGCATTACAGCCAAACATATTTTTAATATGAATTAATAAACCTATCACAATACTGTACTTATAAGAAAAGAGATATTGATGCAGGCAAGCAGATGAATCCTGAGGGCTACAGATGTTACTGCCTAAAAATGAGATGGGGTTAAAACTATGGAATATTCTTTGTGACAAGTATCCCACAAATTCCACTGACCTCCCTTGTTTTCTTTGCCTGCAGTAGGGTTTCCAATTTCCAAACCTGATGTGATCTCGCAGCTGGACCGAGGGGAAGAACCGTGGGTCCCGGACCTCCAGGGCTCTGGGAAAGAAGTGATCCCGAGAGCTGCCTTCACAGGTGAGGACTTGGTTAAACAACTCAACAACTGCTTAGGAATGCAGGAAACATTTGGGATGCCCTACAAAGACCCTGTGAGCTCTTCAAGTTCAGGATTGTTCCCTGCAGATGTGGAATCATTATGGCAGATGTCACTCATGGCTTCCCTCCTATTCTGACTGACAACTGGCAGCAGGTCCCTCCCCAAACTTTCCCCTGAGAGTTATGGTGCAATGAGGACCCAGAACTGATGCCTTCCTCCCTTCTCTGTGGAAGGGCTTGGGGAAAATCAGCACCTGATAAGTTTGATCTCTCCCATATATATTTTGGTTTGTTCATCCCTTTTTCCATTCCTCTCTCTGACATTTCCTTTTTCTCAGGCACAGGGAGTGACCTATGTCTGGATTCTGTCTGTCTCCCATCCGGCGATGGGCTGGTGAGTGAGAACGAGGAGGAGAAACCCCAGCAGGAAGACACTGTGCAAGTAGATCCACATTGGATGTTATCAGGAAGATCCAAAGGGAATGTTTCCGGGTGTTGTGCACTCCCAGAAAGCACAAAAGCCTGTGAGACTCAGCAGAGGCCAGAGGAAAATTACAGTAGCCACTCAGCCCTTATTCCACGCAACAGAATCAACCTGGAAGAGAGACGCTACATGTGCCATGAGTGCGGGAAAAGCTTCAATCGGTGCTCAAACCTTATCACACATCAGAGAATCCACACAGGGGAGACGCCCTACATGTGCTCTGAGTGCGGGAAAAGCTTCAATCAGCGCTCAGACCTTATCAGACATGAGAGAATCCACACTGGGGAGACGCCCTACACGTGTTCTGAGTGCGGGAAAAGCTTCAATCAGCGCTCAAACCTTATTACACATCAGAGAATCCACACAGGGGAGACGCCCTACACATGCTCTGAGTGCGGGAAAAGCTTCGGGCGGCGCTCTGACCTTATCACACATCAGAGAATCCACACAGGGGAGACACCCTACATGTGCTCTGAGTGCGGGAAAAGCTTCGGGCAGAGCTCACACCTTATCAGACATGAGAGAATCCACACAGGGGAGATGCCCTACACGTGCTCTGAGTGCGGGAAAAGCTTCAATCGGCGCTCTCACCTTATCAGACATGAGAGAATCCACACAGGGGTGATGCCCTACACATGCTCTGAGTGCGGGAAAAGCTTCAATCAGCACACAAGCCTTATTAGACATCAGAAAATCCACATGAGAGAGAACTGTTATAAATCCCTTGACTAGGGCTGGCCAAAGTTTGGTTTTTTTAATCACATTTGCTAATTCCCACATAGTGATTTTTGCACCATCTTCACCAAGGTCTCTCAGCTCCATCAGATCAGTTGCCTGCTTCTGCCTTTTGCAGCTCACCCTTCTTTGGGGTCAGTCCTGTGATCTTTTCTATCAACTCCTTTCCTTTGAGTCGTAGGAGTGTGTGTCCCTCCTGCCAGGAATGTTCATCAGCTCCAGGTGGGAGAGAGGTTTGATCCCAACAAGCTACACTGAGGCAAAAAGTACCTGTGCCTGACATCCACTAGGGCTGTACATGGCGGCTGCTTAAGTTAGTGATCTTGGTGTAACAAGACAATTATAGTTGTAGAGCAGATGCAGCCCAGGTGCAGTGGTTGGCATTAGCTTTCCCCTTGACCTGACCTAAACTCCATCACTTTTCCTAGTCTAAACAAACCCTGAGCATCACGGTTATACTGTTCCCTCATTTCACAACAATTGTTAGTCATCGAGTTCTCCCTTGGGGAACCAATTGTTTCATTCCCAGTTGCTCTGATGTTGCTTTAGGTTGTGCTGGGGAGCAGATATTTTTATTATTTTCCACACTTAAAATATATTGAACTATAACAAAGAGCAGGAACAGGGCAGGGGTAGGGAAAAATGTCATTTCACCCATTGTAACAACAGACGTAGTTAGGGTAAGTCAGAGGGATTCCCTTATTCCCCATCACCATCCTCGTTCAATCCGTGCTAGAGCCTAAGAATCCTTTTCCTTTCCCCCGTTGTGGGATGGGAGACTTCCCAAAGTGCTCCCTGTGCTATAGCACATGGCTAAGCTCAGAGAATAAACCCGAAATAGCCCCTGAGCTTTGCTTTTTGAATTCTGTGTTTCCGATTACTTCAAGCCGGGGCATTGTGATTATTTACCAGTTTCTCTAGCACTGTTCCTACCACTGTTTCTGTAACATATTTTGTTTTTTGTGGGACAGGGTTGTTATTCCTTTGCCTAACCCCAACCTGGAAGGCCAGGGTGTCTGTCTTCTCTGGCCCCTCCCCACAGACAAATCTGACAGGGTTGCACCTGCCAGGAGCAAACAAAAAGCCCCACTGGTCACACACACAAAGCAGATAGACACACACAAGATACAGAAGAAACTGAATTATTTGAGCTACCAACATTTCCACTTTCCCACGGCATGTTAGTTCTGAAGGTTGTTTTAATTTATTTTCTTGGAACCAGAAATGGGGAAAGAGACCCTGGAGTCAGTTGAATTACAGCAGGAAGGGATAAGTCTCATGATTCGTCACTAACCAAAGGCTTTGTGAACAGAGCGATAATGTTACTGAATGGTCTGGCTAACCCTGCAGTTAGAAACAATCAGCTCTATGGGTGGCAAATTGATAGAGGCTCTGCTGCTGATCATGAAATAGAAGCACATTACCTTTAAACAGCTGCTACTTCAGTGCCTCTGGAAGTACAGAAAACAATGATCTGTGTTAAAGGAAAGTTGCCATTTCTCAGAGCCCCAATTTCCATTGTGTGTGTACAGGAAGGTTTGAATGTGTAGCAGGTAGTTTGGTCAAGCTTAGCTATTTTATGTGTGTAACAGGCTCCTGCCCACCTCCAGCAGAGGTTTCAATCACATACGATGGCAACTTACCGAATGTCACACAAATTAGTCCATCCCTCCCCATATTCAGTCTCTGACGGGAATGTTAGGATGAGGCAGAGAACTGGGAAAGTATCGCAGTAGGAATACATTAACAAGTGGGATTAATCAGAGCTGGGCTGCAGACAGAGCCTGTTCTAGAGCTGGTGAAGTGACAGGGACACACTCCCAGTAGTGCTGGCTCTGAAGTAACAGCAGAAGCAGATCGAAGAGAATGAGCTCATGGGCAGCTGCCCTGTCAGTGCATCACTCACCTGGCAGGTGTTACACAAAACACAGCACTTCCCCCCACCGCCACCACTTCATTATACTGTCCATGGGGCTGTTTGTCCTGCAGGACTTTGATCTCTCTGGGTGGTCCATGGTGATTCATTACAGAGCCATTAGGGGAGCAGGAGTCATCCCAATGGAAATCTCTCCACTTCTTTCTCAGTGTTACCTTCTTAGCCCTGGCTTTGGAGATGACCTTAGCCTTACTCCTGTCTTGATTTTAGGTAGGATTGTGATCACCTTCTGGGGCTTGGCAGCTTAGAACTTTTGAGGGCTTTTCTCTGCCTTTTTGGTCCCCGCTGCAGTCAGTACATTCTAGACATGGGCATGGTGACCTTCCTGAGGATCTTGACAGCTTTAGCCAGCTTCTTGGTGGCTATTTTCCTGCTCACAGCCACTGTCTTCTTCTCAAGCCTTGTCCTGGGGGCCCAGCCGTTAGCTGAATGTGAAGGAGCCAAAGTGCTGGTGACTTTAGCCTGCAGCAAGTTGCCTTTGCTCGTCAGACTCCTGAACTGCAGCTGGATGTGGTTCTTGTTCTTCTGCACAGCACAGCCCTGGAGAAGAGGGATCTGCAAATGTACATTCATATGATCCCTTTGTTTAATTGATGAAAACATAAACTAGACACTTAGAGGATTGGAACTGATTTCAGCTGATGGACAGGTTTGCTAGGTTTTTATGCATTTGGACAGCAAAATGTTGAGTGTTCACATTCATTTCAAGCATCCTTGTATAGTGGAGCTCCTGAACATAATGGAGAATGGTTTTTGTAAAGGAAAATCATGCCTCACGAATCTACTATAATTATTTGAGGGAGTCAACAAGCATGTGAATAAAGGTGATCCCGTGGATATAGAATACTTAGATTTTCAGAAAACCTTTGACAAGGTCTCTCCCCAAAGGCTCTGAAGCAAAATGGGATAAGATGGAAGATCCTCTCTGGGATAGGTAACTGGTTCAAAGGCAAGAACGAAAGGGTCTGATTTTCATAATGGAGAGAGGTAAATAGTGGTGTCCCCCTCGGGTCTGTACTGGGACCAGCACTGTTCAACATACTCCTGAGTGATCTGGAAAAAGGGGTAAACAGTGAGGTGGAAACATTTGCAGATGATACTGTCAGAGTCTACCCTCACTTGAAACTGGGGGGTTTCAAAGTGAGGACCCGCATGTCTTCCCCCACCCCAAAATCCTAGGGTAGGTCTCCCTTTTGCTGCCACCACCTCGGTCAATTACGTGGGTCAGGACACCCCTGTTTTCCCCCTGTCTCCCTCAGAAGACACTCCCTGGGGAACACAGATCAACTCACAGAGGAGGAACCTCCCCCCTCCCTCTCTCCTAGCCACTGGGAAGATATACACCGAGTCAAATCCTTGACTCAACACAAAGAGGGACTTACCTCCCCCTCCCCTTCCCTAGTCCAGGAAAGAGATACCTGATTCAAACTGCTTGAATCAAACCCAAGAGGAACTATCTCTTCCCCCTCCCTTCTCTGCCCGGAGATAAGCTGTCTCACCACCAAGAGAGAATGTCTTAGCCCCTTCCCCTATATCCACAGTAGAAGGGATTTAATCAAATCTTTATAGAAAGAATTTATTAAAAGAAAAACAAGAAAATACAGAATCACTATGAGTCCAAGCTGGACACTCCTAGGGTATAACCTTGCTAAGTTCTGGAGAGACTCCTCTCTCTTCTCAGTACAACCAGTACAGGCAGAATTAAGAATAATCAATAACAAACACACAGAATTGCAAACATAGGATTATTAGATAATGACACAAAGTATCTTTCTAATACTCACTATCTTGACTAGAAGAAATTAGTTCAGAAAGGTAGAAACTTGTAGACTTGATTAAAACATCTGGACTCTTGTAACTCCAGACGGCTAAAGACAAAACACACAGGATCAGAGGGAAAAAGTTCCCTCCTAGAAATTTCAAATTCTCTTCCCTGATTGGTCCTCAGGTCAGGTGCCTACCAGGTACTATTTTTAACCCTTTACTAACTATTCATGACAGATACAAACCAACTCAAGTTAGTTACGTCCAAAAGAGAGTGTGAAGTGTGACAAAGGGATCTCACCAAAGTGAATGACTGGACAGCAAAAAAGCAGATGAAATTCAATGTGGATCAATGCAAAGTAATGCACATGGGAAAACATGATCTCAATTCTACATCTAAACTGATGGGGTCTAAATTAGCTCTTACAACTTAAGAAAGAGATCTTGGAGTCACTGTGGATACTTCTCTGAAAACATCCACTCAATGTGCATTGGCAGTCAAAAAAGCGAACAAAATGTTGGGAAGTCATTAGGAAAGGGATGGCGAGCAAGACAGAAATATAATATTGCCTGTCTATAAATCTGTGGTAGGCCCACATCTTGAATACTGGAGCTGGTCTCCCATCTCAAAAGATATATTGGAATTGGGAAAGGCACAGAAAAGGGCAACCAAAATGATTGGGGTGTGGAACAGCTTCCATGTGAGGTGAGATTAATAAGACTGAGGAGTTTTCAGCTTGGAAAAGAGATGACTAAGGCGGGCTAGGATAGAGGTCTATAAAATGACGGGTTTGGAGAAAGTAAATAAGGAAGTATCAGAGGGGTAGCCGTGTTAGTCTGGCTCTGTAGGAAGTGCTATTTACTCATAACACAAGAACTGGGGTCACCCGATGAAATGAATAGAGAGCAGGTTTAAAATAAACCAAAGGAAGTATTTCTTCACCCAACACACAGTCAACCTGGGGAAACATTGCCAGAGGATGCTGTGAGGGCCAAGACTATAACAGGGTCTACCAAAGAACTAGATAAGTTGATGGAGGATGGGTCCATCATTGGCTATTAGCCAGGATGGGCAGGGATACAAAACCATGCTCTTGAAGTGTCCCCAGCCTGTTTGCCAGAAGCTGGGACTGGGCGACGGGATGGATCGCTTGATGATTCCCTGTTCTGTTGATTCCCTCGCGGGCACCTGGCATTGGCCACTGTGGGAGGACAGGATTCTGGGCTGGCTGGACCATTGGTCTGATCCAGTCTGGCTGTTCTTATGACCAATAGAGGGCAGTCCTCGACAGCAATATTTATATTTGGTGCACTGAAAGGGCTAACTTTCCAAAGCTGACCCAAATGATCAGTGAAAGTGTTTTGGAGAAAAACACTAAACAGAAGAATGTAAATGAAAACTGGGAGCTATTGTTTAAGGAGCTTGTTAGATGGGGCATAAGCCACATTGCCTAATTAGCTGAGCTTGCAATGGCCTTCCACTCAACTCGCTGACATTTCTCCATCTGCAAATGTGGTAACTGTTTTAAAACCTAGATCCAATCAATTACAACATGTCAGGGAAGATTCTAGGCATCAATGATCTGATCATTGGGTTGATGGCGGTAAACAAGAGATTCCCATAAGGCTCCCTCCCTCTTCCCAAGAGCCACCCTCATCCTCTCTCCCCTTTCTGCTCCCGCATCCTCTGCAAATTTTCAAAGACAGATGCCTCGTGACAGCCTTCGCTCTTGAGGAAGTTGCCTAGTGGTCAGGGTTTTGGTCCTTTGGGGTGGAAGGACGCAGCAGATAGTGGGGGAGCCCAGGGCCTCCATGGGCTCTGACCCAGGCCACTCTGAGGGCAACACTTCCTGCCACCTCACTATTGTCCAAAGTTTGCAGTTTGTCACAGGAAGCTCTGAACAGTGTCAGCTCACTGCTTGGCACCTCTTTGCAGCCGGGTATGGCATGGCAGCTCTCTCCTTCTTGGGGTGGCAGCTGTGTCTGTTACGCTGACAGATCCGGGTCAGTGACTTGTCGGTGGGTGGGATCGAACTGGGAACTCAGGAGCTTAGTGCGTGGGCCTCTACAGCATGAACTGAAAGCCACCTAGCTGCTAGCTAAGACTGTAGAAAAGACTCGTTTTATCTCTCCCTCTAAGTAATCCCAGTGCCACTAGCTGGGACGCCCACCACACCCGGGAGGTGTGTGGGTTACATACTTCCCTAGCTGAGGAAGCGCATCCGAGCTTCGGAGAGTTCCCAGCTGTAATCCTGGACAACCCCTGTAACGATGCGGCCTCTGGCGGACACTGCTGAGAGTATCAATTCAGGGCAAATTGCTTGGAGCAGGGCAGTCACAGCCCGAGGCTGGGTGCCCTTTACTATTAAAGCACGTCACAGCAGCCATGCCGGAGAACTTTGGTTTTACCCACTGGCCAATCGGACGTCATACAAGCAATTCCCTCAGCTATTCCAGTTCCCTTCTATCACCACTAGCCCCGCTCCTTATGGGGATGAATGGTTATGAAAACCGATACCCCAGTAAAAGAAAACGGGTTCTGTCAAAGGACCAAGCCCCAAATGCAGGTGAATAGATGAATCAGATCTTACCCACAAATCACGCTCTAGCAAATCCTTCAGCATGTAAAATCTAAAGGTTTATTCATAAAAAGTAAGAAATATGGATGAGAGCTAAAATTGTTAAAGGAATCAGTTACATCCAGTAATGGCAAAGTTCTTGGTTCAGGCTTGTAGCAGTGATGGAATAAACTGCAGGTTCAAATCAAGTCTCTGGAGTCCATCCCCAGCTGGGATGGGTCATTCAGTCCTTTGTCTAGAGCTTCAGTTTGTAGCAAAGTCCTCCAGAGGTAGAAGCAGGACTGGAGATGAGGCATCAGCCTTTTATAGTCTCTTGCCATGTGGTCTTTGCTTTCTTTGTCGCAAGGACACTCGATCCAGCACGTGGCACAGAAAAACCTTCGAGTTCTGTCCATAGGCAGGTCCCTGCAGACCTTGCTGAGTCACAGGGTGTATCTGCCTTCTGTCAGTGGGTCGATTGTAGATGGTCCTTAGTGGGCCATCAAGGAGGCGAGGCAGAACTGACACCAACTTGTCTGGGGTATTTCCCGGAAGCAGAGCACAAGTTTGAAATATGGGCAGCATAGAGCCAATATTCATAACGTCAACTACAAAAAATGATAGACATCTAGAGATAGCATCATTATAATCAGTCAATCAGAACCTCCACATAGACCCCTTACACAACAACCTTTCTACAATATTGGCTGCAAATAGAGAACAGTGGCCACAACGGTGATCTGTACCGTTACAGATTATGTCAGTAACATCACAGGAGGTGACACGGCATCAGTGAGACTGGGGGTTTGGCTGCACTTGCAGGTGTACAGTGCTGGGAGTTAAAGCTGTCTTCGTACAGCTGTGTAGGGAAAGCGCTGCAGTGTGGCCACATTTGCAGCATTTGCAGTGGTGTTGGGAGTGGTGCATTATGGGCAGCTATTCCACAGAGCACCTCTTCCCATTCTGGTGCCATGGGTTGTGGGAAGGGTGCAGAGGGTGTGGATCATTCTGGTTCCTCTCCCAATGCCCTGTGATGCATCGCTTCACATCCCAGCAATCCCTGTTTTTCCGTCCATGTTTGGCGCCATCTTGCATCTTTCAACGTTTTCTGTGCAGTGCAATTCTGTGTTCCGTTTCGGTCTGCGGAAAGTGGAACCTGAACTGCTGAGGAGTTTGCTGACGAGTCTCGCCAGCACATCACATTTGGCAGTTGAGCTATTCCTTAAGATCCAAAGTGACAGTGAGGAGTGCAACAATGATAGCGAGTCGCATACTTGCACGACACAAAATTGCTTGTAACATTCACAGACATGCTCAGCACCATGGAACGCCACTTTTGGGCTCAAGAAACAAGCACTGAGTGGTAGGATCACATTGTCATGGAAGTCTGGGATAATGAGCAGTGGCTGCAGAACTTTCGGATGAGAAAAGCCACTTTCATGGGACTGTGTGAGGAGCTCACCCCACCCTGCAGCACAAGGACACAAGATTGAGATCTGCCCTGCCGGTGGACAGGGCGGCTCTACAGTTTTGGCCGCCCCAAGCAGTCATGCGCGGAGGCGCCCGGGCAGCGGGCAGCGGACCTCCCGCGGGCATGACTGCAGAGGGTCCGCTGGTCCCGCGTGGCCCGGCTGGACCCCGCGGCTGCGGACGGTTCGCGGACCCGCGGCTCCGCTTGAGCTGCGCGGTCATGCCTGTGGGAGGTCCAGCCGAGCCGCGGACGAGCGCTCCTCCGCAGTCATGCCTGCGGCAGGTCGGTCGTCCCGGGGCTCGGTGGACCTCCCGCAGGCATGACTGCGGCAGGTCGCCGGTGCAGCCTGCCGCCCCTAGATTTGGCGCCCTAGGCACCAGCTTGTTTTGCTGGTGCCTAGAGCCGCCCTGCCGGTGGAGAAGCGGGTGGCTATTGCAATCTGGAAGCTGGCAACTCCAGACAGCTACTGATCCGTCGCAAACCAGTTTGAAGTGGGAAAGTCGACCGTTGGAATCGTGTTGATGCAAGTTTGCAGGGCCATTAATCGCATCCTGCTAAGAAGAACTGTGACTCTGGGGAAATGTGCAGGACATTGTGGATGGCTTTGCACAAATGGGCTTCCCTAACTGTGGAGGGGTGATAGATGGGACCCATATTCCTATTCTGGCACCACCCCACCTAGTATCTGGGTACGTTAATCGGAAGGGGTATTTCTCTATGGTTCTCCAGGCGCTTGTGGATCACCGTGAGCATTTCTTTGACATTAACGCAGGCTGGCCCGTAAAGGTGCATGATGCACGCATCTTTCGGAACAGTGGCCTGTTCAAGAAGCTGCAGGCCGGGACTTTTTTCCCAGACCAGAGGATCACAGTAGGGGACGTCAAAATGCCCATTGTGATCCTTGGAGACCCCGCTTACCCGTTACTGCCTTGGCTCATGAAACCCTACACAGGGAGCCTTGACAGCAGCAAGGAACGGTTCAACTACAAGCTGAGCCAGTGCCGAATGACTGTAGAGTGTGCTTTTGGCCATTTAAAGGGGTGCTGGTGATCTCTGTATGGGAATCTGGACTTGGGGGAAAGCAGCATCCCTGCGGTTATATCCGTGTGCTGTACCCTTCATAATATTTATGAAGGGAAGGGTGAAAGATTCAATCAGGCATGGACCTCCAAGGTTCAAGTCCTGGAGGCTGAATTTGCACAGCCAGAGAGCAGGGCTACTAGAGAGGCCCAGCACAGGGCTGCAAGGATTAGGGATGCCTTGAGGGAGGAATTTGAGGCTGAAAACCAACAGTAATGTTTGGTGCCTTGCACAGGAGTGAAGTGCAGTGGTTACAATGTTAGTGGGAATCTGTGTTTGCTAAGCTGATTTGCAGTGCCTGTGTCTTTCCTGGGCTAAGGTATCTTTGACTTTATGCAATAATAAAGACTGTTTTCAAAGCCAAGAATTCATGTATTGAAAAGAAAATTACTTTATGGAAAGACACACAACTTTTTGGTAATCTCAAAGGGCTGGGGGGTGGGGTGGGGAACTGTATACTCACAGGTTTGAATATGTCCTGGCTGGAGTGCTGTGCAATGACTGCTGCACTCCAGGGTGGCTATACTGCATGGTGATGGGGGTTGAGTGCAGAGGGTAAGGGTCATAGTTCTCAGGGCTGGTTGGTGAACGTACAGGTGTTGGGGGCAGCTGGTGGTGATGAGAACATCGATGTTTGGGAAGGGGTTGGAGCTAATATGGGGCACAAGGGAAAGAGCGTGGGGACACGGGGTGCAGGGGGGAACCAGGGGCGGTAGTGCTCTGCCTGCATGGCTACGAGAGCCTGGATAGAGTCCGCTTGGTGCTCCAGGATGCTTATCAGCCGCTCCGTGCTTTGCTTCCTGTGCGCTGCATTTTCCTTGCGGATCCTGCTTTCCTCTCCCTCCACTTCTGCGCTTTTGATTTTCTGTGAGAGGTTGGTGCATCACTTCGTGCAGCATGTCGTCTTTTCTTTTTCGCTGTCTCTGCCAGAGGTTTTGCAGTCTCTCAGCCAGTGATAACACGGACAGCTGAGATCTCAAGGTTGCATCTGTAAAGGCAAAATGCAACACTTAACAGAGGCAGCATTGTTTATACCAGACAGAGTAATTCCCTGCACTTAAGGAGGGCACATACAGTCTTCACAATAACGTAATTTTCCCATCCCAAAGAGGCGCACATAACCCACGGGAGCCCCGAAAGGGGAGTAAGGGGACTAGTTGTTTCAGGTCTGTACTGTCCTCTGGGTTTCTGTGCCTTGGGGAGAGCCAACAACTGCAGGGGGCACCTACACTGAACACTATCCCAACATTTTCCACAGGAGTGTATCCTGGAAGATATCTCGCTGCTGCGGGTCACCTGGGAAGAGCGGGAGGGTCTTCTACTGCAATGTGGATTCCGCCCTGACCCCTATGCAGCTTGCCTGTGTGCAGCAATGGTCCCCCCACCCCTCGTGGACACATTAGCCTGACTGGGACAAGGACCACAATGGCTCTCCCAATAAACGTGCACAAGCGCATTGCCCACGCTCTGGATGAGACTTTTGATGAGATTACTGAGGCCGATTACCGGGACGTGATAGACCACATCAGTGCGCTATTCTGCATCTAGGCATGCATGCATGCAGCCGTAACCCTCCCGCCTCTCCCGAAAAATTTCCATCCTGAAAATAAAAGCCGCTTACTGGGAACCTGCTCCTCTGTTTGTCCTCCACCAAGTACCGGGTGCTGCGACTGGCTACCTTCCTCTTGGCTTGAGAAGAACTCCTGGCTGCTTGCCTCCAGGGACTCCGGGGTGTCTCCCCCCACTCCAGTACCCTCCCTCTCGCTTTCCCCCTCCTCCCCCTGCTCTGAAGTGTCCATCGTGGTTGTCGGATTGGCGGTGGGGTCACCCCCAAGTATTGTGTCCAGCTCCTTGTAAAATCGGCAGGTCGTGGGGGCAGCGCCGGAGCGGTGGTTTCCATTGCGGGCTTTGCAGTAGGCACTCCGCAGCTCCTTCACTTTAACCCTGCACTGCAGCGCGTCCCGGTCATGGCCTCTTTCCAGCATGGCCCTTGATATCTGCCCAAAGGTTTCGTAATTCCTATGGCTGGAGCACAGCTGGGACTGCACAGCTTCCTCCCCACAAACACTGATGAGGTCCAGCAACTCGCCATTCTCCATGCTGGGGCTCATTTGCCACGTGGAGGCATGGTCACCTGGAAAGATTCACTGATTGCACTCCACACCTGGCTGAGCAAACAGGAAGGGGATTTTTTTTAAATTTCCGGGGCATTAAAGGGTGGGTCTGACAGCTGGTCACCTGAGGCCAGGGCAGTAGAGTTCGAACTGATGAGCAGAGTAGCTAGAACAGGCACTCTGGGATAGTGCTGAATACTTCTGAAGGCCAATAACAGCGCTTTTGGTGGCCACAGTGGCGGGGCAGCACTGCATCAGCAGTGCTATAGTCTTTATTCCTCTTGTAGAAGTGGAGTACAGCCAGTGCTGTAGCCAGGGAGATACAGCGCTGTATGCGCCTTGGAAGTGTGGACGGTGAGTGAGTTACAGCACTGTAAAGCCAACACCAGTGCTGCAACTCTCAAGTGTAGCCAAGTCTGAACACTAGATGCCTTTCTGGAATGTGTTTGCCCCAAAAGTAGCTCTTGTGTCATACAGGAGGCCTCTGATATGCAGGGGGTCAGATTAGATGCTCTAATGGTCTCTTCTGGCCATAAAGTCGACTAATTTCTGAAAAACTGAGTGTAGCATTGGGAGCAGCGTCTGATGTTTTCCTGTCTAGCCAGCTTGCTGCCTAGAACGAACGCTCCTTGAGTGGGGTGATCCACAGGGAGTAGCTCAAACCCCCAAAGTGCCTGGCCAGGGGCAGGACATTAGCCCAGCAAGGGAGGGGTGTGGCAGTGACATCACAAAGGCCTTTTGCAGGACCTCAGACTATTGGTCAAAGGTGGTGGGGAGGTGGTGACCTCACAGAGAGACGCTGACATCAGCCAGGCAGGACAGGGGCGAGGGGCCAGGGAAACCTCAGAGACCCCTGTGGCTTTGCAAAGAGACCCCCCCCCACTGTCCTGGACTCCTGGGAGGTGCCTCCACCCCCACCCAATGGAGCACCAAGGATTAAAGTGGCAGCATCTAGTGTCAGTGGGGTTCAGTGGCTCAGGCCAGACCCCTGAGCTGGGGACCCACCCCCATAGCTCTGCTCGAGGGCCTGGGGTTTTCACAGCCCCCTCCTCACCCCTCCCTGAGCCCAGCCTGGCTCCTCACCCGGAACAAAGCAGAAGCGTCCGTCGGCCTCACTGCTGTCCGAGTCCCAGGCGCTGCTGCTGTCCCATGGGGAGCAGGCCGAGCTGCTGAGGCTGGGAGAGGATCCTCCACCTCCTGCCCTGGGAAGGCTGGAAGGTCCCACTGACCGGGCAGGGCGATGCCTCCTGCTGGAAATGGGGGCTGGGCTCCTGGGGCCGCTGCTGCCCACACAACAAGCCCCGGAGCCACCCTGCCTGGTTCTGCTCCTGGGCTGGGTCCTGCCTGCCCAGCCGCATCCTGGCCCAGCTCCATTTTGGCCAGGCCGGTGCCTCTCCCACCTCAGCACCTGCGCCAGGAGCAGGTTTCCTCTTCCAGAAGGCTGGGCACTTCCACCTCCTGGCCCGGCCGGGAGCTCCTTCCCCGCCAGCAGGGATGGAGGGGCCGCTCCGCTCCTGGGGAAGATGGCAGCTGCTCCCCTCAGGCTCTGGGGCCACTGGCAGAGCCTTCTTCCTGAACATCCTCAGGAGCCTGGCCATCCTGGAACCGAGCGGGGAGCAGGCGTGAGTCCAGGGTCAGGGCAGCCTCTCACTAACCAGCCTGTTTGGTCCCTCCCCATCCCTGCCCCAGCCAGAGCAGCTCCTCCTCCCAACACAGGGGTGCAGAGAGTGCAGGCTACACACACTGGCAGGAGTTCATTGCATGACCTGCTCCCCCTCAGCACTCCCCCTCGTCATCCCTGGGGCTGCAAGAACCGGGGAGTCTCGTCCTTTTCGAGCACTGGGGTCAGTCACAAAGACCATTGGTCACTTTGGACAAGCAGCTCCCTCCTGCCAGCCCAGGACACACTCACACCTCCCCCCCCCCCAACCTCCGTCCCAGGCTAGAGAAGGAAGAGAACCCAGGAGTCCGGACTTCTCCTGGGAAACCATTCCCCACTTCAAAGTCCCTCGGCATAGCAAGGCCAGGGCCCCCTCGGTTCCCATTGATTTCCATGCTCAGCAGCTCCCCGGGTCTGGCCCAGCTCAGAGACTCTCAGCCTGGGGAACAGTCTCCCACCAGGGAAGGGCTGGGAGCCCCATTGCTGGGACCTTGCCAAACACACTGGAGACGGCTCTGGAGAAGCCCCTCCCCGGTCTGAGAGCGAGGGGCTCCTGGGGGCTGTTTGCAAATCCAATCTCCTTTGGGAGAGATTCTCTCCCCCTCTTTCTGCCTCTCCCCAGACAGACAGGGGACGCCACCGAGGAACCCTAATGCCACTCACTTGCTCTGGTGACGGAGCGATGGATGGAGGATGTTCAGTGTCATCCCTCACCCTTCTCCTCACTCTCCAAGCCCAAAGCAGGCTGGAGACGGGGGTGGTGACCTGAGGAGTTACCCTGCCCAGCCAGCAGGCAGGGTGATGACATCGGGCGATCGGCTGGCTGGGAAAACAAGAGTCTGTCTTATTGCCAGGGAAAAGAGAAACTTGGCCAGCAGCAGGGGGTGCAGAACATCACCCTAGTGCGGGGGTGACAGCACTTATTTCCTTGGTCTTAAAAGAGAACAACAAGGACCTGAGTCTCCTCCCTGTCAATAACCCCCTGCTCAGCCAATCAGGGTAGAGACTGAGGGCGGGAGGC
Source organism: Mauremys reevesii (assembly GCF_016161935.1). NCBI lineage: Eukaryota > Metazoa > Chordata > Testudines > Geoemydidae > Mauremys > Mauremys reevesii. Next base: position 44,254,101 of record NC_052634.1, read on the forward strand.
TGAGGGTTCTCACCAGAGAGCCCAAAGGATGGCCCAGGTCACCGGTGGGGATCACTGCCCGAGCACTATTTCAGCCCCACATTTTTGGGTGGACCTCCCACAGTGGGAGCTGCCGAGCACTCCCCTGCAAAACACACACACACCCACACACCTTCTGGTGTTGGGAGGGGAACAGGTGAAAGGACAAACGAAGCACGAGACAAAGAGAAAGGAGGGAGGGATGAAGGAAAAGATTAAACAAAAAGGACAAACCCTAATGTCCCCAGTGATTCTAAGGGACAAAATCCCAAGTGCAGAATAAAATTCGGCCTCCTTAAGCTCGTGTTTTCCATGCGTAGAATTCAACTATCACCAGATGGATCAGACTGAACAGGTTTCAAACCTCGAGGAGGCTCTTACCTTCTAAACAGGGATGGTTGTTTTCTAGTAAACTCATTAAAAGGGAAGGAGAAAACTCGAAAGAGGTTACTCCTGGCGCTCAGGTACCTGAACCCGAATACTCTCTCAGTCCTCAAAGAGAGACCTGGAGAAGGAGACTTGCTGAAGCAAAGCCACAGGGGTCTCTGAGGTTTCCCTGGCCCCTTGCCCCTGTCCTGCCTGGCTGATGTCAGCATCTCTCTGTGAGGTCACCACCTCTCCACCGCCTTTGACCAATGGTCTGAGGTCCTGCCAAAGGCCTTTGTGATGTCACTGCCCCACCCTCCCTTGCTGTGCCAATGTCCTGCCCCTGGCCAGGCACTGTGGAGGTTTGAGCTACTCCCTGTGGATCACCCCACTCAAGGAGCGTTCGTTCTAGGAAGCAAGCCGGTAGTTTTGGATCATCTGCAAATTTTGTCAGCTCACTGTTTAGCAGATCATTTATGAATATGTTGACTAGTCCTGGTCCCAGTACAGACACCACTAGTTACCTGTTTCCATCCTGAAAACTGATCATTTATTCCTATCCTTTGTTTCTTGTCTTCTAACCAGTTATTGATCCATGTGAGGACCTTCCGGAGATGAAAGTAAGCCGGCATGTTCGGTATGGGGTACCGGCAAGAGCCGATGCGCTGTGCCAGCCAGCCCAGCTTCCCAGGCTGGTGATTTAAAGGGCCCAGGGCTCCCTGCTTCGGACAGAGCCCGGGCCCTTTAAATCACCTCCCAAGCCCCTGCCAGAGCCCTGGGAGCCATGGATGCTGCTCTCTCCGCTCTGCCAACACAGAGCAGGGGCGGCAGAAGCTTCCTTACAGTGGGTGGCGGCACCATTGTCCAAACTGTGGCACTCCCATGACACCCCTTCCCTAAGGACCCCCATTCACACCACCTCTCCCCCCGGGGCCGCACCCAGAGAACGCCTCTTCCCCAAGACTGCACCCTTCCCCCCCCCCCCTCATTTGTCCTAACAGCCAGTAAAGAGTGGTGGGGGCATGGCCCTCTGAACCCCCTGTTCCAGCACCCCTGACACAGAGCTAAGCAGGCAGCAGTGTGTGTGTGTGTGACAGAGAGTGCTGTGCTGAGCTGAGCCAGTGAGAGAAGGATGACTGATGTCGGGGCTGTCCCCTGCCTCAGGACTGGTTGCTTCCAGCAGCTGTCTGAACTTAGAGACAGTGTGCGACACACTCACTCTTCTGCAACGCACACACTGTCTCCCCCCGCCATACACACGCTCTCTACCCCACCACGCACATTGTAGTTGGAAAGCAGCTGGCAATCTAGTAGGATGCCCATGGAACAATGGGATAGAAACCTGCATCAGGTGATGCTGTACCAGCCCGTGAGGCATTGCAAACCCTTCCCAAAGCACCCTGCAGCCAGTTGCACAGTGGGATAGCTACCCACAGTGCAGTGCTCTCTGTGGCGATCCAAGAGATGCTAGCATGGATGTGCTCTGGTGACACAGGGTGGACATGCAAGAGCTGTTCAATTAAAACACTTTAACTAAAGCCATGTTACTCTTTCATGTAGACAAAGCTTGAGAGTGAGACAAGACCCAGCTCCATTGCGTAGTTGGCAGGATTTGAACCTGTACAGAAAGACCCCCAATGGATTTTTGGTCCATCACCTTAACCACTTGACGACAACTACTTACTTGATATGTGGCTCTCACTGCACTCTAGTTCTGTTCTCACTGAGTGATCAATTCCAGTTGTTTCCTGAAACCAGCTTCCACAACACACACACTGCTGTGCCCTTGTGTAAGTGTGTCCATGGCTGAACAGCAAGAATTCCTGCTCATTTGCCTTCTGGCTGGAGCATGAGGAGAGTGCGTTTGTGGCTAATGACATTGCTGTAGATTGTTGTCCATTTCCTGCCTCGATCATTCAGACAGTCCCTTTCCCGTCATATCCCCAGCACATCAGTGATTGCGATAGCAGGGGACAGGTTTTCTCTGGGGCACTGAGCTTTGCCAGGGGGTTGGTGGATCCTTTTTTTCCTCATCCTGGAGTAAACTCAGCTTTTTATTCCATCCTTGATGTTTCAAGGAATAACAACAGATGACCAAAGAAAGAGGTGGACAGGGTGGGTCTCAGGGGAAGGGGCAGAGAGGTGTGGGCGGTGGGCAGGGCAGTGGAGGGGGCAGAGAGGCTTAGGTGGTGGGCAGGTTGGGTCTCAGGGGAGGGGGCAGAGAGGTGTGGGCGATGGGCAGGGCGGGTCTCAGGGAGGGGGCAGAGAGGTGGGGGCGGTGAGCAGGGCGGGTCTCAGGAGGGGGGCAGAGAGGGGGCAGCAGGCAGACCATGGGGAGGGGTGGAGAGGTGCGAGGAGGCCTTGGGGGAGGAGAGGAGCCAGGGACCAGCAGGCCTCAGCCAAAGAGCAGGGGTGGGAAGTGGCCAAATGGGAGTGAGGGAGGAGCACAGGGGGGGCCTCAGAGGGAGGAGAACGAGGGAAGGGGGTGGAGGGGGGGAAGCACCACGGTCTGGGCAGGGGCAGCCCACAGGATTCAGGGGGCCTGGGGCAAAACAATTTGGGGGGCCCCTTTCATAAAAAAAGTTACAATACTATAGAATCCTGTATTCTCCTGGGGGCCCTGCAGCAAATTGCCCCACCTGCCCCCCCTCTGGGCACCCCTGCCCTCAGCCTCTCCTCGTAAGTCCCCTGCCCCCTAATCATTTTTGTTGCCCTCCCCTAGACTCTCTCCAATTTGTTTCTGTAGGGGGAGGGGTGTGTGTGTGTGAAAACTGGACGCAATGCTCCAGATATGGCCTCACCAATGCTGAATAGAGGGGAATAATCACTTCTCTCGATCTGCTGGCAATGCTCCTACTAATCCAGCCCAATATGACCAGTTACCCATATTGAATGCAGACACAGCAATATTTGATAAATTGGTGCCTGTCCATTCAGGAGGTTATTTCCCACCTATTCATAAATAATGAAGCTGCTCTAAGCGGAGGGGAGAGAGCTGTCCTGTCCATGCAGTTAACCCATCTCCCCGAGAGGTGGTAGCTATGACAGTGGCGGAAGCTATGTTGGTGGGTGTGCAAGCTGTGGTGTCTACATGTGTATATAAAGTTTAATCAAACCCCATTTTTAAAACCCATGTGGTCTGGGAATAGAAAAGGAGCTCTCTGAGGCAGAGCCCGTCCTTCAAAATCCTTAATATCACTGACTTGCCAATGCAAATGTCATGGGGGTATAGCTCAGTGGTAGAGTGTTTGACTGCAGATGAAATGGTCCTTGCTTCAAATCCAAGTGCCCCCTTACAAACCTCTTCCTTCAGTAAAAATAATTCCATTTCTAGTGTGTTCAGGAGCTCCCCTAAATAGGGATCCCTGAAATGAATGGACATGTTCAATGTTTTCCTGTGCAAATGCATAAAAACCTAGCATGGCCCCCAGCTGAAATCAGTTCCAATCCTCTAAGTGTCTAGTTTATGTTTTCATCAATGAAACAAAGGCACATGAAAACACATTTGCAGGTCCTTGGCCTCTATGGGCTACAATGTGCAGAAGAAGAAGAACCACATCCACTTGGTTGGCATGGACTAGTCTGTATTACATTTGGTAAGTAAGTTGCCATTGGGACTGAAAACTCTACTGGGGGTGGACAGGAGCCTGTTACAAAACTAAAATAACCAAGATTTACAAACTCCCTGTTACACATTCAAACCTCTCTTTGTGCACACGGCATCAACTGTGTCTTGCATCCGAAGAAGTGGGTATTCACCCACGAAAGCTCATGCTTCAAAACGTGTTAGTCTACAAGTTGCCACAGGATTCTTTGTGGCATCAACTGGGGCTCTAATAAATGGCAGCCTTCCTTTAACACAGATTGTTGTTCCTTGTAACTTTCAGATACATTCGAATGGCAGCTGTTCAGAGGTCATGTGCTGCTAGTTCATGAGCAGCAGCAGAGTCTCTGTACGTTTCCCAACCGTAGAGCTGGGTGTGTCTGCATCCAAGTAACTGCAGAGTCAGTGTAGTCCCAGACAGTTAATTGCACAGTCTCACTTTCTGGTCTCATTGATCATTTGGGTAGAAACAGCAACGGTTTGGTGGGGTTTGGTTTTTTTCGCCTTCGTTTTCTCCTAAGGAATGTGTGATCTTGAGCATGTTAGTTTAAGTTCCCTGTGGGTCAGGAAAATTCCATCTCCTTGAAATAGCTGGGGAAGTGACCTGTTTGTATAACCTAGAATAAAGGAGCTTTTGTAAAGCAGTTGCATCTTTAAATATGCTGGGATAAAAATAGTAAATAGTAAATTCCACAGCCAGACACCAGGCCAGGATCAATCGATGGGGCCAGGATCAATTAATTACAGAAGAAACAAACTCTTGGGAAGTAGCTGTAATTTGTCCCTAAACCTTTCCTTGTTCTCATATGCTATCAGGGATTCTCTTCTAGAGGGCAGAGTTAAGGTTATCTGGGCATGTACCCTCACTCTGTATTCCCTGTTTTTCCAGAGTCTGAGTTTTACTGAACTCAATGTTCTGGAAGGTAAGAGATATTCACAGTCAAAGTTAACTCTGTGTTAACAAAGGTTTTGTTAGTGGCAAATAATGAGACTAATCCCTCACTGCGGTAATTCCACTGACTTCAGTGTACTCTTTCCCCATTTCTAGTTTCAAAAAAATAAGCAAATTAAAACAACCTTGAGACCTAAAATGCTGTGAGAAAATGGAAATTTTAGTAGCTCAAATAATTCAGTTTCTTCTGTGTCTTGTGCATGTTTAAATGGCACAACACGTTAATTTATAAGCACATCTTTCTTAACTTCTTTAAATATTCTGTAGTACATTGACTAGATCAAGTGGGTTGTTCAATGCAGTGAGGTTTTCATGCATTGCCTCATACATATTTTTCATATTATGTAAATGAACACAACTCATCGAACACAAAATTGTGTATTTCATGCTGTGAACTGTGTCGGTAGCTCAAATTAATAGGTTTATTTTCTCTCTCTCTTTCTCTCTCTGTGAGGCACAATGAAATAATTTAGTGATGCTGAAAACGTTCCCTTCTCCTCCAGAACTGCCTTGGAATCACCTTCCCTTTGTAGATTAATCTGCCCCTGTGTCGCTACAAGGAAAATATAGTTTCTATGAAAAAAACACAATTTTTTAATTAAAGGGACTGAAAGAGAAAAGGTTACTCAGACATAGGTTAGGGGTTATAGAAGTGGGTGGGTGAGATTCTGTGGCCTGCGTTGTGCAGGAGGTCAGACTGGATGATCATAATGGTCCCTTCTGACCTTAAAGTCTCTGAGAATAGCCACATGAGGGCGACACATCAGGAATGCAAAGCAACAAATTCCTGGTTTGCACATTGATGGTGACAAGGGATTGAACTCGACTCCCCTCTTTTCACAGACTGATTTGTTTTATTCTCTGAGGTCAAACATCAGTTTAAATGTTGTACTTAGTCCTCTGCCTTGTAGCTTCAACAGCCGCAGATGCAAGATGAGTTACTGCAGCCTAGACCTTGTGTCTGTGTTTAGGTGGTTTTCACCTAAACGTTCAAGCAGCTCCCAGTAATGTCCCGAGCTCCCCAAGTCCCACTGAGCTCTTCCTGCCCACTGAGCCCAGCACAGACAGTGGGTGGGGGGTGAGTTTGTACCCGAATAACTGACAGAGCCAAGCAAGGAGCAAAGAAATGTTTGCTTCGGTCACTAGGTCTCTGTTTCTATTGCTCGTTTGCTCTCTCCCCTTCCCTGATAAGGAGCAACGGTAAGAGAGGAAGAGGTTAAACCATGTGCTAGGTGGTGGCTGGGTTTGGAGGAAACATCTCCCTTTTCAGCTTCAATGCACATTGAACAAGAACATGGCTTCTCATCTCTTCGGTTTCAGAGGCGCAGCCGTGTTAGTCTGTATCCTCAAAAAGAACAGGAGTACGTGTGGCACCTTAGAGACTAACACGTTTCTTAGGTTCTGTTGCCATAATGTGGCCATTTCATTTCACTTCTTATTGTTAAAAGGTTTGGGTACTTCAATGACGCTAATCATCTAGTGGAACAAGCTCTGCAAGGGACACGGTTAATGCCCCATCATTGCCCTGTGTAAATGAAGACCGCAGCTCTTGCTGCAAGACACCTGGTGTGTGGGTGTCCCTGTTCCCCCTTCAGAACCTCTGGTACATGGTGCTTCCCTCCTCCCAGTTCAAGATCCCCATCATGTGGGTGCTCCCATCCAGGATCTCTGGTGGGTGTCTCTGTCCCCTACCCCATGAACTAGCTCCAGTGTGTGGTTTCCCCTGCCTGCCCCCATCCAGAATCTCTTGGTGTCTCTGTTCCCCTTTTCAAGATCCGTGTTGCTTGGGTGCGTCCCTCCCCCCAAGTCAGAATCCCCATCGTGTGGGTGCTCCCATCCCCCCCTGCAGGCTCTGCGGGGGGTGTCTGTATAAAAAGAGACCATGTCTCACCCAGGCTACACTGCAGGGGCTATTGACAGACACAATCCCACTACTGATCAGCACGGGAGTTTTGACCTGCTCCATTTCTGACCTGGGCTGTTTCACCCCTCCTTAGGCAACCTGGGGACCCCAAGCTTCCCTGGGATCACCCTATTGATGCCAAACTTAGTGCAGACACCCAATCAGCATAGCCCCCTGCAGCCCAGAACTCCTGAACTCAAACAATCTGCCGGCCTCAGACTCACCAGGAGCTGTGATCACAGGCACCAGCCACAGGGCCCAGCTTATTTTGTGGTCTGGCAGCTGGAGCTTTAAACTCTGCTTGTGAGCTCTGTGCCTTGGCCAGACGGGGACAGCCTGGAACTGGGAAATGCTCCTGCTTCCGCCGCCCCCGTCTCATGTCGAGCTGCAGGCACCGCTGTCCTCCCAGGTAAGATCCCCGATGTTTCGGTGCCCCCTCCCAGGTGTCCGGGTACCTCTGCCCCCCATACAGAATCCTGGATGTGTGGGGGTGTCCGTCCCTCTGCAGAGGATCCCGGAGTGTGGATGCCCTTGTCCCCCCCTACAACATCCTGGGTGTGTGGGTGCCACTCTGCCCCCCATAGATCTCTGGTGGGTGGGTCCCCAGGGTGTGAGTGCTCCCATCCCCCGATACAGGCTGGGGGGGAGGGGGTATAACTGGCTCTCCCTGTCCTGCCCAGGCGGTGCTACAGCAGCTGTTCACAGGGGCAGCAACCCCACTGTCAGCCTGCAGCTTTACCCTGCTCCAGGGGTGACCTGCTTCACCCTCCTTTGGGAGCCCGGGGACCCCGAACTGCCCAGAATCACCTGATTGATGCCGAGCTTAGCACAGACACCGGCTCAGCCTGGCAGGGTGCAGCCCTGAGCCCTGACAATCAGCTTCCCTCCGCCTCCTGCTGCACAGCGAGGATCCCACGCGAGAGGCTTTGGGCCCAGTTTGTTCAAGAGCGTCCCAGGCTCCAGCTGTAAACTCTGCTGGTCAATTCTAGTCTTTGGCCACACGGGGGTGGCACTAACGGTCCCATCTAAACGCTGTTTGCGTTCGACCCTTCGGATGGCAGATTGTAACCCGCGGGCAGATCTCTTAGTGCAGCCAAATCCCTCCCCAAACTGAACATTGAAGCAGCAGCTCCCATTGGAAAGATCAGGATTTTTGCCTTTAAAACAAGGGAAATGTCTCCAGCGAGAGACTGAAGAAGCTCAATTGATTTCATTGACTGGAGGTTAAGAGGCGATTTAATCACTGGTTTAAATATGTTTTACAAATTCCCAGAGGGGGGGATATGTGATTTAAAGGGTTCTTTAATTCACCAGACAAAGACTGAACAAGACCCCATTGGCTCGCAGTCGATGTCAGAAAATCCCACCTGGAAATTACCATTTTTTAACCGTGAGGCTAATTATCTAGTGGAACAAGCTCCGCAAGGGAGGTGGTAAATTCCCCATCACTTGCAGTTTGTAAATCAAGACCGCAGCTCTTGCTGCAAGACACCTGGTGTGTGGGTGTCCCTGTTCTGCATTTCGGGATCCCTGGTACATGGTGCCTCCCTCCCACCAGTTCAGGATCCCCACAATGGGTGCTCCCATCCCCCCATACAGTCTCTGCGGGGGAGGGGGGGTGTATAAAAAGAGACCGTGTCTCACTGTCTTGCCCAGGCTATGCTGCAGGGGCTATTCACAGGCGCGATCCCACTACTGATCAGCACGGGAGTTTTGACCTGCTCCGTTTCCGACCTGGGCCGGTTCACCCCTCCTTAGGCAACCTGGTGTGGAGGCCAAGAATTAATTAATAGAAGTTTGAAGGGATCTTAATGTATGTTAGCTAATTAGCAGAGGTTAAGATGTTACCCTGTAACTGGTGCAGAGTGAATTGTGTGAAAAGTCGTTACGACCTTGTGAATTGCAGTCTTGTTTTCTGTTCTAGTATTGCAGACAAATAAGATAACGAATAGGCTTATGTATAAACAAATGCAAATGTTTACTTTTACTGTCTGCAAGTATGCTAACCATGGTCTGCTAGAAAGGTATAAAGATTGTTATAATTGTTTACTAATTGAGAGAGATCCGTTACGGACAAGGGGCAAACCTAGCTCCTGACTCTCTCTCCCTCTTGTGATCACTAGAGTATTATAATAAAGTATTTGTTTCTGCTGCATCCAAACAAAAAGTGAGAACTGAGTTTTTCTTCGACAATTTGGGGGCTCGTCCGGGATGGCAACGCCCACGGACACACAGACGGCTGCTACGGATCGTTCCCCTTCGAACCCCATGGCGCCACAATAGAGGTAAGAGACCTTTTGAAATCTCTATTGGGGTATCGGAGGAGGACTGTCTGTGGGGGACGTCTGTTTCTGCTGGGCTCACGCCATCTGAACTTATTGACTGTGCAGCAGGATCAAATGCAGAGTGGTATTGGGGAGAGGCCCCAATAAGGTTAGTTTATAGCAGTACTGGGAACTGCTGAGTTGGCCAACAGGTACATGCATAAGGTAATGCATGAGGTAATGCATAAGGTAATGCATTAGAATGCACCGGTGCTGAGGGGTTTTGTTTTACCGCCTCAAGAGGGGTTGTCATACCGCCTCATAGTATTGGTCCGGACCAGGTAACGATGCATCTTGGTTAAAAAAAAAAAAAAAAAAAAAAAAAAAAAAAAAAAAAAAAAAAAAAATAAAAAGAAAAAAATTTTAAAAAGAGATAAAAAGGGTTAAAAGAAAAGGATAAGAGGCCTTGGTGTGTGTGTGTGTGTTTACCTGTGTGAGTGTTTGTTGCTGGAAGACGCCCAGATTGCCCTGTGAAGCGATTGCTAATGATCAGGAGTAGTCTAACGCAAGCCCAGTAACTAGAGGATCTGTAGGAGATCCGACCCACGGTGGGCTGACTCAGCTTGGCATAGTCCGGCGAGGAAGCTGCCTGGGTCTAGGAGTGTGTGAACCCATCTTCCCTCCCTTTCCCTTCTGTGTGGGCTACTGACAATCTGATCGTTTCCCTGTAAGCAATTAGAGTATGCGGCTTTATCTCCCGGAAATGGAGTCTTTAGCCGACGCTCTTTGCTGAAAGGACGTGTACGAGAGTCGTAGTCTTTCTTGTGAGTCTCTCCTGTTTGTGCGTACCCTGTAGGGAGAACTCCTTAGATTCTGGTCCGCGAGCGCGGACAGGGAACCCCTCTGAGTTTGTGTGATTGGAACATGGGGGAGGGACAGTCTAAACTTTCCACCTTACCCCCTAAGGGTACCCCTGCATATTACATGTACGTACATTATGGTCCTCAAACCTGCAGGTATTTAAATGATTGGACTCTATACACGCGTGAAAATTCATTTAAACAATGCCCATTAGAAGGTACCTTTGACTTAGGTAAACTTACATACCTCCGAGAAACCCTTAGATCACATGCCTCTGCTGCGCAGTGCGAGCAGTTTCTGTCTTGGTGGGAGGAAGCAACAAAGAGACTCCATGAGTCTCGAGTGCGGAGTCTGAAGGACTCCCAAGATAAATTAAAAATTGAAGTACAGGATTTAAAACTTAAATGTAAGACATCCAAAGGTATTCCTGCTTCAGTGCAGCCCTCTGCTTCTCTTTATCCTCAGTTAGTTAAGCCTGACAGTGAGGAAGAGACTGCAGAAGATATAGTGGATTTTTTTAGCAGCATTCCACAGCCGCTGCCAGCTTTTGCCGAGGATTCCACAATACCCACTGCGTCCTGAAGCAGTGGCAGGCATAGCTCCGGTTATAGAATCTTTATTGCAACAGGGTATTATTGTTCCCACTATTAGTTCTTGTAATACTCCTATCTTTCCTGTCAAGAAGCCAGGAAGGAACACCTATCGGTTTGTTCAAGACCTTCGTGCTATTAATGCTGTGGTTTTGCCTTCTTTTCCAGTGGTTCCAAATCCAGCTACGATTCTTTCTTGTATTCCACCGTCAGCCACTCATTTTACGGTTGTAGATTTGTGTTCAGCTTTTTTTTCAATCCCAATTCACCCGGATAGTCAGTATTTGTTTGCTTTTACTTATAAAGGATGTCAGTATACCTGGACCAGGTTACCCCAAGGGTATACTGAATCTCCATCTCTGTTTTCTCAGATCCTAAAGAAGGATCTGGATGATGTGGTTTTCCCTGGAAAATCAGTTCTTATACAGTATGTTGATGACCTTTTACTGGCGTCTTTCTCTATTGAATCTTGTAAAATTGATACTCTGACACTTTTAACTGCTTTAGCTGCCAAAGGTCACAAAGTATCCCTGGAGAAGCTCCAACTGTGTCAACCCAAGGTTCATTATCTTGGTCATGATATTTCTCACGGCAAGCGTCATTTATCAAATTCTCGTGTTTCAGCTATTTTGCATATGCCTAGGCCTAGTACTGTTTCTCAAATGCGTACTTTTCTGGGCATGACTGGATATTGCAGACAGTGGATTTTAGGTTATGCTACACTGATTAAACCCTTGCAGGATCTGACTAAGTCTGGTACCCCTGAACCTCTTCCTTGGCCCCCAGAGGCTGAGAGTGCTTTTGTTGTTATTAAACAGAGACTTTCTACTGCTCCAGCCCTGGGACTTCCTGATTATACTAAACCATTTACTCTTTTCTGTCATGAGCGTAATGGGTTTGCTTTGGCTGTATTAACGCAAAAGCACGGGGACAAACACCGTCCAATTGCTTTCTACAGTACTGCCCTGGACGCTGTGGCGGTAGGATTCCCCCCATGTTTACGCTGTTGTGGCTGCGGCCCTTTCTGTTCAGTTATCTGAATCTATTGTCTTGGGTTCTCCTTTGCGTGTGTGTGTTCCGCATGCTGTGGCTGCACTCTTGTTAAAATCTAGGACGCAGCATTTATCCGCTTCTCGTCTTATCAAATATGAGCTGGTTTTGCTATCTTCCTCTCATATTACTTTGGCTCGTTGCCCTGTTCTTAATCCAGCCTCTTTGTTGCCTGGACCTGATGATGGAGACCCGCATGATTGTGTATTTGTAACGTCTGTTCTTACTCGTCCTAGGGATGATTTACTGGATGTGCCTTTGCAGAATCCTGATCTCCTTTACTTTGTGGATGGCTCGTGTTTGCGAGATTCTAAGGGTAAATTAGTTGCTGGTTATGCTGTCTGCACTACCAGTGCTGTTGTTGAAAGTGCTTTCCTTTCTTCAGTGTTTTCCTCTCAAGTAGCTGAACTTGTGGCTTTGACTCGAGCTTGTGTTCTGGCTCGAGATCAAACGGTCACTATCTATACGGATTCTCGTTATGCTTTTGGGGTGGTTCATGATTTTGGATTGCTTTGGAAATATAGAGGCTTCCTTACATCCACTGGTTCTCCTATTAAGAATGGTTTTTATGTTTCTGCTCTTTTGGATGCTCTTTTGTTGCCTAAAGCTATAGCTATTGTTAAATGTACTGCTCACAAGACCCCTCATGATGAAGTTACCCGTGGAAATGCTTTGGCTGACTCTGCAGCTAAGGCAGCGGCTCTTTCTGCACCTCAGGCTGCAAATTCCTGTGTATTGATAGAGCAGCCTTCACTGGCCTCCCTTGACGATCTGGCTAAAATCCAGGAGGCAGCATCGAGAACTGAGAAGCACTCTTGGAGTGCTGCTGGCTGCATTTTACATTCTGATAATCTTTGGCGTGCCCCGGATGGTCGCCTGGTGGCACCGAAGATGTTATTGCCCTATCTTGCTCGCATATACCATGGGATGGCACACGTGAGCAAAGGGGGGATGGTTGCTGCAGTTGCCCGAGATTGGTTTGCACCCATTTTCCCTTCTGTTGCCCATTCCTACTGTCAACACTGTGTGATTTGTCAACAACACAACATTGGTAAAGCTGTTAAAGCTAAGCAGGCAGCCCACCCTCCTCCTTGGGGACCTTTTGTAAATATTCAGATTGATTTTATTCAAATGTCTAAATGTTGTGGTTATGAATATGTATTAGTTTTAGTTGATGTATTCACCAATTGGGTTGAAGCTTTTCCCTGCAGGAAGGCAGATGCCAAGACTGTTGTGAAACTTCTGCTTAAGGATTTTGTCCTCGTTTTGGCATTCCTGTGAGTATCAACAGTGATCGTGGAACTCACTTTACTGGACAGATTGTAAAGGAGTTATGTGCAACATTGCAGATCCAACACAACCTTCACTGCCCTCATCACCCACAATCTGCTGGGACAGTGGAACGCCAGAACGGGATTTTAAAAAATAAACTGGCCAAGATTTGTGCTGAAACGAACTTAAAGTGGCCAGATGCCCTTCCATTGGCACTGATGAGTATGAGAGCCATTCCCAATCGAAAGACTGGACTCAGCCCTCATGAGATTTTGACGGGGCGCCCAATGCGACTACCAACTGCACCCCCACTGACCTTAGCTCAAATGGACATTCATTTGATGGATGATATAATGCTTAAGTATTGTCAGGCACTAATGAAATGTGTTAAGTCTTTTTATACACAGGTGAAGGAAGCCTTACCGAAGGATCCTGTGCAACCTTGCCACTCATTGGAACCGGGAGACTGGGTCTACATAAAGGTCCATCAACGAAAGACTGCCCTGGCTCCACGCTGGAAAGGCCCTTTCCAAGTCCTGTTGACTACCAACACTGCTGTGAAGTGTCAAGGACTACCTGCCTGGACCCATGCATCGCACTGCAAAAAGACCCCTCCACCTCAGGAGGACACACCTACTGATGATCAACGTGCTCCTTCTTCTAGCCCTGCTGTTCCTGCTGGACAGCGGAAGAAGAGGACAAGGTGACGTACTGGTGACCTCTCCCTTGTCCTCTGACGGACCTACTGTGCCTTTGGATTTTTCTAAAGGAATTCCCACATTACAACCCTCTTCCCTTTATCATGCTAGACCACGATTGTTTTTGGGGAAGAGAAGAAGATACATTCGTTCTGCAAACTCCTCCAGCGTCCAGGGATTCCTGACTAAAGAGACATTATGAACTGGCCCTGGTGGAAGAAACGAAGCATCGTTTATTGGCAAGGAGGGAACTGTGGGGATCGTGCTTGGGCATGTGGGGTTGAATGGTGGCTTGGATTTCTTCCAGGGGCAGGGCTCTGTGCTTATGGACAAGTACCCTGGGGATGTACGGCCCTCCTAATTGGCTTTCAGATAATGACTACCAAAGCATCTTGCTACCACAAAGGTTACCCCCACTAGCCCCACTAGCCCCTCAACCCTGGCCGTCACTTCTGTAATTTATCCAGATGTAAACAAAATTGTATATTCTAATGAGATTCGTTGGCCCAGACCTTCCCATCTTAGTGATTTATTAGAATATTGCTCAGAAAGCCTATATTTTAAAGTTCACCAAACTTCCTATGAGCGAACCATTGAGTGGAAAACAAATGGATCAGTGGAAATAGGGATCCATAATATTACTGCACATCAGCCCCAAGATTTTATAAATGCAATTGATGGGTTCCATAGTGAAGTAGATATGATGGTTATTCCTGGAATTTGTGCTATGTTACCTGAAAGAGGCCCTTATTGTTATTTGGTTACTCAATTAGTGAATAAGCAAACGACTACCCAAAGAGTTTGTTCTGCTACTGGAAATTTTACTTGTATTGAGACCATTCCAGTGACTGATAATGTGACCTGTACTTTATTGCAATACACTCCCTCTTATGCTATTGATGTTAATACCTCTCAGAAATATTTGAAGGTCTACAACCAGCAGATGTGGTATAGACCTACGCTGAGGGGAAATGTGCCAGAATATCGGTGGACTGTACTTAACACTACGCTAGGGACTGTGAAGTTTACATTGCCTTTATCTAGTTTTCAGATCACCTCTACATATCTAAATTGTTCACAAGGGGCTGCCATTAGATTAGCACAACAGAGGGCCTGGGTTATTTCCTCTAGAAAGAAGAGGGATCTAGCCGGATCCTTATGGGATGGGGCCAATTCTGCAGCTGCTGTTTGGAATATTTTTAAGACCCAGGAACATGATGAGAAATTGGGCCAATTAGAAAAGGCCACCGGCCTGATTTCTGGGGCACAGCTAACACAAGTGCAAACTGGGGTGGGTGAGTTACATGTCATTTCCGCCCTTAGTTCTCTGACCCAGAATTTATTGCGAGAGATGGTACTGAATATCACTGCGGCTGGGAAGGCATTGCAGTGGGATCTAGCTTGTTCGAAATTCAGGATTTCCTGAATGACCAGCTGATGGCCATTCGAATGATCTTGTGCACCAAGCTTGGCCCACTGCCCTTACAGTCACGTCAGGAGTACCATCTGATCTGTGGCCATGGAGACATACTTGGAGACTTTCTGGATGGAAGTGTGGACGTTCACAGTGCTCCTTCCAAGCATATGGACCGGTTAGGGGGGTGTGGGCTCCCACATACCGAATCCTGCCGGGTCCATGGGGAGGATGCATGTGGGATTGGGTGATTCACCGAGATATCTGGGAAGTGAGGCCACCTGATTCTCCTAATCGCTTTTTAGTTAGTGCTCCTGGGCTTACCGCTGATGTTTGGATGGGGTTAGGGAATTTATGGACATTTTGGCCGTTAGAACCACCACAGCTTCAGTGTATACGGAAACTGGAGCCAGGGGAAGTTGTCACTGTTTATGACCATATTTGCTGGGAGGGTAGTGGTCAAGGAACTACCCTTACAGGACACCCACTTTTTCAGGCTAATGATAGCTGTGTGTACGTTAATACCACCACGTTACAAGATATACATATTAATCTTACCACTGCTGCAGGCAATCATATTATTTACTGGCCTGCAGATAGAATGTTACATGTAGCTCTTAGATTTCAGGTATATTTTAATTGGACTAAAGTAATACCTGATCGCTTTCAGAATTTGCTTTCATTGTTGCCAGAGGTTCGCAGAATCTCTGCGTTGCAAGGACAAATTCACATGCTTCAGAATATATATCATGCTGAACAGAATGCCTTTCATACAGCTTATAGAGTATCTACTTTATGTACTAAGTTTGATATATTGTGCTTTGTTACCAAAACTGTACGACAACCCCATTATTTTATTCCTATGGGGATGTTATTGTTTGTAGTGTTGTTAGTTGGTGTGGGATTATGTTATTGTTGTTGTTGTTGTAATAGACGTAATGATGGTAATAATACTTTTCATGTTCATACTAATCATTCATTGTCATTACATCCCATGAAGACCCCTAATGTTACCATCTCTCCTGTAGACTCTGAGATCCATGATTTAATGCACATTGAAATTTGACATATTTGTTGTACTAGAAGTACAAAAGGGGGGAGTGTGGAGGCCAAGAATTAATTAATAGAAGTTTGAAGGGATCTTAATGTATGTTAGCTAATTAGCAGAGGTTAAGATGTTACCCTGTAACTGGTGCAGAGTGAATTGTGTGAAAAGTCGTTACGACCTTGTGAATTGCAGTCTTGTTTTCTGTTCTAGTATTGCAGACAAATAAGATAACGAATAGGCTTATGTATAAACAAATGCAAATGTTTACTTTTACTGTCTGCAAGTATGCTAACCATGGTCTGCTAGAAAGGTATAAAGATTGTTATAATTGTTTACTAATTGAGAGAGATCCGTTCAGGACAAGGGGCAAACCTAGCTCCTGACTCTCTCTCCCTCTTGTGATCACTAGAGTATTATAATAAAGTATTTGTTTCTGCTGCATCCAAACAAAAAGTGAGAACTGAGTTTTTCTTCGACACTGGGGACCCCCAGCTTCCCAGGGATCACCATATTGATGCCGAGCTTAGTGCAGACACCCGATCGGCACAGCCCCCTCACCAGGCCAGAGAGAGCAGCAGGTTTCCCGTATTGTTTCCCGCTCTTGTTTTCTTGACTAGTTTCTCCTCTGCACCAACTTGCTCTTTTGCTTTGTGAGCCTGGCTAGCTCAGTTGGCAGAGCATCAGACTTTTAATCTGAGGGTCCAGGGTTCAAGTCCCTGGTCAGGTGATAAACTACTCACCAAGATTGAAACTGTCTTGCTTGAGTCCTCTTTGATGTTACTTTTTCTCTTCAGGATTTTCCCTTTCCTCAGAGGGGCCTTTTTGTGTGTGGGTTTGAAGGGGCAACTTCCTGACAGCCCCTCTGTCCTTGCAGCCTGGAGGAATAAAGTCCTCTGGGCATAGAGCATGTTCCTCCCCTGCACACACACACACACACACATACAAAATATCCCTAAGGAATTAGAATCACCTGCTACTTTCCCCTGTCTTGCTGGATCCCCAAACGAGGATGCTCTTCAGCCTAAACCCATGTCCCCTCTTTTCCCAGTGCCCCTCAGACCCAACCCTCAGTCCCTCCTATGCTCACTGCTCCTCACTCCCAACTGGAGCCTGCTCCTCTTCACCCTTCTCCTCTGTCCCAACCCACAGGCCCCTCCTATTCCCAGTGCCCCTCAAAACCAACCTACAGGCCCCTTCTCCACATGCTGCTCCTCAATCCCAACCCACAGCCCCCTCCTCCCCTCCAGCACCAGGTGCTTCAGACCCCCTCAGGAAGATTTTCTTGCAAGGTTTCGTGTAGGAGTCTGCATGTGGATTTCACAGTATGTTGGAAATAGGTTGGGTTGCTTGCCGAAATGATCACTTGTGGCTGGTGTTGGATTCCCAGTCTCCTTGTTATTGGGGCAGGAGAAACAAAGGGTTGTTATCCTTGATATGTGAATCAAGGACTCAACCCTGGGTGTAAACTAAATGAGCTGCCCACAGATTCTGGCAGCCACAATGAGCATTTGGTGTGAGAGCCCAGACCTGTCCCTGTCCCAGAAGGAGGGGGTCATCCGTGAGGGGCTTGGACCACTGACTTATCAGCTCTTAACTCCCAAACTTTCAGTAACTCTATTATCAGTGCCTGCAAGTGTAATTTAAACCATAAGAAAAACCACACTGGGCTAGACCTTCCTGCAATGCATTTAGTTTTCACCCCTCCTTTGTAGACAACCATCTCCCCATTTGGTACAATGACAGATCAAACAATGTTACTTCTTGCAAACAAAAACCTTCTCAGAAACTCAGACCCCCCCCCCCATGCTTTAAATAAAATGTCTAAATCCCAGATTTAAAAAAAATTCTCTAGTGCTGTATTTCTTAGTTTTTATCTCAAAAGGGAACATCCTCATCATCTCCCCCAAACAGCCTGGAACAGCCCCAAATTATTAAAATACCCTCAACCCGAGCAAGGCCAGAGCAGTGAACCAGAACTAGTGTCTAGAACAAGCTGTTCTGAAGGAGGCAACTCAAACGTTTTCTCCCTGCTTCCCTTGGCAAGGTCTGACTGCGAAAACAAAATTCCCCAAACTGAAAATTTTCTGCTGAAAAACCAATACTAGTCTGGTTTTTGACTTTGGTTTGAAAGTATTATTGTTATTATTCTGTTCTGATTTCTGACTCAGTTCAGCTCAGTCTTTGTCCTCCAGGTGTGTTTCCAGCTGCTGAGTTGTGGGGGAGAGAGGCCAAGTCATGATGTCTCTTCCCCTCTTTCATAGTTTCTTCGAACTTGCTAGGAAGCTCCTTTGCCGCGATGTGAGTCAAGCAGTGTCCATTGTCGTTGTGCTATCTCGGAGAAGCCTGCATTGTACACGGTTCCTGGGATAGTCCTTGGGAGTGTGGATACCTTCAATGGGCCAGCAGAGAGTCTGGCTCCTCCCTTGTCGCACCTGAAAGGCTGGTGGGGGGCATTTGCCAACCTCATAACATATCTCAGTAACACACACAGACCAAACTTCATAACTTCCCAACCAATGCTACACACACAATCCAACCCGATATTAATGTTCAACAAATCAAGACTTTTGAAATAACACCTCACCAGGCAGACTTTGTACAAACCATGTCATCATTATATGAGAGTGGTGAACGTGGGGCTTCCAGATGCTGCTTTGAGCACAGCGTGCCACACCTGGGCTTACATTGCAATGGAGACGTACCCTTAGAGTCCATCTCTCCTGGGATAAAGATGGCAGCAGGGCTGGCCTGGGTCATCTGACTTGGGCTCCTGGACGTAAAGCTGAGGGGCTAAAAACTGTGGTGCAGATATTTGTGTTCACGCTGAAGCCTGGGTTCAGAAACCCTCACCCCTCATGGGGCCTCAGAGGCTGGGCTCAAGCCCATTTGTCTGCACTGTAATTTTATAGTCTTGCAGCCCGAGCTGAGTCAGCTGACCCGGGCTTTGAGACAGGTGCACTGGGTGTGTTAATCACAGTGTAGACATAACATTAGGCTACGTCTCCAGTGCAATGAAACACCCTCCTGAGGTTTCTTTCAACCCTAATCTTCTATGATTCTACGTAGCTGCAAGTGTCTCTTTGTGTTCACATCTGTAAAGCACCATGGGGACTCTAAGATTCCCATTCACTGAGCTGCTTGATGAGGAAGGACTGGAGAGAAGGATCCCATCAGGGCTCCCTGAGACACAGGGAGGTTTTGCTGTTCATGGATCCATGTAAAGGAAATTGTGTCTCTGTGTGAAAATGGAAATGAAACACCCACATGGTGGTGCCTAAGGCAGAAGGGACCCCTATAGGATTAGAACAGGATAAGTTCTCAAGCAGCATGTGTCTTACTTTGCCCATCTATCAATTTTGATTATTATCGATGGAAATATTTTGCCATTGGGTCGTGTGTTTACACAGAAATTGACATTCACCAACAAATACGTAATTCTTCCAGTCCTGCCAAGTCTGCTGATGGTGAGTTTAGAGGGACAGAGTCACTCTTCCCACTCCCCATGCCAGGCCTGTGCTCTCCAGAGTATCAACTTCCCATACAGCTGGGATCCTTCCCTGATCTCCCTTCAGACGTCTGCCCCCCATCCCCACTTCTGGGATCCCCTCTGAACACTGTCCAACTCCCCTGCTGGCAGGATCCCTTCCCATTCTTTTCATTTCCTGCCTCCCCTCTGAGCAAAAGCTCTGGACTTTTCCCACACTGGGAATTGAACCCAGGCCACCTGGGTAAAAAACAGGAACCCTGACCACTAGACCATATGGGACTTGCACAAGCAATAATTCCTTTACACATTCACTAACACATTCACACATTCACATTCATTAACATTTAAAAGTAGCCTTTCAAAAAACTTCAAAAACAGACTTCAAAGAGAATTTGCAGAGTTACAATTTATTTGCAAACTTAACACCATTAATTTGAGCTTGAATAGGGACTGGGAGTGACTGGCTCACTACAAAAGCAATTTTCCCTCTCTTGGTATTGACACCTCCCCATCAATTATTGGCAGTGGACCACATCCACCCTGACTGAATTGGCCTTCAACACTGGTTCTCCCCTTGTAAGGTCCCTTCATGTCATGTTCCAATAAATATTTATGCCTGTATCTGCAGTTTTCACTCCATGCATCTGAAGAAGTGGGTTTTTGACCCATGAACGCTTATGCCCAAATAAATCTCTTAGTCCTTACGGTGCCACCAGACTCCTCACTGTTTTGGTGAAATAAAACAAAACACATTCTAAGCTGATCTTAACCCTTTCAGTGCCCTTACAAACTTAGATGCTTCTCACCACAGGCTGGCTGGTTGCTTTTCAGCCGGGGTCTCCCCTTTGATCAGCTCCTCAGTCGCTTGGTGTGGTGGTGTCTGTAGGTGGAGGTGGAAGAGAGAGATAAAGCATGGCGAATGTCTCTCCTTTTATCATGTCCTTCCTTCCCCATTGGCTTTGTGGCCCTCTTCAGAGTCAGGTGAGCATCACTGCATCTCTCCAACCAAGGTTGAGCAATTCCCCGTGTGTGGCCTCATGCAGGTGATGGCTGATTCCCCCAACTTACAGCATAGTGACAACCATACTGCACAATTCTCATAACTTCATATGCATGAATGGTATACATAGATGGATAGAGAAATGACTTTTAGCGGATCATATCCTTTCCCCTGATACCTTACAGGTCATGTTCTATATGTAAGATCACGATTATATGAAAATGAGGAATATGGGGGTTACAGCCGCTCCCCCAAAGGTCTAGAATGTCACACTAAGATTCTATTTTCATTTATGTAACCAACTTTGACCTCTCTGCCTAACACTTATAATCACTTACAATCTATCTTTCTGTAGTTACTAAACTTATTTTAATGTTTTATACTTACTTGTGAAATTGTCCAAAGTGCTTGGGAAAGCTGCTCAGATTAAAAAGGCTGGTGCATATTCACTTTCTTTTTGAGGAAGTGGTGAATTAATTAATGAGCTTGCACTTTTCAAGAGGTTTTGAGCAGTGTAAGATGGTACATTTCTGAGGTGCAAGGCTGAGGGCTGGGGAAATATGCTGGTGTCCCTCTATGTATAATTGAGGAGTGGCTCATAGAGCATTCATGCAACTTAGTTGGGTGCATTGCTGCATGTTGTTGGCTGAGTGATCACAGCACATGGAGGGGGTTTTGCTGCTTGTCACTAGTGCAGCATTGTAAGACACAGCCCAGGCTGGAGAGAGAAGAGGACAGAGCAGTTCCACACTTTGGGATTGTACCCCGCGGATCCCGCCACACAGAGATCCTGCTGTGACCAGCCGTGGTAATACTGTGCTTAGTGCTCTGCCTTGTAGCTTCAACAGCTGCACATGCAAGATGAGTTACAGTGACCTTGACCTTGTTTCCATGTTTATCCAAAGCCTCCTTTTGACAGTTGTCAGCAAAAAGACCCGTTTCTTTTGCAAGCATTTGTATGGCGAGCCAGAGTCGGGCTTCTCCATTAACAAAAAAGATTGACCAAAAGGGGACAAGAGGAGGCACATTCAGCAAGGCAGCACTGGATGCTGGATCCTGAATCTGCTCTTTATCCAGCAGCTCTCTTGGCAAGCTCTGCCATGGTGCCACGCTCTGGGACTTCTCCCCGAACTGCTCCATTTTTCATCAACAATAACATGAAAGGTGAAAGGACAGTCATTCTCCATTTCCTGCAAGCCCTGCAGAGAACCCTCTAGAAGGGGCTCTGTGCACAGATATCCCCAGCGAATCGCATGGGTGCATGACACAGGCTCTCCTGTCACAGCAAATTGCAGCGGAAGCAACCTCCTTGTCAATGCCAATAGCCTTTTCATCAACACCAGACTGAGGATTTGATTCTCTCCAATGCTCTGCTGGAAAGAAGCCTTTTCCTTCACAAGCAATTACTTGGATTGTCAAGGGAGGTCTCTTCTGTTTCCTAGGAAGGCACAGGAAAATGTGAGCAGAGGAGACAAAAGCTATAGAACAAGGCACCACTGGGAGTTGAACCCAGGATCTCCTGTTTACTAGACAGGTGATTTAGCCTACTAAGCCACGGCGCCTTTCCCAAGAAGCCATTTGCAACCATTCTACTTGATGGTCCAAGACTAAACCTTCAAATTCCAAAGTAAAAATGTTGCTCATTTCCACCAAGACTTGCAGACCTTGAGCAGGCTGGCTCAGTGCACAGAAGGCCACAGCTGAGCTGACAAAGGGCTTCTAACATGCGCTTCTCCCACAAGCTGCTGTGATCAGATACTGATTAGTGCTCTGTGTTTCAGTCACAGCAACTTCAGCTCAGCTTTGAGTCATGGTAACCTTTCCATCAGCTCCATACTTACTATTTAACACTTTCCAAGACTTAGCTGCAAGGAAGGGTCTCTGTGTCTTGAACAAGCACTTACAAGGATTGTGCAGTGAGGTCTTTTCTTTTCATGAGAAGAAATAAAAGAAAGGAGCCTGACAGACAAGCCAGGTTCAGCAAGGAAGAACTGGCTGGCCAAGCCAGGATCTCCTGGTGAGTAGGAAGGCTCTTCATCCAGCTCTTCCCAAAGATCACTATCTAGAGGCCACTTCCCACAGAGACTGATTATGGTTACAGACCCATCCTGAAATTAGAGCAGGATATTTTAAAGCTTTATCTCACAGTAAAGTAACACAATTCAACCATGTCGGCACAGAGGAGAAAGCACTCCTTCATTTCACAGTTATTGCTACTGATCTCACTGACAAACTTCCTTTTCTCAGGGCTGCTCCCAGCACTTTAGGGAGTTTTTCCTCTTCTCCCTTCCAGCTGTGGTGATGGGACTGCAGCAGCTCCCCGGATGGCCAGCTTTGCTCTTTCACTTACATCCTTCACTGCTTTGGCTGAAGCTGTGTTTGCCAACAGTTTAATCCGTAGCTGAGACCGCAGGTACCAGCAGCTAGTTACAAAGGCTCAATTCCCATCACCAGCAGTGGGAGGTTATCCTGGGCTGCCAGGGCTGCAGGATTTGGCCCATGGACAGTCAAGGTGCTATAGCAGCTACATTCTTACATGCTGAGTCCTGCAACCTATTACCAAACTGCTCTGCCATAGTCTGCAGGGGGCCTGACTTGCTGAGAATCTGGCAGAAGAGAGACCCTGGAACAGAGAAGGAAAATGTCCTCAGCAGTCACAGCCGGCAGGAGCAGCAAAGACTGAGTATCAGACACACTTTTTCACCAGGGCAGTAAATGTGCACAACCCCCTGATATATTCTCAATTCACGCCCCCTCCCAAGGAAGCCCTATTCTGCTCTATTACACTCTCATGGGAGGAGAGGGAAGGTCCTCTCATGGATAAATAACTAGTTACAAGGTAGGAATAAATGGTCAGGTTTCAAAATGCAGAGAGGTCGATAGTGGTGCCCCCCAGGGGGTCTGGGACAAGTACTATTCAACATATTCATAAATGATCTGGAAAAAGGGGTAAACAGCGAGGTGGCTAAATTTGCAGATGATCCAAAACTACTCAGGAAATTTAAGTCCAAAGCAGCCTGCAAAGAGTTACAAAAAGAGCTCACAAAACTGGGTGAAAGGGCAACAAAATGGTAGATTTGTTGATAAATGCAAAGTGATGAACATTGGAAAACATAATCCCAACTATACATATAAAATGACGAGGCCAAAAATAGCTGTTGCCACTCAAGAGAGATCTTGGAGTCACTGCGGATAGTTCTCTGAAAACTCAGTGTGCAACGACGGTCAAAAAAGCAAAGAGAATCTTGGGGATCATTAAGAAAGGGCTAGAGAATAAGACAGAAAATATCATATTGCTTATGGCCGACCACATGCATTGGTCTCCCATCAGACAGGGGACTTATAGGCCGTTCTGCCAGTTGGCGTTGGCAGCAGCAAGGGCTGGGTTCAATGTCGAGGAGAGGAGGAGAGAGAGTCCTGAGAGAGAAGCAATGAGAGCAGAGTGCAAACCAACCAGCTGAGGGTCTCACAGGAGTCCTGAAATAACAGTAGCTTCAGGTCCCATCAGGGCCACCCAGGGGGGAGGGTAAGTGGAGCAATTTGCCTTGGGCCCAGCAGGGGCCCCCACAAGAGTTTTTTGGGGTTCCTGGAGTGGGGTCCTTCACTAACACTGGGGGCCCCGGAAAACTCTCGTGGGACCCGGGCCCCCGGAGATTCTTCCGCTTTGGCAGCAATTCGGCAGCGGGGGGGTCCTTCCGCTCCGGGACCCGCCGCCGAAGTGCCCCAAAGTTATTTTATTCGAATTTCCTGAATCGAGTTCATACATTCAATGTTATGTGTCCCCACTAAAGCGTGTGAATTCGGGGGAGTGCGTCCACAGTACCGAGGCTGCATCGAGTGGCAGAGCATTGCACTGTGGTAGCTATCCCACAGTTCCCGCAGTCTCTGCCACCCATTGGAATTGTGGGTTAAGCTCCCAGTACATGATGGGGCAAAAATATTCTCACAGGTGTTTCTGGGTGTGTGCCGTCACTCACTCCTCCCTCCGTGAAAGCTACGGCAGACGCCATGTTGCCAGCATACGGTGCAGCACAGTGCACCAACTGTCTCCTGGTATGTTGAATCCACTTCAAATGTCCTCTCCTCTTTCTATCTACATTTTCATCTAAACATTTCGCGCCATTTCTCGGTCATCGTGAACAGGGCCTCACAGCTTCCAACACTTTCTCCAGATTGTCTGTGCTGGGCTCCCGTGGAAGCTACAGAAGGCAACAATTCCCCGCCATCTCTTGGCCATCATGAACAGAGCCGCACAGCTTCCGCAGCAAAATCTGCAGGTCCAAATCAAGTCTCTGGAGTACATCCATAGCTGGGATGGGTCATTCAGTCCTTTGTAGAGCTTCAGTTTGTAGCAAAGTCCCTCCAGCGGTATTTGCCTTCTCTCAGTGGGTCAATTGTGTAGCTGATGGTCCTTAATGGGCCATCAAGCAGGCTAGGCAGAACTGACACCAACTTGTATGCCTGGGGTGTTCCCCAGAAGCAGAGCACAAGTTTGAAATACGGGCAGCATAGAGCCAATATTCATAACGTCAACTACAAAAATGATACACATATAGAGATAGCATCATTATAATCAGCCAATCAGAACCTCTCCATAGACCCCTTACACAACAACCTTTCTACAATATTGGCTGCAAATATAGAACAGTGGTTGCAACGGTGATCTATACAGTTACAGATTATGTCAATAACGTCACAGGAGGTGACACGCCATCAGTGAGACTGATACTGGAATACTGCCTCCAGTTTTGGTGTCCTCATTTGAAAAAGATGTTGTGAAACTGGAGCTGGGGCAGCAAAGAGCCACCAAATGTTCTGAGGGCTGGAGAAAAATGTCTTCTAGGGAGCTATTGAAAGACCTCAACCTGTTAGCATATCAAAAGAAGATTGAAAGGTGACTTCATTGAAGTGTTGAAGGGCCTTAATGGAGAGAAAAGATTGGCTATTAAAGGGCTCTTGAATTTAGCAGGAGAAAGACATAACAAGACCCAATGGCTGGTGAAAAGAGAAAAGAGAAAAATTCATATTACAACTAAGACACAAAAATTCAACAGCGAGGATGTTTCACCACAGGAACAAGCTACCAAGGAAAGAGGTGGATTCACCATCTCTTGATATCATTTAATGAAGACTAGATGCCTTTCTGGGATGTGTTTGCCCCAAAAGTAGCTCTTGTGTCATACAGGAGGCGTGTGATATGCAGGGGGTCAGATTAGATGCTCTAATGGTCTCTTCTGGCCATAAAGTCAACTAATTTCTGAAAAAACTGAGTGTAGTATTGGGAGCAGCGTCTGATGTTTTCCTGTCTAGCCGGCTTGCTGCCTAGAATGAATGCTTCTTGAGTGGGGTGATCCACAGGGAGTAGCTCAAACCTCCACAGTGCCTGGCCAGGGGCAGGACATTAGCACAGCAAGGGAGGGGTGTGGCAGTGACATCACAAAGGCCTTTTGCAGGACCTCAGACTATTGGTCAAAGGTGGTGGGGAGGTGGTGACCTCACAGAGAGATGCTGACATCAGCCAGGCAGGACAGGGGCGAGGGGCCAGGGAAACCTCAGAGACCCCTGTGGCTTTGCTTCAGCAAGTCTCCTTCTCCAGGTCTCTCTTTGAGGACTGAGGGAGTATTCGGGTTCACGGACGTGAGCGCCAGGAGGAACCTCTTTTGAGTTTTCTCCTTCCCTTTTAGGGAGTTTACTAGAGACCAGCCATCCCTGTTTAGAAGCTAAGAGCCTCCTTGAGGTTTGAAACCTGTTCAGTCTGATCCATCTGGTGATGACATCTAAGCATGGAAAACACGAGCTTAAGGAGGCAGAATTTTATTCCGCACCAGGGATTTTGTCCCCTAGAATTACTGGAGACATTAGGGTTTATCCTTTGTGTTTCACCTTTTCCTCCATCCCTTCCTCCTTTCTCTTCTCTTGCTTCTTTTGTCCTTTCACCTGTTTCCCTCCCAACACCAAGAGCGGGGTGTGTATGTGTGTTGCGGGGGAGTGTTTGGCAGCTCCCACTGTGGGAGGTCCACCAAAAATGTGGGGCTGAAATAGTGCTCGCGCAGTGATCCCCACCAGTGACCTGAACCATCCTTTGGGCTCCCTGCTGAGAACCCTCAGCTTCCCGTCCTCAGTCTCCACCCTGATTGGCTGAGCAGGGGGTTATTGACAGGGAGGAGACTCAGGTCCTTGTTGTTCTCTTTTAAGACCAAGGAAATAAGTCATAACCAGTCATATGTTTGAATTTTGCTGCTTCTCTGCATTAATGGTCTCTGAGCAGGTTATGATTCTCTCTAACATTGCAGTTCTCCTCAAATACTTGCTGAATAATTACTGTGCACTGTTGGTCTGGAGCTCATCTGAGAGCACTTTATTCAGGTCATTCAATGGATGAAATTCAAGATCCGATGGTTAGTTTGAAAATCAGGGGTCTTGGGTCCTATTCCCAGCTCTGCCACTGGCTGGCCGTGTGACCTAAGACAAGTCAATTCTCCTGTCTCAGCCTGAGCTTCTCCCTCTTTCAAGTAGGGATAATAATGATCCGCTCCTACCTACCTTACGGTATGT
Source organism: Mauremys reevesii (assembly GCF_016161935.1). Lineage (NCBI taxonomy): Eukaryota > Metazoa > Chordata > Testudines > Geoemydidae > Mauremys > Mauremys reevesii. Next base: position 44,281,183 of record NC_052634.1, read on the forward strand.
GGAGGCAGGGCTGGCTCTAGGTTTTTTGCCTCCCCAAGCAAAAAAAAAATTTGTCTGCCCTCCCATCCCCCTGCTGCCCGAGCCCTGGGTTCTCCCCTCCCTACACCTGCACCCCTTGCCTCCCCAGCTCTGGGCCTCCCACCACTTTCACTCCCCTGCCAACCCAGCCCTGGGCTCTCCCCCACACACACCCTGTGCTGCCCCAGCTCTCGACTCTCCCCGGGCCCCCGACCAGGGGGCCCCCCCCCCCCCCCCCCCGCTGCCCCAGCCCTGGGCTCCTCCCCGCACTTGCACCTTCTTCCACCCCAGCCCTGGGTCACTGGTAACTTGCTCCCAGGTTAATAAAATAGAAAAAAGAGAGGATTGAATGTGTAACAGGGAGTTTGGTAAATCTTGGTTATTTTATTTTTTCAACAGGCTCCTGTCCACCTCCAGTAGAATTTTCAGTCCCAATGGCAACTTACTTACCAAATGTAATACAGACTCGTCCATGCCTCCCAAGTGGATGTGGTTCTTGTTCTTCTGCACATTGTAGCCCGTGGAGGCCAAGGACCTGCAAATGTGTCTTCATGTGCCTTTGTTTCATTGATGAAAACATAAACTAGACCCTTAGAGGATTGGAACTGATTTCAGCTGGGGAACATGTTTGCTAGATTTTTATGCATTTGCACAGGAAAATGTTGAGTGTTTCCATTCATCCCTAGTCAGTGGAGCTCCTGAACATAATGGAAATGGATATGCAATTACTTTTTGTTGAAGGACCAGGCTTTTAAGGGGGCACTTGGATTTGAGTCAAGGCCCGTTTGATCTGCAGTCAAACACTCTACCACTGAGCTATACCCCCTGACAATTACATTGGCAATGGCAGTGATCTCAAGGATCTTGAAACCTGAGAGTGGAGTTCGTTTCTTCCACACCAGTATTGCTGTCTGTGCATTCCGGAGCTATGGGGTGAGTGGGAAACGCCCACAACTAGCTTGTCAGTATCAAGAAAGGAGCAGCCGACATCAGGACCAACGAGACGTGCTGGTGGCCCATCAGGAAGAACCCACACTCCCAGAGACTTCTCGGCGAGGGCACGGTACACAATGGGGGCTACCTACCCGCCACGTCCCAGCAAGGGTCTTTCTAGTCCCACTTCAGTGTTACCCAATTTCTAATCAGTCTTTGGCCCAGATTCCCTCCCTGAGCGGCACCAGCACATACCTGGGCCCCCTGCTAGTGTTAAATCTGCCTTGAGCTGGGACCCAGCTTGGCAAAGAGCCTGCAGCCCCCTCTGTGCTGGGGAGTGAGAGCAGCCCTGGCACTGGGCAGGGCAGCCCTGAGGGAATGAACCCAATGTGCCCGTGAGGCCCTGATCCAGAACCTCTGCCAGGCAGCTCGTGCTGCTCGGGCGTCTCTAGTCTCCGGCGAGGATTCAAAGCTTCTCTGCTCCAGGGGAACCCCTGGGGGAGGGAGGCAGGGCTCCTGCAGGATAAATCTTCCTGCCGGCAGAGCTCCGGTCCCCTCCTCATGGGCACAGGGCGTTGCACACGGCACCCACCACATGCATACACCCCTTTGTGGGGAGAATCAGCTCTGGGATATTGGGGTCAAACCCTTCCCACCTCCTCCCTGCAAACCTTCTCCTGGCTTCAGTGAGGGAAGGGGGGTGTGAGGGGCTAGTGCGGTAACAGCAGCAGCGTGGCCGTGGGGCTCGGCCGGTGGCTGGGGCCAGTCGCCTGAGCATGAACCCAGCCGACCCCAGGAGATGGACCCGGGTCACCAGCCCAACCCACCACGCGGCTGCTGCCGCTGTCCCGTTAGTGCGCGAGCTCCCACAGACCACGCTGGGGAGAGCCCCCAGCTGCAGGGGAGACGCCCCTGAGTGCCTGGCAGGGCCCAGCTCCTGGCTGACCTGCACTGCTGGGGGTCAGGGGGCTGGGTGACAGGGGGGCGTTGGCTCTGGGGTGGGACTGTCACTTCCCCCCCTGCCAAGCCAACAGGATCACAGCAAACAAAACCAGCTCGGCCGGCAGGGGAAGAGTTCAGTCCAGGGCCTGGTGCATTCTGGGAGCAGGGGAGGGGCAGAGAAAGGGCAGATACGGGGCAGCTCTGAACACTCCGCGCAGAACTGCCTGTCCTGTCCCGCAGCCCCTGTTACAGGGGGCTTTTAGCCATAGTTTTAATCAGGCCAATAAACTGAAACAAACCCCTGTTAAATCATTGCTCAGCCCGAGTCCTTCACCCACATTCCTTAGGGCATTGGGTGTTTCATTTCCTGCCTCCATTTCCCACAGAGACACAATTTCCTTTGCACAGATCCATGAACAGCAAAACCTCCCTGTGTCTCTGGTCTGAGCCAGGGCATTCGATTCCAGTGAAATCTTCTCTCCTGCAATGCGATGGTCAGACAGAGGGGACGTGGCACCTGCATCCCTGCCAGGGAGATATTGGCTCGGCTCTTTCTTTCTGCTGCTGTTGTTAGTCCATGAAACATCAAGGGTGGAATGCAAGGCTCAGTTCATGCACCAGCCCCCTGAAAAATTTCAGTGCCCCAGAGAAATCCTGCCACCTGCTATTGGAACGATGTGCTGGAGATTTGACTAGGAAAGGGACTGTCTGAATTGTCAGAGTGGGGAATGAACAACAATCTACAGCAATGTCATTAACACAAACACACTCTCATCCTGCTCCAACCGGAAGGGAAATGGGCAGGAATTCTCGCTGTTCACCCAAGGACACACTTACACTGATGCACAGTCATGAGTCTGCTGGGGGAGCTGGTCTGAGCAAACAATTTGAAGAGACAATTCAGTGAGAACTGAATTATCGTGTAGTAAAACAATTATGCATCAAGTAGTTGTGGCCGAGTGGTTAAGGCGATGGACTAGAAATCCATTGGGGTTGCCCCGCGCAGGTTCAAATTCTGCCAACTACACAAGCACTGCACTGTTGTTATTGTAGTCTTAGTACCTGAGTATCCACAGTGCAAACTGGAGCCAAATCTAGTTTCACTCTGTCCACACTTAAAATGCTGCTGTGGCACCTGCTATAGCACTCTGGAGTAGACAGTCAGTAGAGAGGTTTTCCCATCCCTGTAATAGCGGCATTGACAGAACAATTCTTCCTTTTCTTTAGCACTATCTAACCAGGGCTTAGGTCACTGTAACTATATGGGTGGACGGGGGGTTTCATACCCTGAGAGACGCCGCTCTGCCAGTGAAGTGCCCAGCGTACACCAGCCCTTAGATCCCTTTTGGTATTTCAATGCAGGCACTGACCTGTGAGAGGAAAACATCAGCTCACAAACACAGAGACTGAATTCCCCACATTTAATCTCGCTGCACTTTCCAGAAAGTCACAAAATTCAATTCATTCTTGCTAGGACAGAGAAAAAATAAGTGACACTAAGTTTTTGTCTTGGTTAAATAAAATTAAGTGTTTAATTAATATAGTAAAAATCTGTACTGATTCCTCTAACTAACACCACAGCGTGAAATAGGAACAGAGACAAAGCTTGTCAGTGATGACTAATTTTGCAAGTGATCTTCCCATTATTAATTTCCACGCTGCCCCCATTGGAGGTCTGGGCATCTCCAATGTCATAGCTCTGCATTCACCTTCCCCTTAGAATTGTTCTCCGACATTCGCCTTCCTCTGCAGCATGGGGCACGGGTCACTTGCTGGAGGATTCCCTGCACGTTGAAGTCTTTAAACCACAATTTGAGGACTTCGATAACTCAGACATAGGTTAGGGGTTTGTTACAGGAGTGGGTGGGTGAGATTCTGTGGCCTGCGTTGCGCAGGAGGTCAGACTAGATGATCATAATGGTCCCTTCTGACCTTAAGTCTATGAAGCGATGAATCTATTCCCAAATTTGGAAAATTGTGCAGCTCAGAATGTGAATAGTGACCCCATCTCCTTCCTGCACCTGCTCTACATTGCTCCACAGCAGCTTCTCCACCTGCAGAGTCACCCCAGCACTGCAGTGCAGCCCCCAGGGTTCAGCAGGGGCCCCTGGCAAGGACCGTGGGTGCAGCTAACAGCCCGGTGTGCCTGGCCGTGAGGCAGCTGTAAAAAAGCAACACCCCCCCGGCCAGAAGTAGAGACTGAATTCCCCAACTTTAACATCATGACCCTGTGTAGAAAGCCACACGTGTCAGTTGTATTTTCACAGGGAGATGCAAAAATCAAGTGACCAATTTTTAAGTTGAGTAAATAAAGTTGAGGCGATAGATATTAACCTCACAAAAATATACTAAAGATCCCTCAACATAACACCTGAAGGTGAAATATGAACAGAGACAAACCTTGTCAGCAAAAAAAACAGGAGTACTTGTGGCACCTTAAAGACTAACAAATTTATTTAAGCATGAGCTTTCGTGAGCTAAAGCTCACTTCTTCGGATGCATAGAATGGAACACACAGACAGGAGATATTTATACATACAGAGAACATGGAAAGGTGGAAGTATGCATACCAACAGGCAGAGTCTAATCAATTGAGATGAGCTATCGTTAGCAGGAGGAAAAAAAACTTTTAGAAGTGATAATTAAGATGGCCCATAGAAGGTGTGAGGAGAACTTAACATATTTCCCTATGTTAAGTTCTCCTCACACCTTCTATGGGCCATCTTAATTATCACTTCTAAAAGTTTTTTTCCTCCTGCTAACGATAGCTCATCTCAATTGATTAGACTCTGCCTGTTGGTATGCATACTTCCACCTTTCCATGTTCTCTGTATGTATAAATATCTCCTGTCTGTGTGTTCCATTCTATGCATCCGAAGAAGTGAGCTTTAGCTCACGAAAGCTCATGCTTAAATAAATTTGTTAGTCTTTAAGGTGCCACAAGTACTCCTGTTTTTTTTTGCGGATACAGACTAACACGGCTGCTACTCTGAAACTTGTCAGCAAAGGCTCATTTCCCAAACTATCCTCAAAATGTTACTAATTCCCACCCCTCCTCCGCAGGAGCTCTGTGCAGTGTAGCTGTTCTGCAGGCAGCTTCCCATTAAATGCTGTTGGGGGACATTCCCAGGCCTGGAAATGTACCAACGACAGAATTTGAAGAGCAAACCTGGCTCCCCGCACCAGGCGGGATTTGAGTGTTTTGTCTTTGTCACTTAGTCTTTGTCAATAGTACAGACACCAGGGGCAGGACTCCAGGCTCTGCTTGAGGGATCCTGGCACAGGGGCTGAGGGAGGAGAAAGGATTGTAGATTCTCACCTGCCCTCTGGAGAGGAGGTAATAATTGAAGGGGGCATTTCCCACTCCTCCCCTCCTCAGTGTCCCAGGGCTGGAATTCTACATTCCACAGGGCCAAATGAGGGGGTGATGCCATGTGGTTAATGAAAACCAGTGCTCCAGGTGAGATTTGAACTCACAACCTCAGCATCGCTTCTCTCAGCACTGCCCTATAAGTACTGTGCACTAACCAATTGTACCACTGGAGCACCTGTGGAATAGCATTTTCTGAAACCCCCCTAGGCTGATAAAGCCAAGGCGTGACCCCCAAAACATTCTCAGTGGGGCTGGGAGCAGGTAGCGACAAGTGTTGTACTTGGTGGGGTGGATTCTTCTTAAGGGTTCCAGGCCCCATTTCACCCTTTTGTTCTTCCCTGTGTAATAACCGAGCTGGTTAAGACTCAATGGAGAGTCTTGCTGCAGACCAACAGATCTGAAATCACTGATAACCAGCTCTAAGCATTAGTCCTGCTTTGGGACAGTGCAAGAAACTGCCCAGTCTGCGCTCGCAGTGAGGCTCCCTCACTAACAGCTGAAATCAGGGAGAGCTGTGTGAAGTGCAGGGCCCAGGGGTGCCGGAACAGGGGGGAACAACACCCCAGGACTTTTAAAAATGGGAGGGCTCTGCCTTGCCACTTTCTAATGACCATAAGGGCGAGTGAGGGTGGGGAGGGGACGGAGAGCAGTGAGCGGGAGGAGGGGTCTTGGGGGATGAGGCAGCGTAGGAGCCTCTTGTGGGAAATATCTCCTGCCCCACTGCCAAAAGGAGCCCCTTGAGTGGGAACGGTCAGAGGCCCCACTCGGGGGCTGGCCCTGCTTTCCTACCTGCTTTTCAACTGCTGCAAAAACATCCCGAGCAGAGAAGCAGTGGGCCAAAATACTTTTAAGCAGCTGCCAAAGTAGCTCAGTTGGGAGAGTGTTAGACTGAAGATCTAAAGGTCCCTGGTTTAACCCCAGCCTTTGGCAGCTTGTTCTCTGGAAGCCCAGCGGTGCCTGTACCCAAGGTGAGCAGGGCTGGCCTAGGGCAAAGCAATTTTGGGGGCCCTTTCCATTAAAAAAGTTCCAATACTGTATTCTCATGGGGCCGATGAGAGCTGTCTTTCCGAACATGGTGGCCCTCAGGAATGGTGCCAGAGGGCTGCTGGGCAGTGGCAGGCAGGCATTGGGGATGAAAACTCCTCTGCGCAGTTGAGCAAGGGCACTACCAGGGAAGGAGCATCTGTGAAAGTGGCCGTGTGGAAGGTGGCAGGGATTTGGGGGCCCAGGAGGAGGTGCTTGATGTTCAGTGCCTTGGAGCAGCTGGACTTGGCCATGGTGGGTGTTCAGGAAATGCACATTAACAACTCTAGGGTAGCTCAATAGGCAGAGGTTGATTGGAGGAAAGGCCTCCTGGACAGGGAAGAATGATGGGGCTGGAGTCTTGTTCTTCACATTCACGGTGCGAGTACAGAAGGTGGTGGAGCTTAGACCAGGGAGGGCATTGCTGGTGGCTTTGTGCTCTGTGGCACTGATTACTGCTATATTAGTGTGTATGGTCCCCAGTTAAGGCATGAGAGGGAAGATCAAAGGCTCCCTTCCTCTGGACTGCATGATGTTTGTTGTTTGGGGGGGGATTTTAATTGTGTCAGCCGGCCTGAGGACCGCTGGTCCTGTTTTCCCAACTGTCAGAGGAAATATTTTTACAATGAGCACTACCTGGCACAGATCTGTAGTGAGGTCGGCTTAGAGGAGCTCACTCCAGCCACAGAGGGCGTTCACCTTTCTGCGGGGACAGACCAGGACTCGCACTGACCGGATTTATGCTTAGCTTTTGTGTCTTTAGCATGTTGCTTCTCAGATTCTTTCTTGGCCTGACTTGTTACACTTTGGCACTTAACAGGCCAGAGTTTGTGCACCTCCCTATTATCCTCACTAGGATCTGATTTCCAAATTTTAAGGAATGACTTTTTGCCTCTAATGGCCTCCATTACTCTGACGTTTACCTAGAGTGGCGTTCTGCTGGTCCTCCTATTGTCGCTGCTGATTTAGGGCAAACGTTTCATCTGAGCCTCTAACTGTGGTGGTTTTAAACGCTCTGCATGCTGCTTGCAGGCACCTAACACTTGTGACAGCAGCTCCTTTTAATTCCCATCCAACCATCTGTACTTATGCCGATAGGTCGACTTTAGGGCTTTAACTTTGAGCGGTAGCTGAGAAGATGGTAAATTGGGCAGAAACCCATTCGACAAACCTCTTCATTTCCTTGTTATTTCCTGACTTCTTTATTCATCCCCTTTTCCTTATTTCCTGGGTGAGGCGGCGGCCTGCCAGGGAGCTCCCCGGCACCTCTGGCTGCCTGGGCTGAAGGCAAGAGGCAGGCCTGGGCGTGGCCAGGGCCTCCTGTCCCGGAATGAGGCTGCAGTGCTTCCTGGTCCCCTTTTCCCACCCACACCGGCAGGCGGCTGCTGCGGGAGAACACGAGGGAGGCTCTCGGGGCGCTGGGCAGCGCTGTGTGTGTGGCTGTCAGGGGAAAGAGCCGAGGCTCCCGACTCGACCTGCCATTGACTCGCGTGGCTCTGCGCGGCCGTCAGCCGGGGCGGGGCGGGCCAGGCCGCGGACGTGACTCAGGCTTGGGCCGCATGGCCACCCTTTCCTGATGAGGCATGAGGCAGGCCAAGAGCTTTGCACAGCGTACAGGGAAGTGGGAGGGAGGCGTCTTTGAGCCGGCGTGTCTCCTCCGCTTCTCCCTTGCTCCTTGGGCAGAGGCAGGAAGGGAGCGAAACGTTACTTATTAAAAAAAACGTTATTTTTACTCCTACTGCTCTGGCAGGGGGTACAGTTTTCTCTTGGCCCCAAGCACATCAGACAATCCACACAGGATCTGAGAGTTGCTGTCTCCTGGCCGTATAGTGAGTAGAGGGTGGAATGGGGAGAAAAGCGGCTCACACAGAGCCCCTGCCATTGGGGAGAATGGAGGACCTTGCTATGGGTGGAATCAAACACACAGAACCCCTGCCATGGAGAAAGACTGGGGAACCCTGCAATGGGTGGAGGAGACAATGAAGGGCATGGGGGGAGGGGTTTACATGAGGGATTTGCATATGTCAACATCTCCCATGCCCCACTGGGTGTTTTCCTTCCCATCTTGTTTCTTCTCTTTTCTGTTACTCTTTTTTTCTGTCTGAGGTAAATTAAAAATCCACACCCCTGAGAGACGTAGCTGAGCTGACCTAAACCCTCCTACAGTAACTCCTCACTTAAAGTCGTCCTGGTTAACGTTTCGTTATGTTGCTGATCAATTAGGGAAAATGCTTATTTAAAGTTGTGTAATGCTCCCTTCTAATGTTGTTTGACAGCCGCCTGCTTTGTTTCCTGCTTGCAGGAAGAGCAGCCCGTTGCAGCTAGCTGAGGGGGGCTTGGGACCAGGATGGATCGGCAGCTCCCTATCAGCTCCCCACTCCCCTAAGTTCCCTGTGCAGCAGCTGCCTGTTGACAATGACAGTTATCTTACGAACCAAGATACATAGAACATAGGCCGGGTGGGGAGAAGTCTATGTAACTCTATGTAAGTATACGTAACTCTAAGTGCTTCAGAATTGATTCCTTGAGGACCTGCTCCATGATTTTTCCAGGGACTGAGGTGAGGCTGACTGGCCTGTAGTTCCCCGGATCCTCCTTCTTTCTTCCCTCTTTTAAAGATGGGCACTACATTAGCCTTTTCCCAGTCATTTGGGACCTCCCCCAATGGCCATGAATTTGCAAAGATAATGGCCAGTGGCTCTGCAATCATACCCGCCAAGTCCTTTAGCACCCTCGGATGCAGCGCATCCGGCCCCACGGATTTGTGCTCATCCAGCTTTTCTAAATAGTCCCGAAGCACTTCTTTCTCCACAGAGGGCTGGTCACCTCCTCTCCATGCTGTGCTGCCCAGTGCAGCAGTCTGGGAGCTGATTTTGTTCGTGAAGACGGGGAGGGGGGAGGGGGGAAGCATTGAGTACATTAGCTTTTTCCACATCCTCTGTCACTAGGTCGCCTCCCTCTTTCAATAAGGGGCCCACACTTTCCTTGACTTTCTTCTTGTTGCTAACATCACTGAAGAAACCCTTCTTGTTGTTACTCTTCACATCTCTTGCTAGCTGCAACTCCAAGCGTGAGTTGCCCTTCCTGATTTCACTCCTGCGTGCCTGAGCAATATTTTTATATTCCTCCCTGGTCATTTGTCCAATCTTCCACTTCTTCAAACGGCGCTGCCTGCCAGTGCACTCAGCCTCACTTGGCAGGTAACAAAAGGGATTGAGTGGCCGTCCAGTTTCTGGAGAGTGGCTGACAACGCCCGACCTTCTGCCCTGGGGAGAAACTGACGTGAGACAAGGCAGGGGAGGTCATTCTTGTATTGGACCAACTTCCGGTGGGGGGAGAGAGAGAGGGAGAGAGCGAGAGAGAGAGAGAAGCAAAATGCAAGCTGCGCTCTTTCCCCAGCAGCAGGTGGGCCACGTCGTCTCTCTGATGGCCTGGCTTCCCGGGACGGGACCCGGCTACCACTAGAGGGCAGGCAAGAGCGGCGGCCCGGGCGGGCAGGGGGAGGGGCCCGAGCGGAGGGGCGGAGCCACGTGAGCGGGTATGCAGATCTGTGTGCGAGCAGAGCATTGTGGGAGCGGACGCAAGCTGCCAGGCAGGGCCCGACTTTGGCACCGGGAGCTCGGCGTGGAGAAGGGAGGGGCTCCGGGGGACACGTCAGGGCAGCTGTCGGCAGTGGGGGCCGGTGTGGGCGAGGCCGGCGGTCGGTCCACCCCGTGTGTTATAAGTGCGGGGCGAGCGAGGGCGGGCGGCGGCCGGGCAGCAGGAACTCATACTTACCTGGCAGGGGAGATACCATGATCACAAAGGTTGTTTTCCCAGGGTGAGGCTCATCCATTACACTGTGGGTGTGCTGACCCCTGCAATTTCCCCAGATGCGGGAAACTCAACTGCATAATTTGTGGTAGTGGGTGACTGGGTTCGTGCTGTTCTCTGCTGATTGGTTTGAACAACTGACAGTGGCCTGTTTAGGCTTAGTGCACTGCAAAGCAGATTCTTAGGAAAGCAGTTGTTATTCTGGGCCTTTGGGAGTGCTCTTTTCCACAGGCCCTGTACTTCTAGGTATCTTTGTCACACGTTCCTCTTTGTAAGCAAAGCTCAGCTCTGAAACTTGGGTCTCTCTGTGTTCTTGGCTTTCCCTGGTCTTTTGCAGCTGATCTGCTCTCTAGTCTGCTTTTCGGGGGCTTGGACCGGTGCCTTCCTTGGCTCAAAGGGGAGCTGCCTGCCTGCCTGCCTGCTCTGATTCTTTCCCTGCTTGTAGCTTCTTGCCTGGCCCTTCTTCTCGGGCTCTTCCTCTTTTGACGGGAGGACGGCCTGTCCAAAACGCCTGTCCCACCCGGTCTCCTCGTCCAACAGGCAGCTTCGCCCCCTGCCCTGGGGCCGCTTTGGCTTTCGCTGTCTGTTCCTGTCTCTTGGTGGCCACCCTGTCTGTGCTACGGAGACTAGGCTGTCACAACCCCATGCTGGAGGAGGGCTTTCCGTCGCTTGAGGCCCACCCACCGCCTCCCCGAATGCCCTTTAGCTACGCTGCGGGTTAGGGCGGCGTGGCCGTGTCGCCCAGCAGCGGGTTTTCCCTTTTGCACACCTCTGATGGACGGAGCTGTTTTGACTTAACTGTTCAGCACGCACCGACCCTCGGGCCTGGGCTGCACGGGGAACGTAAATCGGCGCGGCTACATCAGTCCGCGCCTTGGTCGGAAGAATTCTTCCGTCGACCTAGCTCCCGCCTTCGGGAGGTGGATGGCCGGCACCAACGAGAAAACCCTCTCCAGGACCCTTCTCCGGGAACAGTGCCCTTCCGTTTGGGAGATTATGCTGCTTTAAAAGAGAAATTGTTTAACTGCCTTTCTCTGAGGCAAGGTTGACTTTGTATTGCTTCCCTCGTGGCTCCTTATAGCAGTTGTGTTCTGAAATCTTTAGGGTTTGACTTCATTTATGATGAAATCTTGCTGTAACTTTATTCTAATTTTCAATGAGTAACTAGACCTGAGCTGTTTGGTGTGTTAGTGGAGGATTGTTTAAAAACCTGGGATTCCACTTTCGGCTGCCTTTCCATTACATTTCCTCTGAAAGCCCACCGAAAGCCTCCACTTCCCACATAACTCTCTCAAACCTGCAGTCATCAGGCATACAGAAGATGCTTACAGTTTCACTCCATACGAGTCCAGTTCCTTGCTGTTTCCTGTCTAACCACTGCACACATATGGTATCCCCTCCCTACCCGGAGCTGCTTCCTGGCTTTTCCGCTCAGGACAGGAAAACGAGAATGGAGAGGTAAGCTGTGCAGGGAACTCTTCCTCAGCTCGCACTCCACCCCCAAGGGCCTTTCGAGGTCGTCTACGGACTTCAGGTTTCATTTGATTTCCAAGGTTTATGGGCTCATTAATTAGCCATCTCTCCTAATGCAGGGATCCTACGGGTCAGACCAAAGATCGATGGCCCAAAAGAGCTAAGAAACAGAAATAAAGGTGAGCGCTAGGCGTTACATTCAGATGAGCATCCAGAATCTGACTGTGCCCTGGCATGTTCAACGCTGCCGAAAAGAAGGAGCTCGTCAGGTCCCTCTGCTAGCACCCAAATCTGGTGGCTAGTCGGTCTGCTGGGAAATAAGGAAAAGGAAAAGAATTAAAGGAGTCAGGCAATAACAAGGAAATGAAAAGGTTTGTTGAACGGGTTCTGTCTGATTGACTGTCTTCCCAGCTACCCGTCCAAGTTAAAGACCTAGCCCAGTATCCTGTCTGCTGACAGGAGCCAATGCCAGGTGTCCCCTACTATACTTTTTTCATACTATAGAAAAGCTTCAGCCAGTGACACCAGCTCAGGGAGCACTCTTCTGTTTTTCTCACAGCAGGCAACAGCCTTGCCAAAGCAAAGCCTTAAAAAATTGGCTACAAGCTCATCAACATTCCTCTCCACGGAAATCTTTAGTAAAAGGCGAAAGATTTATACGAACTGAAGAGAAAGCAGAGTATGTAGAACTCGTGGCAGAGGCGCTGCCGGGGCAACCGCCTACGCTCTCCAAAGTCAGGGTGACTACTCTCCCAGCCCGCTACACCGCTAGCTTTCAGAGGAAATGGAATTGAACCGATTGGCAGCCCGAGTTGGATCATCGAAACTGGGGACACAGGGAGCAAAACCAGCCCCTCGACCAGGGACTCGCTTCGCTGCACGCAGTGCACTGTGGCTATGCAAATAAGATGCTCCGGCCGTCTCCAGCGCTCAAAGGAGTCTTTTCTCCGGGCTGCCTCTGCTCCTTCCCCGGCTGGGCGGAGATTGGGATGGGGCAGCTGCTCTCCTGAGACAGTCCCGCTGATGCCCAGGCGCATGGAGGACGGAGCCTGGACGAGAAGCCAGAGGGCACTTGGCCCACAGCTAAAACCCGGAGCAAACGCACACACTTTGCAAAGGAACAGGAGCCGGGATCTCGCACATGAGATTCTATCTGCCGGCCGGGGTGCGACCCCGCGTTGTACCTGCCGCTTGGTCTGCCTCTGCTGCAAAGTAGCTCGCCTCGCTCAGATCCTTGGGGTTCGCTGAGCTGCAGCTCACCTTGATACACGGGAACAGCTTCAAATCATGGAATATCAGGGTTGGAAGGGACCTCAGGAGGTCATCTAGTCCAACCCAATCCCCAACTAAATCATCCCAGCCAGGGCTTTGTCAAGGCTGACCTTAAAAACCTCTCAGGAAGGAGATTCCACCACCTCCCTAGGGAACCCATTCCAGTGCTTCACCACCCTCCTAGTGAAAAAGGGTTTTCCTAAGATCCAACCTAAACCTTCCCCACCGCAACTTGGGACCATTGCTCCTCGTTCTGTCATCTGGTGCCACTGAGAACAGTCTAGATCCATCCTCTTTGGAACCCCCTTTCAGGTAGTTGAAAGCAGCGATCAACTCCCCCCTCATTCTTCTCTTCTGCAGACTAAACAATCCCAGTTCCCTCAGCCTCTCCTCATAAATCATGTCTTCCAGCCCCCTAATCACTTTTGTTGCCCTATGCTGGACTCTTTTCAGTTTTTCCACATCCTTCTTGCAGTGTGGGGCCCAAAACCGGACACGGTACTCCAGATGAGGCCTCACCAACGTCGAAGAGAAGGGAACGACCACATCCCTCGATCTGCTGGCAATGCCCCTATGTATACAGTCCAGAATGCCGTTAGCCTTCTTGGCAACAAGGGCACGCTGTCGACTCATATCCAGCTTCTCTTCCACTGTAACCTCTAGGTCCTTTTCTGCAGAACTGCTGCCTAGCCATTCGGTCCCTAGTCTGGAGCAGTGCACGGGATTCTTCCGTCCTAAGTGCAGGACTGGGCATTCGTCCTTGTTGAACCTCATCAGGTTTCTTTCGGCCCAATCCTCCAATTTGTCTAGGTCCCTCTGTAGCCTATCCGTACCCTCCAGCGTATTGACCGCTCCTCCCAGTTTAGCGTCATCTGCAAACTTGCTGAGAGTGCAGTCCACGCCATCCTCCAGATCCTTAACGAAGATACTGTACACAACCGGCCCCAGGACCGAGCCTTGGGGCACGCCGCTTGAGACCGGCTGCCAATTAGACGTGGAGCCATTGATCACTACCCGTTGAGCCCGAGGCCCTAGCCAGCTTATAGTCCACCTTATAGTCCATTCATCCAGCCCAAACTTCTTGAACTTGCCGACAAGAATACTGTGGGAGACCGTATCAAAAACTTTGCTAAAGTCAAGGAAGAACACATCCATTGCTTTTCCCTCATCCACAGACCCAGTTCTCTCCTCACAGAAGGCAATTAGGTTAGTCAGGCGTGACTTGCCCTTGCTGAATCCATGCTGACCGCTCCTGATCACTTGCCTCTCCTCTAAGTGCTTCAGAATTGATTCCTTGAGGACCTGCTCCATGATTTTTCCAGGGACTGAGGTGAGGCTGACTGGCCTGTAGTTCCCCGGATCCTCCTTCTTTCTTCCCTCTTTTAAAGATGGGCACTACATTAGCCTTTTCCCAGTCATTTGGGACCTCCCCCAATGGCCATGAATTTGCAAAGATAATGACCAGTGGCTCTGCAATCACACCCGCCAACTCCTTTAGCACCCTCGGATGCAGCACATCCGGCCCCATGGATTTGTGCTCATCCAGCTTTTCTAAATAGTCCCGAAGCACTTCTTTCTCCACAGAGGGCTGGTCACCTCCTCTCCATGCTGTGCTGCCCAGAGCAGCAGTCTGGGAGCTGATTTTGTTCGTGAAGACAAAATCACGAAGGGGGAGGGTGGGGAAGCATTGAGTACATTAGCTTTTTCCACATCCTCTGTCACTAGGTCGCCTCCCTCATTCTGTAAGGGGCCCACACTTTCCTTGACTTTCTTCTTGTTGCTAACATCACTGAAGAAACCCTTCTTGTTGTTACTCTTAACATCTCTTGCTAGCTGCAACTCCAAGCGTGAGTTGCCCTTCCTGATTTCACTCCTGCGTGCCTGAGCAATATTTTTATACTCCTCCCTGGTCATTTGTCCAATCTTCCACTTCTTCAAACGGCGCTGCCTGCCAGTGCACTCAGCCTCACTTGGCAGATAACAAAAGGGATCGAGTGGCCGTCCAGTTTCTGGAGAGTGGCTGACAACACCCGACCTTCTGCCCTGAGGAGAAACTGACGTGAGACAAGGCAGGGGAGGTCATTCTTGTATTGGACCAACTTCCGGTGGGGAGAGAGCGAGAGAGAGCGAGAGAGAAGAGAAATGCAAGCTGCACTCTTTCCCCAGCAGCAGGTGGGCCACGTTGTCTCTCTGATGGCCTGGCTTCCTGGGACGGGACCCGCTACAACTTAGATAATTTTTTACCTCAAGGTTCCCAAGACACAGACAAGGCTTTCATCTCGAGGCCAAAAGACCAAAAACATCAAGACACTTGATCAAGATAGGCCAAGATTTAAAAGTTTATTAGAAAATATTTGAAAATGAACGATACAGAGAGTTGAAATTTCAGATATCGGTCATCGGGGGTGACATACAGAGTATAGGGCAATTTTAGTTTTAAATGTTTATTAGAAAATGTTTAAGAATAGATACAATTTAGATAATGCTTTCCCAGCCAGAAGGCCAAGAAGCGATGTTACAGAGAGTTTGTAACATCAGTTACTGGTCATCAGGGGTGACATACAGAGTATAGGGGGATGCTAGTACTTTGGTATTGGACAGCACATAACTTATACAGTGTGCAATGTCCCCAATGTGGGGTATACTGTGGGTGAGTTCAAGATACAGTCAGCAAGCAGTGAGGGTACATCACGCATACAACAGTTAAAGACAGTCGTAGGTATAAATAAGCAAGCCAGGTAATGGGGCTAGAATGACCCTCACATGGCAAAGTTAAGGTCTGTCGCACTCAATCTGAGCACTACACCCCATCTGAGCTCAAAGAGCTGAGCACGCAAGAGCGGCGGCCCGGGCGGGCAGGGGGAGGGGCCCGAGCGGAGGGGCGGAGCCGCGTAAGCAGGTATGCAGATCTGTGTGCGAGCAGAGAATCGTGGGAGCGGACGCAGGCTGCCAGGCAGGGCCCGACTTTGGCACCGGGAGCTCGGGGTGGGGAAGGGACGGTCTCCGGGGGCCGCGTCGGGGCAGCTGTCGGCAGTGTGGGCCGGTGTGGGCGAGGCTGGCGGTGGGAGCGCGGCGGTCCGCCCCGTGTATTATAAGTGCGGGGCGAGCGAGGGCGGGCGGCGGCCGGGCAGCAGGAACTCATACTTACCTGGCAGGGGAGATACCATGATCACAAAGGTGGTTTTCCCAGGGTGAGGCTCATCCATTGCACTGTGGGTGTGCTGACCCCTGCGATTTCCCCAAATGTGGGAAACTCAACTGCATAATTTGTGGTAGTGGGGGACTGCGTTCGCGCTCTCCCCTGGTGATTGGTTTGAACAACAGACAACCGATAGTGGGCTGTTTAGGCTTAGTGCACTGCAAAGCAGATTCTCAGGAAAACAGTTGTTATTCTGTGCCTTTGGGAGTGCTCTTTTCCACAGGCCCTGTACTTCTAGGTATCTTTGTCACATGTTCCTCCTTGTAAGCAAAGCTCAGCTCTGAAACTTTACTTGGGTCTCTCTGTATTCTTGGCTTTTCCTGGTCTTTTGCAGCTGATCTGCTCTCTAGTCTGCTTTTGGGGGGCTTGGACCGGTGCCTTCCTTGGCTCTAAGGGGAGCTGCCTGCCTGCCTGCCTGCTCTGCTTCTTTCCCTGCTTGTAGCCTCTTGCCTGGCCCTTCTTCTCGGGCTCTTCCTCCTTTGACGGGAGGACGGCCTGTCCAAAACGCCTGTCCCACCCGGTCTCCTCGTCCAACAGGCAGCTTCGCCCCCTGCCCTGGGGCCGCTTTGGCTTTCGCTGTCTGTTCCTGTCTCTTGGTGGCCACCCTGTCTGTGCTACGGAGACTAGGCTGTCACAACCCCGTGCTGGAGGAGGGCTTTCCGTCGCTTGAGGCCCACCCACCGCCTGCCCGAATGCCCTTTAGCTACGCTGAGAGTTAGGGCGGCGTGGCCGTGTCGCCCAGGAGCGGGTTTTCCCTTTTGCACACCTCTGACGGACGGAGCTGTTTTGACTTAACTGTTCAGCACGCACCGACCCTCGGGCCTGGGCTGCACGGGGAACGTAAATCGGCGCGGCTACATCAGTCCGCGCCTTGGTCGGAAGAATTCTTCCGTCGACCTAGCTCCCGCCTTTCGGGGAGGTGGATGGCCGGCACCAACAAGGATAACCCTCTCCAGGACCCTTCTCCGGGAACAGTGCCCTTCCGTTTGGGGAGATTATGCTGCTTTAAAAAAGAGAAATTGTTTAACTGCCTTTCTCTGAGGCAAGGTTGACTTTCTTCCCTCTTTTAAAGATGGGCACTACATTAGCCTTTTCCCAGTCATTTGGGACCTCCCCCAATGGCCATGAATTTGCAAAGATAATGACCAGTGGCTCTGCAATCACACCCGCCAACTCCTTTAGCACCCTCGGATGCAGCACATCCGGCCCCATGGATTTGTGCTCATCCAGCTTTTCTAAATAGTCCCGAAGCACTTCTTTCTCCACAGAGGGCTGGTCACCTCCTCTCCATGCTGTGCTGCCCAGAGCAGCAGTCTGGGAGCTGATTTTGTTCGTGAAGACAAAATCACGAAGGGGGAGGGTGGGGAAGCATTGAGTACATTAGCTTTTTCCACATCCTCTGTCACTAGGTCGCCTCCCTCATTCTGTAAGGGGCCCACACTTTCCTTGACTTTCTTCTTGTTGCTAACATCACTGAAGAAACCCTTCTTGTTGTTACTCTTAACATCTCTTGCTAGCTGCAACTCAAGCGTGAGTTGCCCTTCCTGATTTCACTCCTGCGTGCCTGAGCAATATTTTTATACTCCTCCTGGTCATTTGTCCAATCTTCCACTTCTTCAAACGGCGCTGCCTGCCAGTGCACTCAGCCTCACTTGGCAGATAACAAAAGGGATCGAGTGGCCGTCCAGTTTCTGGAGAGTGGCTGACAACACCCGACCTTCTGCCCTGAGGAGAAACTGACGTGAGACAAGGCAGGGGAGGTCATTCTTGTATTGGACCAACTTCCGGTGGGGAGAGAGCGAGAGAGAGCGAGAGAGAAGAGAAATGCAAGCTGCACTCTTTCCCCAGCAGCAGGTGGGCCACGTTGTCTCTCTGATGGCCTGGCTTCCTGGGACGGGACCCGCTACAACTTAGATAATTTTTTACCTCAAGGTTCCCAAGACACAGACAAGGCTTTCATCTCGAGGCCAAAAGACCAAAAACATCAAGACACTTGATCAAGATAGGCCAAGATTTAAAAGTTTATTAGAAAATATTTGAAAATGAACGATACAGAGAGTTGAAATTTCAGATATCGGTCATCGGGGGTGACATACAGAGTATAGGGCAATTTTAGTTTTAAATGTTTATTAGAAAATGTTTAAGAATAGATACAATTTAGATAATGCTTTCCCAGCCAGAAGGCCAAGAGCGATGTTACAGAGAGTTTGTAACATCAGTTACTGGTCATCAGGGGTGACATACAGAGTATAGGGGGATGCTAGTACTTTGGTATTGGACAGCACATAACTTATACAGTGTGCAATGTCCCCAATGTGGGGTATACTGTGGGTGAGTTCAAGATACAGTCAGCAAGCAGTGAGGGTACATCACGCATACAACAGTTAAAGACAGTCGTAGGTATAAATAAGCAAGCCAGGTAATGGGGCTAGAATGACCCTCACATGGCAAAGTTAAGGTCTGTCGCACTCAATCTGAGCACTACACCCCATCTGAGCTCAAAGAGCTGAGCACGCAAGAGCGGCGGCCCGGGCGGGCAGGGGGAGGGGCCCGAGCGGAGGGGCGGAGCCGCGTAAGCAGGTATGCAGATCTGTGTGCGAGCAGAGAATCGTGGGAGCGGACGCAGGCTGCCAGGCAGGGCCCGACTTTGGCACCGGGAGCTCGGGGTGGGGAAGGGACGGTCTCCGGGGGCCGCGTCGGGGCAGCTGTCGGCAGTGTGGGCCGGTGTGGGCGAGGCTGGCGGTGGGAGCGCGGCGGTCCGCCCCGTGTATTATAAGTGCGGGGCGAGCGAGGGCGGGCGGCGGCCGGGCAGCAGGAACTCATACTTACCTGGCAGGGGAGATACCATGATCACAAAGGTGGTTTTCCCAGGGTGAGGCTCATCCATTGCACTGTGGGTGTGCTGACCCCTGCGATTTCCCCAAATGTGGGAAACTCAACTGCATAATTTGTGGTAGTGGGGGACTGCGTTCGCGCTCTCCCCTGGTGATTGGTTTGAACAACAGACAACCGATAGTGGGCTGTTTAGGCTTAGTGCACTGCAAAGCAGATTCTCAGGAAAACAGTTGTTATTCTGTGCCTTTGGGAGTGCTCTTTTCCACAGGCCCTGTACTTCTAGGTATCTTTGTCACATGTTCCTCCTTGTAAGCAAAGCTCAGCTCTGAAACTTTACTTGGGTCTCTCTGTATTCTTGGCTTTTCCTGGTCTTTTGCAGCTGATCTGCTCTCTAGTCTGCTTTTGGGGGGCTTGGACCGGTGCCTTCCTTGGCTCTAAGGGGAGCTGCCTGCCTGCCTGCCTGCTCTGCTTCTTTCCCTGCTTGTAGCCTCTTGCCTGGCCCTTCTTCTCGGGCTCTTCCTCCTTTGACGGGAGGACGGCCTGTCCAAAACGCCTGTCCCACCCGGTCTCCTCGTCCAACAGGCAGCTTCGCCCCCTGCCCTGGGGCCGCTTTGGCTTTCGCTGTCTGTTCCTGTCTCTTGGTGGCCACCCTGTCTGTGCTACGGAGACTAGGCTGTCACAACCCCGTGCTGGAGGAGGGCTTTCCGTCGCTTGAGGCCCACCCACCGCCTGCCCGAATGCCCTTTAGCTACGCTGAGAGTTAGGGCGGCGTGGCCGTGTCGCCCAGGAGCGGGTTTTCCCTTTTGCACACCTCTGACGGACGGAGCTGTTTTGACTTAACTGTTCAGCACGCACCGACCCTCGGGCCTGGGCTGCACGGGGAACGTAAATCGGCGCGGCTACATCAGTCCGCGCCTTGGTCGGAAGAATTCTTCCGTCGACCTAGCTCCCGCCTTTCGGGGAGGTGGATGGCCGGCACCAACAAGGATAACCCTCTCCAGGACCCTTCTCCGGGAACAGTGCCCTTCCGTTTGGGGAGATTATGCTGCTTTAAAAAAGAGAAATTGTTTAACTGCCTTTCTCTGAGGCAAGGTTGACTTTGTATTGCTTCCCTCGTGGCTCCTTATAGCAGTTGTGTTCTGAAATCTTTAGGGTTTGACTTCATTTATGCTGAAATCTTGCTGTAACTTTATTCTAATTTTCAATGAGTAACTAGACCTGAGCTGTTTGGTGTGTTAGTGGAGGATTGTTTAAAAACCTGGGATTCCACTTTCGGCTGCCTTTCCATTACATTTCCTCTTAAAGCCCACCGAAAGCCTCCACTTCCCACATAACTCTCTCAAACCTGCAGTCATCAGGCATACAGAAGATGCTTACAGTTTCACTCCATACGAGTCCAGTTTCTCGCTGTTTCCTGTCTAACCACTGCACACATATGGTATCCCCTCCCTACCCGGAGCTGCTTCCTGGCTTTTGCGCTCAGGACAGGAAAACGAGAATGGAGAGGTAAGCTGTGCAGGGAACTCTTCCTCAGCTCGCACTCCACCCCCCAAGGGCCTTTCGAGGTCTTCTACGGACTTCAGGTTTCATTTGATTTCCAAGGTTTATGGGCTCATTAATTAGCCATCTCTCCTAATGCAGGGATCCTACGGGCAGGGGCAGCTCTAGGCACCAGCAAAACAAGCTCATGCCTAGGGCGGAAAAATCTAGGGGGCGTCCCCTGCGGCCGGGGGTGGGTGGCAGGGTGGTGGTGATGCCTGCGGGAGGTCCGGAGCCCCGGTAGCAGTGGACCTGCCGCAGGCATGACTGCGGAGGGGGCGCTCGTCCCGCGGCTCGGCTGGACCTCCCGCAGGCCTGACTGCGGCAGCTCAAGCGGAGCCGCCGGACCCGCGAACCGTCCGCAGCCGCGGGAGGTCCAGCCGAGCCACGCGGGACCAGCGGTCCCTCTGCAGTCATGCCCGCAGGAGGTCCGCTGCTCCCGCGGCTCCGGGGCGCCTCCCGCACATGACTGCTTGGGGCGGCCAAAAACGTAGAGCTGCCCCTGCCTACGGGTCAGACCAAAGATCGATGGCCCAAAAGAGCTAAGAAACAGAAATAAAGGTGAGAGCTAGGCGTTACATTCAGATGAGCATCCAGAATCTGACTGTGCCCTGGCATGTTCAACGCTGCCGAAAAGAAGGAGCTCGTCAGGTCCCTCTGCTAGCACCCAAATCTGGTGGCTAGTCGGTCTGCTGGGAAATAAGGAAAAGGAAATGAATTAAAGGAGTCAGACAATAACAAGGAAATGAAGAGGTTTGTCGAACGGGTTCTGTCTGATTGACTGTCTTCCCAGCTACCCGTCCAAGTTAAAGACCTAACCCAGTATCCTGTCTGCTGACAGCGGCCAATGCCAGGTGCCCCCGAGGGAATGAACAGAACAGGGAATCATCAAGTGCTCCATCCCCTGTCGCCCATGCCCCGCTTCTGGCAAACAGGGATACCTAGCTAGGGATACCGCTGGCAAAGCGTCATAGATGGACCTATCCTCCATGAATTTATCTAGTGCTTTTTTGAACCCTGTTATAGTCTTGGCCCTCACGACATCCTCTGGCAAAGAGTTCCACAGGTTGACTGTGTGGTGCGTGAAGAAAGACTTCCTTTTGTTTGTTTTAAAGCTGCTGCCTATTAATTTGATTTGGTGACCCCTAGTTCATGTGTTATGAGAAGGAGTAAATAACTCTTCCTTATTTACTTGCTCCACCCCGGTCATGGTTTTATAGACCTCCCTCGTATCCCCCTTTAGTCGTCCCTTTTCCAAGATGAAAAGTCCCAATCTTATGAATCTCTTCTTAGATGGAAGCTGGTCCATATCCCCTCATCATCTTCGTTGTCCGTTTCTGAATCTTTCCCATTCCCATATATCTTTTTTGAGATTGGGGCGACCGCATCAGCATGCAGTATTCAAGATGTGTGCGTACCATGGATTGATATTGAGGCGATATGATAGTTTCTGTCTTATTACCTGTCCCTTTCTTAATGATTCCCAACGCTCCGCTGCACATTGAGTGGATGTTTTCAGAGAACTATCCACAACGACTTCCAGATCTCTTTCTCGAGTGGTAACAGCTAATTTAGACCCCATCGTTTTATAGGGATAGTTGGGATTATGTTTGCCAATGTGCATTACTTTGCACTTATGAGCACCGACGTTCATCTGCCATTCGGTTGTCCCGTCTCCCAGTTTTGTGAGATCTCTTTGTGGCTCTTGGCAGTCTGCCTGGGACTTAATTCTCTTGAGCAATTTTGTATCATTTGCAAATTTTGCCATCTCACCATTTAGCCCTTTCCCCAGGTCATTTATGAATAAGTTGAACAGTACTGCTCCCAGTACAGACACCCGGGGATAAGAGAGGGCAGATCCTCTTCTGACACTGACAGACCAGGTGCCAGCTCATGTCAAGGCCCCTAGGCCTTACTGAAAAGTGACAAATGCATGGCTGGAAACTAGTCTTGCTCACCTGTTTGTTAGTGTTGTTAAAACAGGCATTAGCTTTATAAAACGTGTTTAGAGTCTATGACAAGCTCGTGAGTTGCTGCATGCATTATTCTCACCTATAATAGCCGTAGCCCATGTTGTAAGGTGATATATAAGCGTTGGCACTAAAGCTGTAAACCCCCTTGCCGCCGCCTCGCCACCAGTCAGGAGAGAAGTATTACCAAGTGTGAAATGGTAGTTTACCAGAAGAGGCATCATCTCCTTTCCAACAAGAGAAGGCCCTGACTGAGACATCAAACAAGCCACTGTGGACCATCCGTGGACAAAAGACTTGGTTGATTGCTCCTCCTCACACACCTACGAGGAGGCAGAGCCCTGCACAAACACTTGCCCCCATCAGCTTGAGCTCTGGGGGAATGGAATAAAAATCCCTGTCAGGAAGAAACTGTTGTTCTCCCCTCCCCACGATGCTGCTTGGACTTCAGGGAGCTGGCACACCTTCTAAGCAGCAGCAAGGGATCCCGGCTGTTTGGCTAGGGTTAGCCCTAAAGGACATACAGAGCTTGTGTGTTACAGCAGCTTCTACTACCCCTGGGTGGCAAGATAGAGTCAGGGTGCCCAAGGGGTCTGTCTGTGACTCCATGTTATGGCTGTTCTAGTGCCTGAGGAGTGCACACTTGATACTTGGTGGGTGAAATTAAAGTGAGGAGCCCCGCTGCCTGCCAGCCCCAGGCGCCGGGAGCTGCTGCTCTCTGGGGCTCTGGCCACACTAGAAAGGTAAGTTTCTAGCTTGCCTGGTTCAGAAAACCAGAAGGGAAAGAAAGAGAACCCACATTACATTTTTTTTAAAATAATCCTCCTGATTTGTAAGCCACTGTCATGATTTGGGGGATTTTCCAATAGCGAGGATGACAACAATGAGAAGCTAAGGGTTATTATGTAGCATTTAGATTACAGTAGGCTTGGGGGGGAGGGGGGAAATCAGGATTGGGGCCCCTGTGTGCCGGGTGCAGCACAACACCTAGTGCCTTGTCTTGATCTTACGAACCAAGATACATAGAACGTAGGCCGGGTGGGGAGAAGTCTGTGTAACTCATGCAGTTGTGGATATACACGTGACCTCAAATATTACCAACTGCCCCACCCCACCCCCCAAAAATACAAAAAAAAAAAAAAACCCATCTCCCCAACAGACCCAGAATCTGGAAAGCATTTGTCCCTCATACTGTTGAAAAGACTCACAGCAGAAAGAAAGAGTCCAGCTTCTTAAATAACTCTCTAGCAAGACAAAGAAGAACCTCCCACATCTATAGACTCACAAAACACTTCCAAGAAACCGTAAAGAAAGAAAAACACCCAGATTTTTCTGCTAGTTCAAAAAACATTTGTTTTAAAGAAAGTACCACAGTTCAACTCTTTTCTGCTTTTCTAACCAGAAGGTTCTCCCCTAAAGGAGATACACCATTCCTGGAAGCACTGCAATACCAGATCAATGCATAGGGCAGACAAAGTAAGCTTCTGTTCTAACCCCCCCTGTTTTAAAAATCAAGGTAATATACAGTCCTCACATCAAGGACGTATCAGACATTAAACTGATAAGAACAGACTTAAATTTTATTAGAGAATATTTAAAATAAACGATACAAAGTGTTTGAAGCGTCAGTTATTGTGTCATTGGGGGTAACATACAGGTTGTAGGGGGATGTTAGCGTTTTGGTGTTAGGCAGCATATACATATACACAGTCTGTCATGTCCCCAATGCGGGGTATACGGTGGGTGGGTTCAAGGTACAGCCAGCAAGCAGTGAGGGCACATCACTCATACAAACAGGTTATGGATAGTCGTGGGCGTGAGTAAATGAGCAGACTGGGTAATGGTGATAGGGTGCCCCTCACAGGGCAGAGTTCAGTTTGGATGGTTCTGGGCTCAGGCGATAAAGTCCAACAGGGGAAGTTTACAGGTCTCTTCCCCCTTGCGGGTGCGTGGAGTCACGCCGGCTCACTCTGGTATTGACGGTGGCCGGTGACGTGCTCTGTGTAAATGTCTCTGGACCACCGAATAGCGTCCGAGACCATTAGGCATCTCATGAGCCGCGTAGCGACGGCCCACCCCACAGGTCCGCAGCACGCGCTCATTAAGGGGGTCCCAGGCGCCCAAGGCCCCAACGATCAGAGCGTCGGTGTAGACCTCGTAGCCCTTTGCTCACAGGGTGTCAGCCAGGGGAGCGTACTTTTCGAGTTTGCGGGCTCGGGCTTGGCGGAAGGCCGTGGTCCTATTCTCGAACGGGACCGTCACGTCGACGAGGATGATCTTTTTCCGGTCCTCATCCGTGATGACGATGTCCGGCGCAGCGGGCTGTCGGTGCCGGGATGGCGCGATTGACAGCGATCTCTCCCAGGTGCGGGGCGATGGCCTTCACCAGGCGGTCCTGGACGGCGTTGTGGCGCAGCTGCCAGGCTCTGCCGTGGGGTCTGCAGCTGCACAGGATGTGGGGCAAGGTCTCCATGGCGTACCCGCACCTCCGGCAGCGTTTGTCCGGGTTCCCATGGCGGATGGCTCCGTTGAGGGGGACGCAGTGCAGCCGGGCGCGGTGTATGAACCGCCAGTCGGCGAAACGGATGAAGCTGCCTGAGGGGAGGAAGTGGTTGCTGGAGTCCCACTTGCTGGTGACCTCAAAAGCCTTGCCCTGGTCCGGCTTTTTCTTCAGGGTGTCCACGTAGAGCGCGCGGGTGGCGCCTTCAGCGACCTCTCCAGCATGCCTCTGGCTCCAGGGCTGACGATGGTGTTGTCCTCCGTCCCGATCTGCGGTATCAGGACTCCTAGCTCCCGCCGATCTTCGCTCCATACCCAGCGGCAGCCCAGTCGCTTTCCCAGTCGGCGGATGGCGTTGCGGGTGCGGGTCCACAGCGAGGCGACGTTGCCCCTGAACGGGCCGAATTCTCCATCCAGGGAGCCGTTCAGGAAGGTGGCCACGTCTTGGTCAGAGGGGGGTCTGCCGATTCGCCTTGCGGTGGCGGCGCGCAGGGCGGTCGTCGCGATGTTCTTAACTGTGGCGTCCGGGCACGTCAGGAGGCGGAAGGCATGCGTGATTACCGCGATGTCACAGAGGTCTCCCATGCGGGGGACGTTGGCGCCCCCGTGATGGTGAGCGATGTATACGAGCTCGTTGCTGGCGTTCTGGGGTAGGGACAGCCACTTCTTCACCAGCTGCCGGATGTTGTTGTCCGCCTTGTTGAGGGGCACCTTTGCTACAGTGGATCCTCTCAGGACGAAGGCGATGCCGGGGATCAGGAAGGTGTTGAGGGCATTGATTTTCTGCCACGGCGCCAGCAGGGATGCGTCGATCTTGGCGGCGTCCTGCAGGATCTCCCGGATGGTGTCCTCGGGGGTCTGCCGGACGCGGTAGCCCGTCGGCGTGCCGAGGTGCTGGTACGCCTGCCCCTCCGCCATGGGGACAACGGACTCGCCCTGGATAAGGAACTCCGTCGTCAGCACTGAGTCCCTCTTGTTCCCGTCAACGTGGAGGGACGCGCACTTCTTGGCGTTGAAGCGGAGTCCCGTCCAGTCTGCGGCTCTCCCAATGGTGTCGAGCATGCCCTGGAGTCTCTCGGGGTCGTCCGCGATCAGGACCAGGTCGTCCGCGTAGGCCAAGACGCTCACCCTCTCGCCATGTAGGTCGAAGCCGTCAGTGCTGTTGGAGATCGCCCGCAGGAGCGGCTCCATGGCGAGGTTGAAAATGATGGGGCTGAGGGGGCAGCCCTGCTTCACGCCGCTGCGGATAGGAATCTCGGCGGTCTCTCCTTCCACCGAGCGGATGGTGGTGCTGCAGCCCTCATAGAGTTCCCGGATCAGGTGAAGGAAGGTCTCCGGCATCCCGAACTCCCGTAGCGTGCTGAAGATGTGGTGGTGGGGGATGGACCCGAAGGCGTTGGCCAGGTCGAGCCATGCTACCGTGCACTGCTTCCGCTCCCTCCTGGTCGACTGGAGGACGGTCTGGAGCAGGAAGTTGTGCTCGTAGCACCCCTCCGATGGCATGAAGCCCTTCTGGGCCGGGCTGATGGCTCCCCCGGTCGTCGCCCACTCCGTGATCCTGGCTGCCAAGCAGCTGGCGTACAGTTTGTACATCGTGGAGCAGAGGAAGATGGGTCTCCAGTTGCTGGGGTCGTCTCGCTCGCCCTTTTTGTGGATCAGGACGGTCATGGCCTTCTTCCAGGAGGTGGGCGACCGGCCGAAGCGCCGACACAGGTTAAAGATGCCGGAGAGCACGAGGCAGCCGGGGTCTCGCTTCTTGAGGAGGCCGTAGGGGATGCCATCTTTTCCAGGCACAGTGTTTTTGGTTCTGGAGAGCTGCGCCGACACCTCTTTGGGCGTGAAGTCGGCCTCTAGACCGTCTGCATTGGCGACGCGGGGCAGCGGACGGAGGCACTCCGGGCGCTGCGCGTCGTTCCTGGGCGGAAGCAGAGGCTGAATGAGCTCCCCCCTCACATCTAGTGAGGAGCTGTGTGAAAGACTTCAGGAACAGACCGTGTTTGCATAGACACACCTACTCTGCCTAGCTATGCAGCATGATGGGGACACTTTCCCAAAATGACCAGTTTTGGCTGGTGGCAGGTTACAAATCACTTTAGGATTGAGTGGAATGAAATGTTGTTATCCTTCCTGCATGAGTGAAGGGCAGCAGAACATACCTAGTCGGTCCTGATGGAGGGGTAGGTGGGTGAGGAATAGCTTTCATTGGACTTCATAGAAGTGATTGAGAACGTCATCCTAAAACAGTGGTCCCCAAACATTTCACACTGTGCCCTCTTATCCAGTTGGGGAAGGGCAAAACCAGAGCTTGAGGCATTCAGCCCTGGGTGGTGGAGCTCAGACTTTTGGCTTCAGCCCCAGGCACTAATGCCAGCCCTGGCAACCCCATTAAAACAGGGTTATGACCCACTTTGGGGTCCTGACTCTCAGTTTGAGAACCACTGCTCTATGCTGATGGGAGAGAGTTTTCCTGTGGGTGCAGTTAATCCACTTCCCCAAGAGGTGGCAGCTATGTCAGTGGGAGAAGCTATATCGGTGGGTGTGCAAGCTGTGGTGTTCACCACATTTAAGAAGTTTAATCAAACCCCATTTTTAAAACCACTTCTGGTCTGGGAATGGCAAAGGATCTCGAGGAAGCAGGGTCTGTCCATCAAAGTCCTGGAGATCATGAGTCCATGGTCATGGGGGTATAGCTTAGTGGTACAGTGCTTGATGGTAGATCAAGTGATCCTTGATTCAAGCCCCAGTGTTCTCTTATAACCTTCTTTCTTTTTTTTAAAAAAAGGAAAACATTTTCATTTCCATTCTTCATTATGTTCAGGAGCTCCACTATACGGGGGTGCTTGATATGAATGTAAACACTCAACATTTCACTGTCCAAATCCACAAAAACCTAGCAAAGCTGTCCATCAGCTGAAATCAGTTCCAATCCTCTAAGTGTCTAGTTTATGTTTTCATCAATTAAACAAAGGTATCATAGGAATGTACATTTGAAGATCCCTCTTCTCCAGGAGCTGTGTTCTGCAGAAGAACAAGAGCCACATCCAGCTGCAGTTCAGGAGTCTGATGACCAAAGAGCCAATAAATGTTCTGAGGGATGGAGAAAAAAGCCTTCTAGTGAGCTATTGAACGAGCTCAACCTGTTTAGCTTATCAAAAGAAGATTGAAAGGTGACTTCATTGAAGTGTTGAAGGGCCTTCATGGAGAGAATAGATTGGGTATTAAAGGGCTCTTGAATCTAGGAGAGAAAGGCCTAACAAGACCCAGTGGCTGGAAGGTGAAAAGAGACAAATTCATATTACAACTAAGGCACAAATATTCAACAGCGAGGATGATTCACCACAGGAACAATCTACCAAGGAAAGTGGTGGATTCTCCATCTCCTGATGTCATTTAATGAAGACTAGATGCCTTTCTGGAATGTGTTTGCCCCAAAAGTAGCTCTTGTGTCATACAGGAGGCCTGTGATATGCAGGGGGTCAGATTAGATGCTCTAATGGTCTCTTCTGGCCATAAAGTCGACTAATTTCTGAAAAACTGAGTGTAGCATTGGGAGCAGCGTCTGATGTTTTCCTGTCTAGCCGGCTTGCTGCCTAGAACGAACGCTCCTTGAGTGGGGTGATCCCCAGGGAGTAGCTCAAACCTCCAAAGTGCCTGGGCAGGGGCAGGACATTAGCACAGCAAGGGAGGGGTGTGGCAGTGACATCACAAAGGCCTTTTGCAGGACCTCAGACTATTGGTCAAAGGTGGTGGGGAGGTGGTGACCTCACAGAGAGATGCTGACATCAGCCAGGCAGGACGGGGCGAGGGGCCAGGGAAACCTCAGAGACCCCTGTGGCTTTGCTTCAGCAAGTCTCCTTCTCCAGGTCTCTCTTTGAGAACTGAGAAAGTATTCGGGTTCACGGACGTGAGCGCCAGGAGGAACCTCTTTCGAGTTTTCTCCTTCCCTTTTCCTGATTTTACTAGAAAACAGCCGTCCCTGTTTAGAAGGTAAGAGCCTCCTCGAGGTTTGAAACCTGTTCAGTCTGATCCATCTGGTGACAGTTGAATTATAGGCATGAAAAACACGAGCTTAAGGAGGCAGAATTTTATTCCATACCTGGGATTTTGTCCCTTAAAATCACTGGGGACATTAGGGTTTGTTCTTTTTGTTTCACCTTTTCCTCCATCCATCCATCCCTCCCTCCTTTCTCTTCGTCTCTTGCTTCTTTTGTCCTTTCTCCTGTTCCCCTCCCAAAACCAGGAGCAGTGTCAGGGTGTGTTTGGGGCGGGGGCAGAGGGGGGATGGGCGGCACTGGGGAGGGGGATATCGGGGGTGTTGGGGATGGGGGCACAAGAGGGGATGGGCGGCACTGGGGAGGGGGAGCCTGGGGGTGTTTGGGGACGGGGCAGAGAGGGGGAAAGGGAGGTCGGGGGTGTTGGGGCGGGGCAGAGAGGGGATGGGCGGCACTGGGGAGGGGGAGCTGGGGGTGTTTGGGGGAAGAAGAGGGGATGGGCGGCACTGGGGAGGGGGAGCCTGGGGGTGTTTGAGTGCGGGAGCAGAAGAGGGGGATGGGTGGCATCGGGAGCCTGGGGGTGTTGGGGGCGGGGCAGAAGAGGGAGGGGCGGTACTGGGGAGGGGAGCCTGGGGGTGTTTGGGGCGGGGCAGAGGGGGCCGCACTGGGGAGAGGGAGCTCGGGGATGTTGGGGCGGGTCAGAGAGGAGGGGCGGCACTGGGGAGGGGGGAGCTGGGGATGGGCGGCACTGGGGAGGGGAGCCTGGGGGGTGTTTGGGGCAGGGGCAGAGGGGGCGGCACTGGGGTGGGGAGCCTGGGGGTTGGGGTGGGCAGAGAGGGGATGGGCGGCATTGGGGAGTGGGAGCCTGGGGTGTTGGGCGGGGCAGAGAGGGGATGGGCGGCACTGGGGAGGAGCCTGGGGGGTTGGGGGCGGGGCAGAGAGGGGATGGGCGCACTGGAGGAGGGGAGCCTGGGGGTTGGGGGCGGCAGAGAGGGGATGGGCGGCACTGGAGGAGGGGGAGCTGGGGGTGTTTGGGGTGGGGCAGAAGAGGGGATGTGCGGCAATGGGGAGGGGAGCTGGGGGTGTTGGGGCGGGGGGCAGAGAGGAATGGGCGGCACTAGGAGGGGGAGCCTGGGGGTGTTTGGGGCAGAGACGGGGATGGGCGGCACTGGGGAGCGGGAGCTCGGGGCGTTTGAGTGGGAGGAGAAGAGGGGATGGGCGGCATCGAGGAGCTCGGGGGTGTTTGGGGACAGGGGCAGAGAGGGGATGGGCAGCACTGGGGAGGGGAGCTCGGGGGTGTTTGGGGCGGGGCAGAGGGGCCGCACTGGGGAGGGGAGCTGGGGTGTTTGAGTGTGGGAGGAGAAGAGGGGATGGGCGGCACTGGGGAGCCTGGGGTGTTTGGGGCGGAGCAGAAGAGGGGAGGCGGCACTGGGGAGGGTGAGATCGGGTGTTGGGGACGGGGGCAGAAGAGGGGAGGGGCGGCACTGGGGAGGGTGAGATCGGGGGTGTTGGGGACGGGGCAGAAGAGGAGGGGCGGCACTGGGGAGGGGAGCTCGGGGGTGTTTATGGCGGGGCAGAGGGGGCCGCACTGGGGAGGGGGAGCCTGGGGGTGTTGGGGGTGGGGTCAGAGAGGGGAGGGGCGGCACTGGGGAGGGGAGCTCAGGGGTTGGGGGCGGGGCAGAGAGGGGATGGGCGGCACTGGGGAGGGGAGCTGGGGGAGGGGCGGCACTGGGGAGGGGAGCCTGGGGGATGGGCGGCACTGGGGAGGGGAGCTCAGGGGTTGGGGCGGGGAGGAGGGGATGGGCGGCGCTGGGGAGGGGAGCCTGGGGGTTGGGGCGGGGCAGAGAGGGGAGGGGCGGCAGTGGTGGAGGGGAGCTGGGGTTGGGGCGGGGCAGGGAGGGGATGGGCGGCAGTGGGGAGGGAGCCTGGGGTTGGGGCGGGGGCAGAGAGGGGGATGGGCGGCACTGGGGTAGGGGAGCCTGGGGGTTGGGGGTCAGAGAGGTGGGCGGCAGTGGGGAGGAGCCTGGGGGTTGGGGCGGCAGAGAGGGGATGGGTGGCAGTGGGGAGGGGGAGCACGGGGGTTGGGGCGAGGCAGAGAGGATGGGCGGCAGGGGAGGGGAGGAGCCTGGGGGTTGGGGGTGGGGCAGAGAGGGGATGGGCGGCAGTGGGGAGGGGAGCTGGGGGTGTTGGGGGCGGGGCAGAGAGGGGAGGGGCGGCAGTGGGGAGGGGAGCCTGGGGGTTGGGGCGGGGCAGAGAGGGGATGGGCGGCACTGGGGAGGGGAGCTTGGGGGTGTTGGGGCGGGGCAGGAGGGGGATGGGCGGCACTGGGGTGGGGAGCCTGGGGTTGGGAGCGAGGCAGAGAGGGGATGGGCGGCAGTGGGGAGGGGAGCCTGGGGGTTGGGGCGGGGAGGAGGGGATGGGCGCTGGGGAGGAGCCTGGGGTGGGGCGGGGCAGAGAGGGGAGGCGGCAGTGGTGGAGGAGCCTGGGGGTTGGGGCGGGTAGGGAGGGGATGGGCGGCAGTGGGGAGGGAGCTGGGAGGGTTGGGGGCGGGGCAGAGAGGGGAGGGGCGGCACTGGGGAGGGGAGCTGGGGGGTTGGGGCGGGGCAGAGAGGGGAGGCGGCAGTGTGCATCGGGGGCTGCAGTGACCAGAGCCCCAGCAGGGTGCATCGGGGGCTGCAGTGACCAGAGCCCCAGCTGTGTGCATCGGGGCTGCAGTGACCAGAGCCCCAGCAGTGTGCATGGGGGCTGCAGTGACCAGAGCCCCAGCAGTGTGCATCGGGGGCCTGCAGTGACCAGAGCCCCAGCAGGGTACATCGGGGGCTGCAGTGACCAGAGCCCCAGCAGTGTGCATCGGGGGCCTGCAGTGACTAGACCCCAGCAGGGTGCATCGGGGCGGCTGCAGTGACCCGAGCCCCAGCAGGGTGCATCGGGGGCTGCAGTGACCAGAGCCCCAGCAGGGTGCAGCGTGGGGCTGCAGTGACCAGAGCCCCCAGCAGGGTGCAGCGGGGGTCTGCACTGACCAGACCCCAGCAGGGGTGCTGCCGGCCGGGGTTCCTGCAGCCTGGTGCCAGTCACAGGAGACCCACAATAGCCTGACCCCACCCCTGTCCTAGCTCCCGCCCTGCCCCCAGCCGACTGCCTCTTGAGCAGCCCCTGCGGTGTCACCACTACCCCCGGCTGTGTCCCCGCAGCTTCCCAGCCCCAGCTCCTCCGGTGGCCCCACACTTCCTCCCTGCAGCCTGCCCCATTCCCCTGAGTCCCAGCTTCACCCCACATCTCTCCAACCCACCTCCCCATCGCAGCCTCTGCCCCCAGTGCCCCGGCCCTGCTCCCCGGGCTTGAGAGGCCCCCACCCCGGCCGCTCCACTCCCACAATGGGCAGCTGCTGGCGCTGAGGAAGGGGGGTCTGGGCCAGGCCAGGTGCTGGGCCGATCCTGGTGAAAGAGAGACGAGCCGGCAAGGCTGAGAGGCCCTCCCTTGTCTGGGGACAGGGCTCCCACAATTTGGCCAGTGTCACCTCCCCATCCAGAGGAGACGTCCGCTCCCAGCAGGCCGTGCTCCATCTCCACCCCGCAGGGGGAGCCCCAGTCCAGCAGTGCCCCCACCCCGCCCCATCAGCAGCCAAGCCGAACCTGCCCTTCTCCTGCGAGGGCTGCAGGACTCCCTGCTCCCGCAGCACCAGCCTCCCCATGTCCCCGGGTGGGGTGGGGAAGGGGATTCCTTCTTCCCATTGCCCAGATCCCACCCCACCCCGGGCTGCCCAGACGGGAGCCAGGGCTGCAGCAGTTGGCTGCTTCCCAGGGCTCCCAAGGAGCCGCCAGGAGAAGGGACGAGATTCTCCACGGCGCTGCAGCCGCTCACACTGGGACCCGTCTCACACGGGGAAACTGAGGCACCAGGGAGGGCGAGATGGGCTGCACCAGCTCAGATTGGGAGTCTGTGGGAGAGCGAGGAATAGAACCCAGGAGTCCTGGCTCCATGGGCAGCTTGGGACTCCTCCACTTGGGAGGCTGGGCGGGCCGGACTGTGGCCCTGCCCCAAGGCCTGCTGCCACTCAGCCTCCTCCTGCCAAAGCCCCGCCCACACACCCTCCACCCCGCCCACACTCCCCTTCAGCCCCGCCCACACGCCCCTTCAGCCCAGCCCACACGCCCCTCAGGACCCCTTTGTTCCACTCCCTGACCCCCTGCCCACCTCTCACGTCTCTTCCCGAGGCCCTGCCACTTGTGCCTCTTCGCCCCACCCCAAGGCCCCCCCGCCTGCCTCTCTGCCGTTTGCACCCCCGGCCTCTCCCCCCACGGCCCCATGTGGCCGGATGGAGCTTGGGAAAGGGCAAAGTGAGGATGGGGCCTTGCGGGGGAGAGGACGAGTGGGAGCAGGGCCTCTGGGTGGAGCACGGGCCAGGTGCCTCCCCGGGCCCCTTATACCCACCGCCCCTGCCTGGCTCCCGGCCTCCCCGGCTCTAACCACTAGACCCAGCGGCACTGGGACAATTTGTATAGTGGGAGGTGCTGAGAGCCAGTGAACAAACCTGTAAACCCTGCACAGGATGGAAACCACTTCAAGCCCGGGGGTGCACAAGACTGGCCCCCACTCCCTTCCCAGAGCCAGCGGTGGGACCCAGATACCCTGGCTCCCATCCCCCACTCTAACCACTAGCCTGCACTGCCCTGCCACAGCTGGGGAGAAGAACCAGGAGTCCTGGCTCCCAGCCCGGCCGTGGGTGGAGCAGGACGTACTGGCCATGGGCTCAGCTGGGCATCGCTTACCATCAGGCTGGATGGTATCCCAGTGCTGACCTCCAGCCCCACAGCTCTGCCGGTGCCCCTCACTCCCGACCTGCAGCCCCTTGGTTCCCCCCAGCACTGACGGTGCCCCTCACTCCCGACCCGCAGCCCCTGCTATCCCAGTCCTGACCTCCAGACCCACAGCTCTGCCGGTGCCCCTCACTCCCGACCCGCAGCCCCCGCTATCCCAATCCTGATCTCCAGACCCACAGTTCTGCTGGTGCCCCTCACTCCTGACCTGCAGCGACTGGGCTTCCCGCGGAGCTCCCCAGTCACTGTGCTACCGGTGCCCCTCACTCCCGACCCACAGCCCCTCCTATCCCAATCCTGATCTCCACACCCACAGCTCTGCTGGTGCCCCTCACTCCCGACCCGCAGGCCCTTAGGCGTCCACCAGTTCTGACGGTGCCCCTCACTCCCGACATGCAGCCCCTGCTTTCCCAGTCCTGACCTCCAGACTCGCAGCTTTGCTGGTGCCCCTCACTCCCGACCCGCAGCGACTGGGCTTCCTGCGGAGCTCCCCAGTCACTGTGCTGCCGGTGCCCCTCACTCCTGACCCGCAGCCCCTCCTAGCCCAATCCTGATCTCCACATCCACAGCTCTGCTGGTGCCCCTCACACCCGACCCGCAGCCCCCTGGATTCCTCGCTGAGCTCCCCAGTTACAGCGCTGCCAGTGCCCCTCACTCCCGACCCGCAGCCCCTTAGGCGTACACCAGCTCTGACGGTGCCCCTCACTCCCGACCCGCAGCCTCTGCTTTCCCAGTCCTGACCTCCAAACTCACAGCTCTGCTGGTGCCCCTCACTCCTGACCCACAGACCCCTGGGTTCCCTTCAGCTCTACCAGTGCCCCTCACTCCCGTCCTGCAGCCCCCTGGGTTCCCCCCAGCTGTAGTGGTGCCCCTCACTCCTGACCCGCAGCCCCTGCTATCCCAGTCCTGATCTCCACACCCACAGCTCTGCTGGTGCCCCTCACTCCCGACCCGCATCCCCCTGGATTCCCCGCTGAGCTCCCCAGTTACTGCGCTGCTGGGGCCCCTCCCGACCCGCAGCCCCTACTATCCCAGACCTGACCTCCAGACTCACAGCTCTGCTGGTGCCCCTCACTCCCGACCCGCAGCCCCTACTATCCCAGACCTGACCTCCAGACTCACAGCTCTGCTGGTGCCCCTCACTCCTGACCCGCAGCCCCTACTATCCCAGACCTGACCTCCAGCCTCACAGCTCTGCTGGTGCCCCTCACTCCCGACCCGCAGCCCCCTAGTCTCCCTCCAGCTCTGCCGGTGCCCCTCATTCCCGACCCGCAGCCCCTGCTATCCCAGTCCTGACTCCAGACTCACAGTTCTGCTGCTGCCCCTACTCCCGACCCGAGCCCCTTAGGCGTCCACCAGCTCTGACGGTGCCCCTCACTCCCGACCCGCAGCCCCCTGGTCTCCCTCCTCCTCTGCTGCTGCCCCTCACTCCCGACCCGCAGCCCCTCCTATCCCAATCCTGATCTCCAGATCCACAGCTCTGCTGGTACCCCTCACTCCCGACTTGCAGCGACTGGGCTTCCCGCAGAGCTCCCCAGTCACTGTGCTACCGGTGCCCCTCACTCCTGACCCACAGACCCCTGGGCTTCCTTCAGCTCTACCGGTGCCCCTCACTCCCGACCCGCAGCCCCCTGGGTTCCCCCCAGCTCTAGTGGTGCCCCTCACTCCTGACCCGCAGCCCCTGCTATCCCAGTCCTGACCTCCAGACTCACAGTTCTGCTGCTGCCCCTCACTCCCGACCCGCAGCCCCTCCTATCCCAATCCTGATCTCCACACCAAGAGCTCTGCTGGTGCCCCTCACTCCCGACCCGCAGCCCCCTGGATTTCCCGCTGAGCTCCCCAGTTACTGCGCTGCTGGTGCCCCTCACTCCCGACCCGCAGCCCCTTAGGCGTCAACCAGCTCTGACGGTGCCCCTCACTCCCGACCCGCAGCCCCTGCTATCCCAGTCCTGACCTCCAGACTCTCAGCTCTGCTGGGGCCCCTCACTCCCGACCCGCAGCCCCTGCGCTCCTCCAGCTCTGACGGTGCCCCTCACTCCCGACCCGCAGCCCTGGATTTCTCGCTGAGCTCCCCAATTACTGTGCTGCTGGTGCCCCTCACTCCCGACCCGCAGCCCTTAGGCATCAACCAGCTCTGACGGTGCCCCTCACTCCCGACCCGCAGCCCCTGCTATCCCAGTCCTGACCTCCAGACTCTCAGCTCTGCTGGGGCCCCTCACTCCCGACCCGCATGGGTCACCCCTGGAGCAGGTTAAAGCTGCAGGGTGACAGTGGGGTTGCTGCCCCTGTGAACAGCTGCTGTAGCACCGCCTGGGCAGGACAGGGAGACCCAGTTATACCCCTCCCCCGCCCCAGCCTGTATCGGGGGATGGGAGCGCTCACACCCTGGGGCCCCTGAGTTGGGACGGAGGAGGCCCCGTGCACCAGGGATGCTGTAAGGGCGAACAGGGCACCCACCCATGCACCCGAGATCTTCTAGGGGGGGAGAGTGGCACCCACACACTCAGGATCTTGTAGCGGGGGACAAGGGCATCCACACTCCGGGATCCTCTGCAGAGGGACGGACACCCCCACACCCAGGATTCTGTATGGGGGGCAGAGGTACCCGGACACCTGGACGGGGGATGGGGGCACCGAAACATCCGGGATCTTTCCTGGGACGACAGCGGCGCCTGCAGCTCGATATGAGATGGGGGCGGGGGAAGCAGGAGCATTTCCCAGTTCCAGGCTGTCCCCGTCTGGCCAAGGCACAGAGCTCACAAGCAGAGTTTAAAGCTCGAGCTGCCAGGCTATAACACAAGCCGGACCCTGTGGCTGGTGCCTGTGATCCCAGCTCCTGGGGAGGCTGAAGCCGGCGGATCGCTTGAGCTCAGGAGTTCTGGGCTGCAGGGGGCTGTGCCGATCAGGTGTCCCCACTAAGCTCAGCATCAATATGGTGATCCCAGGGAAGCTTGGGGTCCCCAGGTTGCTGAAGGAGGGGTGAACCGGCCCAGATCGGAAACAGAGCAGGTCAAAACTCCTGTGCTGATCAGTAGTGGGATCACACCTGTGAATAGCCCCTGCAGCATAGCCTGGGCAAGACAGTGAGACATGGTCTCTTTTTATACAGACACCCCCCGCAGAGCCTGGAGGGGGGATGGGAGCACCCACACGCTGGGGATTCTGACTTGGGGGGAGGGACGCACCCAAGCAACACATATCTTGAAAAGGGGAACAGAGACACCCACAGATCCTGGATGGGGCAGGCAGGGAAACCACACATGGGAGGTAGTTCGTGGGGTGGGGGACAGAGACACCCACCGGAGATCCTGGATGGGAGCACCCACATGATGGGGATCTTGAACTGGGCGGAGGGAAGCACCATGTACCAGAGGTTCTGAAGGGGGAACAGGGACACCCACACACCAGGTGTCTTGCAGCAAGAGCTGCGGTCTTGATTTACACAGGGCAGTGATGGGGAATTAACCACGTCCCTTGCGGAGCTTGTTCCACTAGATAATTAGCCTCACGGTTAAAAAATGGTAATTTCCAGTTGGCGTTTTGTGACATTGACTGCAAACCAAGGGGGTCATGTTCAACCTTTGTCTGGTGAATTAAAGAACCCTTTCAAATCAGATATTCCCCCCTCTGGGAATTTTTAAAACTGTGTATTTAAAATCAGTGACTAAATCCCCTCTTAACCTCCAGTCAATGAAATCAATTGAGTTTCTTCAATCTCTCGCTGTAGACAGAAGAGACCAATGCACATTTTCCTTGTTTTTAAAGGCAAAATTCCTGATCTTTCCAAGGGGATCTTCTGCTTCAGCTGTCAGTTTGGGGAAGGATTTGGCTTCCTGGGCTATAATCTGCCCGCTGGGTTATAATCTGCGGTCTGAAGGGTCAAATTTAGATGAGGCCATTAGTGCTGCCCCCGTGTGGCCGGAGATGGGAGCTCACAAGCAGAGTTGAAAGCTGGAGCTGGAACGGACCTGGCTGGACACGTGGGGCACAAAGGCTCGCATGGGATCCTCGCTGTGCAGCAGGAGGCGGAGGGAAGCTGATTGTCAGGGGTCAGGGCTGCACCCTGCCAGGCTGACCCGGTGTCTGTGCTAAGCTCGGCATCAATCAGGTGACTCTGGGAAGTTCGGGGTCCCCAGGCTCCCACAGGAGGGTGAAGCAGGTCACCCCTGGAGCAGGTTAAAGCTGCAGGGTGACAGTGGGGTTGCTGCCGCTGTGAACAGCTGCTGTAGCACCGCCTGGGCAGGACAGGGAGAGCCAGTTATACCCCCCCCCCCAGCCTGTATCGGGGGATGGGAGCGCTCACACCCTGGGGACCCACCCACCAGAGATCTACTGGGGGGGAGAGTGGCACCCACACACCCAGGATCTTGTAGGGGGGGACAAGGGCATCCACACTGGGATCCTCTGCAGAGGGACGGACACCCACACATCCAGGATTCTGTATGGGGGGCAGAGGTACCCGGACACCTGGGCGGGGGATGGGCGGCACCGAAACATCCGGGATCTTACCTGGCAGGACAGCGGCGCCTGCAGCTCGACATGAGACGGGGGCGGGGGAATCAGGAGCATTTCCCAGTCCCAGGCTGTCCCCGTCTGGCCAAGGCACAGAGCTCACAAGCAGAGTTTAAAGCTCCAGCTGCCAGACAGCAAAACAAGCCTGGCTCCGTGGCTGGTGCCTTTGATCCCAGCTCCTGGGGAGGCTGAGGCTGGCGGATCACTTGAGCTCAGGAGTTCTGGGTTGTAGGGGGCTGTGCCGATCAGGTGTCCGCACTAAGTTCAGCATCAATATGGTGATCCCTGGGAAGCTCAGGGTCTCCAGGTTGCCTAAGGAGGGGTGAACCGGCCCAGGTCGGAAACAGAGCAGGTCAAAACTCCTGTGCCGATCAGTAGTGGGGTTGTGCCTGTGAGTAGCCCCTGCAGCGTAGCCTTGGCAAGACAGTGAGACACGGTCTCTTTTAAGACACCTCCCCCCCCCGCCGCAGAGCCTGGATGGGGGATGGGAGCACCCACATGCTGGGGATTCTGACTTGGGGGGAGGGACGCCCCCCTGCACACGGATCTTGAAAAGCGGAACAGCGACACCCACAGAGCCTGGATGTGGCAGGGGAACCACACATGGGAGCTAGTTCATGGGGTGGGGGACACACCCATATGCTCCGTTGCACCATTCTTAATGAGAAGAACGGGGGCATCCGCACAACACGGATCCTTAATGGGTGGGGGGACACCCACACACTCCACTATTAACCAGGAGGGACAGGGGCACCAGACACCCCCAGTAGCGTGGAGAACACCCACATCCACCGGATCCCTCATGGGGGGTAAGACAGAGGGGATTGTAATGGGGCCCAGCGCACCCACGCACCAGGGATTGTTAAGGGTTGAAGGAACAGGGACACCCACACACACTGAGATCACATCATTGGAGGAACGCAAACCCTCCACAGAAGGACCTGGTCTCTTCTATGATGGCAGCCCAGCCTGGGTGAGTCAAAGTCTCCTTTTATACAGGCACGTCCCAGAGATCCTGACTAGGGGAGAGAGACACCCACCCACCAGAGATCCTTAATGGTCTAGGGTGCACCCCCACACCAGGGATTCTTATGGGTGGGAGGAATGGAGACAGCCAGACACACTGAGATCACTTCCTCCCAGGAGCCTGGGCCAGACAGGGAGACACAGTCCCCCTTTACAGATCTGCCAGACAATCTTCCTCCCACCCCCTCCACACAATGTTCTTATCTGGAGGTGAAGCCAGGGAAACCACATGGAGGATTCTTATCTGGGGAACTGGTGGGACCCACTCACCACCAGAGATTCTTAAGGGCAGGAGGAACAGGGACTCCCACCTCTGTAGCATGGGGGTGGGTCGCCTGCTGGGATCATCTGGGCATATTTCACCTCGTCAGTTCCCTGCCATTGCCTTGGGGGCCCCTTGTTCGCTGCCTCTGGTACCCAGTTTAGCCTCCTTCCTGAGGGCTGAAACGCTTTGATCTATCTAAGGTCTGTGGGATCAATGTGTGTCATGGTGTAATTCTGTGTTATTCGGGGGTCAGACTAGCTGAGCTAATGGCCCCTTCTGCCCTTAAATGCCATGAAAACATTTCCCTGGTTTCTCCTTGCGCCTGACAGACACCACGGTGAGGGGCCCGATAGAAGATCCTGGACACAGCGCTCTGGCTCTTACTTTACTTGGGGACGTCAGCGCTTTCCTAGCAGAGCTGCTGCTAAAGCGCTGGATTTGGGGAATGGTTCGGCTCCGATTCAGAGATCTGCCTGCGGGGTGTGAACCTGCCACGAGGAGCGGGAAACGCAACCAGCAACGGGAGGCGTTGGCTGAGCTCCAGGCTGCCCCCGTGTGGCCAACGCTTAGAACTGAGCAACGGAGTTTAAAGCTGGCGCTGGGAGGGAGCTGAACACGCGAGGCACGAAGGCTCCTGCGTGTAACACTTGTTGGGTGGGCAGCTGAGTGTAGCTGATTGCTGGAGTTCAGGGCTGCACCCCGGGGTGCTGAGCAGGTGTCTGTGCTCAGGTTGGCCTCGCTATGATGGTTTCTGGGAAGTTTGGGGTCACCAGTCCCCCTAGAGAGAGGGGAGCCAGGTCAGGAAAGGAGGCTTTCAAAACTCTGGTACCGATTGGCAGTGGGACTGTCCCTGTGAAGAGCCGCTGCAGCCCCGCCAGGAGAGCCAGTCTCTTTATGCCCCCTCCCCATTCCTCAGGACGAGGGTTGTGCTCAAAGATCTGTGCCCCGTGTTTTCACCTCCATGGGAAGCGCCCAGTGCAAATAACCCTCGTGCATCAGCTCAGTGCCAGGCTCCACTTCCACCTGCTCAGAGCACAGAGCTCCCAGGCTGAGCTTGAAATTGGAAGCGGGAGACCCTATAACCAGCCAGGCCCCATGGCTGGTGCATGTGATTCCCAGCTCATGGGGAGGCTGAGGCCGGTGGATTGCTTGAGCTCAGGAGTTCTGGGCTGCAGGGGGCTGTGCCAATTGGGTGTCCGCACTAAGCTCAGCATCAATATGGTGATCCCGGGGAAGCTTCAGGTCCCCAGGTTGCCTAAGGAGGGTGAACTGCCCAGGTGAAAAATGGAGCAGGTCAAATCTCCTGTGCTGATCAGTAGTGGGATCGCGCCTGTGAATAGCCCCTGCAGTGTAGCCTGGGCAAGACAGTGAGACACGGTCTCTTTTTATACAGACACCCCCCGCAGAGCCTGGAGGGGGGGATGGGAGCACCCACACGCTGGGGATTCTGACTTTGGGGGAGGGACGCACCCAAGCAACACGGATCTTGAAAACGGAAACAGAGACATCCACAGATCCCGGATGGGGGCAGGCAGGGGAAACCACACACGGGAGCTAGTTCATGGGGTGGGGGACAGAGACACCCACCAGAGATCCTGGATGGGAGCACCCACATGATGGGGATCTTGAACTGGGAGGAGGGAAGCACCATGTACCAGAGGTTCTGAAGGGGGAACAGGGACACCCACACACCAGGTGTCTTGCAGCAAGAGCTGCGGTCTTGATTTACACACAGCAGTGATGGGGAATTAACCACGTCCCTTGCAGAGCTTGTTCCACTAGATGATTAGCCTCATTGTCAGGGCCGGCTTCAGGAAGTGCGGGGCCCAATTTGAACAGTTTCGATGGGGCCATGGCAGGGATGACTAAAACAAAAAAAACCTTAAAAAAAAACCCTTTCATTTCTTCCATGTATTATTTACTTTCCATGACTATATAAATAATAACAAAATTATCTATTACATACATTGCATCATATATTAATTAGCTGATTTGCACTTTCATATCAGGAAAATAATTTGTTTTGATAGTTGTACAACTGATTTTCTTCACTAATGTTTATTTTATTAAAATTTATAAATTATTTCCTTATTAATATAAAATTGCCCCCCCTTCCCCGCCCCCAGCGCCGCCCGGCTCCGTGGAAACAAACCCTCCTTCCCCAGCTCCGCCCCATCGAAACAAGGTTCGGGGGCGGAGGGAGGAAGAAACGGCACACATGGGGTGACCAGATCACAGCAGTAAAATAGGACCTGCCCCCTCCCTGCTCAGCCCCACCATCACATCCTTCTTCACCCCCTAGCTCCCTGCTGGCGTGCTGCATCCCTCCTAGTCAGTCCCCCACCACCACGCGCCGCCGGTCACCTGCGCCCTCCCCTGCCAGAAACCCCATGCCCGCCCCTAGAACTCCTGCTGGTTCACTGCTCGCCTCTTTGCCCACTCACCCCCTCACCCTTCCCCCCAAGTATAACGCCTCATTCAAAGACCCAGGGGTCACTATATTACTGCACACAGAAGTCAATCAATGCAGTTATAGATAAATCTCTGCATTATGCATTTTTGTATAACTTTTATATGACTTTGTATTGAACCTTGGTAATATGTTATAGCAGGCCCTAAAGGTAGTGTAATTAAGGTAAAAGAAAAATGTCTTTTTGCTTGGAGTAGAATTAGATCTTCCCCCCACTTTGTAATCAGTTGCCCTGTTGAATGAATGAGGTGTGAATTAGGAAGGTGTGGAAGGCAGCACCTCCAGACACCTGCAACCCTTGGAGAGGGGCTGGGAGCCAGATGGAGGAGAGCTTTGCCCAGGCTGAGTGGGACGGAGTTTGGGTGCTGGGTGCAGGCTCTGGGCTGGGGCACGGGGTGGGGTGCAGGAATGGTGGAGGGGTGCAGGCTCTGGGAGGGAATGCAGAGGGCTGGGTGCAGGCTCTGGGACAGAGTTTGGGGGCCGGAGATGGGGTGCTGGGTGCTTGGGGGGGAGGGGAGGGGAGGGGAGGGGACTGCCATCACATGTGGCTTCCTTCCTCCTCTGCTGCCCCTCACCATAGCCTCGGTGGGGAATGGGGCTGCCCCTTGCCCAGTGTTTGCAGGAGTGGTGGCTGGGGGGAAACCCAGTCAAACTCTGGTTTTACTCTTGATGGGTCACTTTAACCCATTACACACCCTTTCCCGCCTCTCTCACCCCGCTTTTCTACTGGGCTTGTTTGCTCTTTTCGGTGGAGCCAGATGAAAACCACAAACCTCAGAGAGAGCAACAGGCTGGAAGACTAGACTGAACCCACCACCCAGCCTAGTCCATCCCAGAGCCCAGAACTGAGGACAAATGACCCCCCACCCCCAGGCCACCTGTTTCCACTCCTGGCCTCTCCCAGCACTTCCAGCTATTCTGTATGGCTGCATGAGGCGGGATTTCAACCGGACTCCCCCCGCTAAATTCACCCCTGTTTTGCAACCACTCTGCACCAAGAGCACCTTCCTTCCCTGCCCTAGAGCTGCTGGATGGCTAGAAAGCTGAGCTGGGCATTTGATTGATCTGGAATATTATCATGCCCCCCCTCAAAAAAACCTTAATATCCCCACAGCTTTGGGGGAGGGGAATAGCCCCCCCCAGAAAGCTGGTCTAATTTATTGTTGTAGGGCAAACGAAGGAGCCATAGTTTAATGGAAATATTCAGCCCCTACAGAGATCTTGCAGCAGGGAAAGCAGAGTTGATGGGAAGGGAACTGGTCTGGATAGGAGCCCCCCGTCCTCTTTCTTTGCAAAATAATTTGGAGAGGGGAATCAGATCATGCCGTGCCTCAGTTTCCCCTCTTCCCGGGAAGGGGGGGGAGAGATAAGTCTCAGCCTGCCATGTTGCAGACCGTTCGCATTCTCCCCTCTTGATGTATTTGGTTTCCTCCTCCAAACCTCCCTCTCTCTCTCACCTGGAGTTCACAGCACTAAGTACCGGCTCGGGGCTTTTTTCCTGGGTTACATGATCCCGACTTTAGTTTTGAACCAGACACAGGCAGGCACCAACTCACCCTCAAACAGCAACACCACGAAAACCACAACACCAGCCCAATATTACAACCCTGCGGGGAATCACAGGGTCAGACACTCACGGCTGGAAGCCCCAGCAGCTGCTCAGGTGAGTGAGGTGCACGGCAGAGATTCCTGTCTCCCACCGGGCCAGAAGCTCCCTCGGCGTCTCCTCCAGGTGAGTGCTGGGGGTGGGGGAGGGGAAGGAAGGCGGCAAAGCACATGTGCCTTCTCCCCCTCCTGACCTGCAACACCCACGCGGCTGCCTCTGCCTCAGCTGGCCAGGGTCTCTCGTTGCCTAGCAACAACAGCTGCTGCTTCCGGGAGAGACGCTGCCGGCGCGGGGCCTTCTCAGGCGCGGGGCCCAATTCGGGGGAATCGGGCAAATCGGCCTAAAGCCGGCCCTGTGCTCAACATTACGAGTTTATATCAAATTGAGCAGCATTAAATCGCATTAACCCTGCACCCGTC
This sequence comes from Mauremys reevesii, assembly GCF_016161935.1. Classification (NCBI taxonomy): domain Eukaryota; kingdom Metazoa; phylum Chordata; order Testudines; family Geoemydidae; genus Mauremys; species Mauremys reevesii. The sequence continues at coordinate 44,325,179 of NC_052634.1, forward strand.
CACACAACGAAGCCCTTTATATCGATATAAAGGGCTCTTAATACCGGTATCTGTACTCCTCACCGACGAGGGGAGTAGCGCTGAAATCGGTATTGCCATTTCAGATTAGGGTTAGCGTGGCCGCAATTCGACGGTATTGGCCTCCGGGCGCTATCCCACAGTGCACCATTGTGACCGCTCTGGACAGCAATCTGAATTCAGATGCACTGGCCAGGTAGACAGGAAAAGCCCCGCGAGCTTTTGAATTTCCTGTTTGCCCAGCGTGGAGCGCCGATCAGTACAGGTGACCATGCAGTCCCAGAATCCAAAAAGAGCTCCAGCATGGACTGTAGGGGAGATACTGAAGCTGATCTCTGTATGGGGAGATGAATCTGTTCTATCAGAACTCCGTTCCAAAAGACAAAATGCCAAAACATTTGAAAAAATCTCCAAGGCCATGATAGACAGAGGCCACAACAGGGACTCAACACAGTGCTGAAACTTAAGGAGCTGATACAAGCGTACCAGAAAGCCAAAGAATGAAATGGACGCTCACGGAGGGAGGGGCGACTGATGACTGTAGCTATCCCACAGTTCCCGCCCTCTCCGAAAACCATCTGAATTCTTGGCTGAGTTCCCAAAGCCTGAAGGGTCAAAAACATTGTTGCGGGTGGTTCAGGGTCTATGTCGTTCCCCTCCCCCCGTGAAAGCAAAGGGAAAAAATCATTTCTCGCCTTTTTTTCAATGTCACCGTATGTCTACTGGATGCTGCTGTCAGACGCGGTGCTGCAGCGCTACACTGCAGCATCCCCTTCCCTTCCCTTCCCTTCCCGACAGCAGACAGTACAGTAGGACTGGTATCAGTCATCGTCATCCCGTGAGTGCTCCTGGCTGGCCTTGGTGAGGTTGCCCGGGGGTGCCTGGGCAAAAATGGGAATGACTCCCAGGTCATTCTCTTCTTTAAGCTTTGTCTAATGGAGATTCAGTCCTGCCTGGAATATCATAGCAGCTGGAGGCTGCCCTCCCCTCCCCCCTTTGAACTCTACTTGCAGAGGCAATAAAGTCAGTGTTGTTTCAAATTCTTGCATTCTTTATTACTTCGTCACACAAATGGGGGATAACTGCCATGATAGCCCAGGAGGAGTGGGGGAGGAAGGAAGCAATGGGTGTGGTTGTTGCAGGGGCACCCCCTAGAATGGTATGCAGCTCATCATTTCTGACCTGGAGTGGCTGTTTGCCTCTCTGGTTCTTTAGTAGGCTTGCCTGATAGTCCAGACAGGACTGACTCTCCCTTTAGACAAAACTTAAAGAAAGGAATGACCTGGGGAGTCATTCCCATTTTTGTCCATACGCCCCCAGCCAACCTCACCCCTCCTCCTGTTCCCGCTACCCCCTGCCCCAGCCCAGAGCCTGCACACTGCATCCAAACTCCATCACAGAGCCTGCACCTCAGAACCCCTCACCCACCCAAACTCCCTCCCAGAGACCAGCCTCTCACCCCTTCTGCACCCAAACTCCCCCCAGAGCCTGCACCCCCCTTCCCACACACCCCCTAACACCTGCCCCCAAACTCCCTCCCAGAGCCTGCACCCCCTCCCTCTTCCCACACACCCCCTCCCACCTGCCCCCAAGCTCCCGCCCAGAGCCTGCAATCCCACCCCTCTTTCTGTTCCCGCTACCCCCTGCCCGAGCCCAGAGCCTGCACCAGCATCCAAACTCCATCCCAGAGCCTGCACCCCAGAACCGCTCACCCACCCAAACTACCACCCCGAGACCAGCCTCTCACCCTTCTGTACCCAAACTCCCCAGAGCCTGCACCCTCCTGCATCCCAATCCCCAGCCCAGGGCCTGCACCCTAGACCTCCTCCCCCCACCCAAACTCCCTCCCAGAGCCTTAGGCAGGTGAGGGGCAGAGTTTTGGGGGATGGGTTCTGGGCGGTATGAGTGACATTATTGGCCCACTGGGAGGACTGGAGGACTGGCCCTGGCCCTAAGGTAAATTGTGGTTGAGACCCTGCTTTAAGGGATTGGAGCAATGCTGGAGAGACTGACGGGCAGGGAGCTGGGGAGCTGTGTGTGCCCCAAGGAGAGTTGTTGTTGTGCTCTGGTGACACAGAGCGGGGGTGGGGAGTTTGTAAGCTGTGGTGTTTGTATAGAGAGAAAGTTTACTAACCCCCAGGTTAAAAACTGTTCCTGCTGTGGGCTATACATGACACTCTCTGTTGTGAGGGTAGGTCAGTGGGTGAATGTTTCCCTGCAGGGTAATGGGTTCTTAGTTCCAATCCAAGTGATTCCCTTTAAAAACTTTTTGAATGAAAATCAATTTCCAGACCCATCTCCAGTATGTTCAGGAGTTTGCTGAATGGGGGCAGGGGGCTTGAAATGAATTTAAACACTCAGCATTTTCCTGTGCAAATGAATAAAGACCTAGCAGAGCTGTCCAGCAGCTGAAATCAGTTCCAGTCCTCGGCGTCTCTAAGAGGGACACTGGTAGCTGAGGCATGTGAGACACCTCTGTGGTGATGACAGGTGAAAAATGCTGGATTCAATGAAAGCTGAGCCCATAGGAGGAAGGTGAACGGCAGCACCACACAGGGTCATAACACTCAGACACGGGGCTCCGCTGTCACTGCCCCTGTGTTTTCCATCATTTCTATCCTAAGGAACACACCCTCCCCCTCCCCCACACACTGTCACACACAACCTTCTCCCCTTGAGCCCCATCCCACCCCTACCCCTCTCCCCCACACGCCATGGGACACAGCCTCTCGGTGACTCACCCAGATGGGAGCTTGTCTCTGCATCTGCCCAGCAGGGGAGCAGAGAGCCGAAAGGGCCACAGGAGACCAATGGAGCTAGGCAGGGATAGAAAAGACTTCCCCTCCCTTCCCTTCGCAAGAGTCCCATTAATCTCACCCATGAGACATTCCAGCACCGGGTGGGCTCAAAGCATCAACCTTCCCCTGAGCAACGGAAGGGGGAACCAGCTCTAGCACATGGAAGGAGGCTCCCAAGCTCTGCTGCTGCTGCCATCCTGCAGCCTTTAATGTGGATTTGTTTTAGCTAATGCAACCCCCCCACTCCGCTAATCCATCCATGAAACATGGAGACAAGCTCCTGCCAACAGGATCCAGTAGTGCAATGGGTTAGTGTCCAGTACTTACAGAGCAGTGCTGAGTGGAGTTATGCTAAGGTTGTGAGTTCAAACCTCACCTACAGCGCTAGTTCCCTTTAAGCAAATGGCTTCTTCCAATCATTTTGCCCTGCAGAAAATACAATTGCAGCTCAGAAGACACCGGGGTCCTCTTGCTTTACAGAGAGCAGGGCAGATTCCACAGATCTACCAGGCTCTGCTCTCCACCAGCCGCCTGTGTCAGGAGGGTCGAGCAGAGCCCAGAGCACTGCCCCCGACTCCCCCTCAGTCTTTGCTCCCCAAACCACCTGTGTGCTCACCCTCTTCGCTGAGAGACTCAAACCCTGCCTGGCTTTCTGTATGTCGGGGTTTTTTGTTGTCTGTCGTGTTGCTGTGCATGTGGGTCCTGTGTGATTTTTGTGGATGCCTTGCATAGTTTTGTGTGTGTGTGTGTGTATGATTTTTGCATGCAGATTGTTTTTTGCTAAGTATTCTTTAGGTATGTGGTTTTTGTGCTTTCCTGTTGTGGGCTTTTGCTGTATTTTTTGGTGTGGATTTCTTCTATGTTTTGTGTGGCTTTCCCTTATGGCTCTGTGTGCTGTGTGGGTTTGGTTTTTGTTTATGTCTGTGTGGGCCTGTGCAGTCTGTGATGTTCTCTTTCTCTCTATTTGTCTCTCTGTTTGTATCTTCATGTGTAAATTCACTGGAACTTTTCAAACTCTCCACAGCTTTGCCAATTTTCACCAGGAATTTTACTCATTAACAAATTCTCACTTGTTCCCTACCAGTTGGTGACCATTGCCCCAGGGGCCTGTCAGTCTCAGGGGCCTGATTTCCCATTGACCCTTCCCCCTTCTATTGGAACTGGGAACTAGCCAACCTAAAAACCCCCACTCAGTTTTAGTAAAGGGCCAACGGTCCCTTACATAAGCTGGCCCTGTGAGTGAGTGAGTGAGTGAGTGAGGGAGGGAGAGCTCAGTGGTTTGAGTATTGGCCTGCTAAACCCAGGTTTGTGAGCTCAGTCCTTGAGATGGGCCATTTAGGGATCTAGGATAAAAATCTGTCTGTGGATTGGCCCTACTTTGAGCAGGGGGTTGGACTAGATGACCTCTTGAGGTCCCTTCTAACCCTGGTATCCTATGATAGGATCACCAATGTTCAGAGAAACTAGCACAAGCTGGTCCCATGGTGTAAGGGTTGGTATGCTGAAATCTGAGTTCAAATCTCAGTGGAACCTTGTGGTAAATCCCTGGAGATCCAAGTGCTTTCCTGTCTCCAGCTGTCTAAGAATGAGTTGTTTACCTTGTGCTGAGTGACTCATCCCCACTGGAGCCAGGTCTTTGGTTGGAATGGGGTCTAGAAGTGGCTATGGTTTGACTGGGTGTTTGGGATTTCTGATGCCCACAAGTTTGGCCCTTGTGCTTTCTACCACACTTTTCCTCTTGCCCACATGGCGCTTGAAGAAAGGAGTGTCAAGGCCAGGTTTCATAGTCAGGGAAAGGCACGAGGGAGGAAGAGTCCCAGGCTGGAGCCCAGCACCTCTCCTCCTCTGGGCACCTAGGACAGAGGTGGCTGGTGCTGACAGCTCCAAGGGAAGGCTTAAAAGCTAAGGGTAGGGTAAGAGGAGGGAGAACCATGCCTATGCGTGGCCAGCAGACAGCCACAGAGACGCCCAGCCAGGCTGCTCCTGCTCCCTGGCATGCCGAACACCCACTGAAAACCACCCACAGACCAGCATGTGGGCGGCTGCTAATGCTTTTGGCCAACATCAGAAGACGGTAGGAAAGCAGGGCCAGCCCCCCTGGTGGGGCCTCTTACCATTCCCACTCCAGGTGCTCACTTTGGGAGTGGGGCAGGAGATTTTTCCCCAAGAGGCTTTTCCCCAGCTGGCAAGAAGCAGAGAAACACCCAGGCTCCCAAGGTGCTATGTAGCAACCCCCCTCCAGCACAGGGACAGGCGCACACTTGGAAGAGGGAAACTGCTCCACACACTAGCCCGGGCAGCCGCCCATTTTCTTTGGCAAGTCAGGAAGGGCAAAGGCGAGACTGGAAGCACCTGGGGCTCATGCCCCAGCCTTTGTGACCCCCAACCCCCAACTCCTTCCTGGGGCTCTAGCTGCAGCCAGAGCATTGGCCTGAGCGGCCAAAAAGAGGTTCCAGCCCTGAAGGGAGCAGGACTTTCAGCACAAAGGTAAAACTGCACAAGCACAACCACGAAGGGACTCGAACCCTCAATCGCCTGATCCGAAGTCAGATGCCTTATCCATTAGGCCACGTGGTCACACAGGAAAAGGCCCTCCAGGCACTTCTTTGGAAAAGGCAGACACTGATGCATCCGACGAAGTGGGGATTCACCCACGAAAGCTCATGCTCCAATACATCTGTTAGTCTATAAGGTGCCACACGACTCTTTGCTGCTTTTGCAGACACTGTGTTTCTTGGGTCAGCTACTGAGGGGGGGCCGAGACTCTCTGGGCACAAGAAGTCGAGTTCCCAGTGAGATGTGAGACTTAATTCTCTGGAGCCAGGTGCAGGGCTTTGGCAGGGAGGCTCAGGCATGGGGGATTGGGGTGCAGCGGACGGACCGGCTGTCTAGGTGCGGAGATTTAGTCTCACTGAGGAGGAGGAGGGGGAATCCTGCTGACAGGCAGTGGCCAGGGCCGGTGCAACCACTAGGTGAACTAGTCGGCCGCCTAGGGTGCCAAGTGGTTGGGGGCACTAAAAATCGCACTCAGGGGAGGCGGGGGAGTGGAGGTTAGCTGGGGCATGATGGGGATGTGGGGGGGGGGGGCTGCCTGCAGCAAGTAATGGGAGGGGCATGCAGGGGAACCACTCCGTGTCCCAACTCACCTCTGCTCCGTCTTCTCCCCTGAGCACGCCGCCCCCGCTCTGATTCTCCTCCCCTCCCAGGCTTGCAGCACTAAACAGCTGATTGGCACCACAAGCCTGGGAGGTGGGAGAAGTGGAGCGGCGCCGGCGAGCTCAGGGGAGAAGGCGGAGCGGAGGTGAGCTGGGGTGGGGAGCTGCTGCAAGGGGGGCTGCCCGGCTCTTCCTCATGGCCCCTGCCCCTGCTCTGCCCCCGCCCCTGCACTCACTGCATGATAAGTGGAGTGACCCAGCCCCAGCCTGGTCCACTCCCCTGGCTCCCAGCCACGCCGCCAGCAAGTGCTGTGGGGCGGTTCCCCCCGCCCCAAGTTTGGGAGCCAGGGGAGCAGAGCAGGCTGGGGCCCCAGGCTTCCATGGGGGGAAGCAGAAGGGGGCTGGCCCCAGGCCATCGTGGGACCAGGGGGGCTGGCTAATTCCTGCGGGAAGTGGAGTGACCCGGCCCCAGCCTGCTCTGCTCCCCTGGCTCCCAGGCTTGTGTTGGTGTTGGCTGGATTTGTGCGGGTGTTTGTGTATATTAGCAATTGTGTGTATGTGTCTGGATTCATGCATGTGTTCGTGTATATTTGCAATTGTGTGCATGTGTATGCTCTGCTGCCTTCTGCCGGCGCGACAACCGTTTCTCCGTATGTCACAGCCCCCATACCGTCGACCCCGATGGTGATTTCCCCATCTTACAAGTGCTGGCTGGCCTGACCCTTCTCCCCTTTGCGGAGTGTGGCAGGGGCTGCAGCTCACCCCCTGTGGGGCAGGAGGGCCCAGGTGCGGGGTGCTGGGCTCCGATGCACCTGGAGAGCAGCTCAGGTGAGGCAGGGCAGGGCGTGTGGTGTCCGTTCTGCGTTGCCTGGTGCTGGGCCATTGCACAATCCCCAGCCACGCCGCACAGCACGCCCCGAGAGGGGGCAGGGGGCCAAGCAGATGATCCAGCATGAGGGGATCATTCTCATTGGTAGCTGTCCAGTGGCAGTGAGTTCCACAGGCCTTGGCACATGCTGTGTGGGGCAGGAGGTCCTTGTATTTGGAGCAGTGGGAGTGAACTGCATGCAGTTGTGTCTCTGAGCATGATTGTGAATATTATGGTGTGTGGGGAGGTGATTGTGAGTGTGGCTCATGGATGGAGGAGTTTGGGGATCTGTGGGGGCCCCTGAAGAACTAGCTCAGCGTGTGAATGAGGGACTGGGATGTATGTGGGGGCCGGACTGTGGGTTGGGGTGTCCAGGAGAACCCAAGGGAAGGGACTAGGGGGATTAGGGATAGAAGAGTGTGGGGATACCGAGGTGCATTGTGGGAATGTGGGATTTAGAGAGCCCAGAGTGGATGGGTGGGGGCGGGTTGGAGGACCCCACAGTGGCTGAAAAGGGGAACCCAGCAGGTTTGGGGGCAGCAGAGATTGGAGATGAGGAACCTCACACCCTGGGGATGGACTGGGGCAGTGGGGGGATGGGAGAGTGGGGCCCAGCAATGGAGAAATGGGTTGGAATCAATTAGGGGCAGGGCACTGAGGACGGGGAGGGGCAGGAGGAAGGGGATGGGGCACTGAGGACAGGGGAGGAGGAGGACAAGGTCATCGGGGTGGGGCGAGAGGAGGAGGTCGGCGTCGGGGCACTGAGGATGGGGGGGAGGAGGAGGAGGGGGGCAGCGAAGTGAAACGACAGGCAGACGGTACGGGAGGGGGGAGGGGACGCTGGGGCTGAGGATCCCCACAGATGGGGTGGGGTTGGCGAGAGGGTCACAACAGAAGGGGAGACATGGGGGCAGGTTGGGGGCTTGAAGGGGCTGTCGGGGCCCTACAGAGGGGAGGAGGGTAGGAGTGCTGAGGATGGGGATGGGGAGGAGGAGGAAGGGGGCGGGGTGCTGAGGACAGGGAGGAGGAGGTCAGGGTGCTGAGGACAGGGATGGGGAGGAGGAGGAAGGGGTGGGGTGCTGAGGACGGGAGGGGATGTCGGGGGTGGGGTGGGAGGAGGCGGTCGGGGCACTGAGGGGAGGAGGTGGGGAGCGGGGTGCTGAGGACGGGGAGGAGGATGTTGGGGGTGGGGCGGGAGGAGGTCGGGGCTCTGGGGAGGAGGCGGGGGCAGGGTGCTGAGGACAGGGATGGGGAGCAGGAGGCGGGGCGGGGTGCTGAGGACAGGGAGGGGAGGAGGATGTCGGGGTGGGGCAGGAGGAGGAGGTCGGGCGCTGAGGGGAGGAGGCGGGGGCAGGGTGCTGAGGATGGGGGCGAAGGGACAGGCTGGGCAGAGCGGACAGGGTGGGGAGGACGCCGGGGCGGGGCTGGCGGGAGGGTCACAGCGGGGGGACACTGCGGGGGCAGGTCGGGGGGGGCTGAGGGGCCCCGCGGCCCCAGGCTGCCGCTTGTGGGGCTGCTCCCAGGCAGCTCAGCCCCCCCCCCCCGCTGCTGCCCCCCAGCCCGGATCCCACGGGCCCGGGGCAGGGGCTGGGCCTGGCACTGGGGGTCTGAGCCCCCGGCCCCCCCGTGCGGAGCCACCAATCACCGCCCGGCCGCGAGCGGGATTCGAATCCCAACGGCCGCAGCGCGCACTGGGGGCAGCGCAGCCTCGGGGCGAGGGAACCGGGGCCTCCCCCCACGCACCGAGTCTCTGTCCCGCGCTCTCTCCGCCAATCAGGCAGCGGGGAGGGGCGCGGCGAAGTGACGAGTTACAGCCCCTCCTCCAATAGAGGTCGCGTGTGAGAGAGAGAGAGAGAGAGAGAGAACTACGCTTCCCAGAGTGCACCGGGAGGGGGCGTTGTCTGAGCAACCGTCCGTCACTTCCGCTGTGAGACGAGCCAGGAACTACAACTCCCAGCCTGCCCCGGGGCGCCTCCGTCCTCTCCAGCCCAGGTGAGGGCGGGTCCCTGGGTCAACCTGACACCTCCCCCCCCCACCGCAACTCCTCATCCCGCCCCGGCCCCGCCCCCCTTCAGCTCCTGACGGTAACTCGCGTGTCCCGGGGTCTCGGCCCGGCCCTGCCCCTTCCCCCCCGCAGCGCGGTGCCCCCAGCGCCCCCCCCCCCCCCCCAGCTTCTCCCGTGGCCTCGTCTCTCCCCCCGCAGGGGCCGGGCTGGGAGCCAGGACTCCGGGGGGTTGTGGGGCTGTGGGGGTTCTTTGCCACCAGGAGGGGGATTGTTGTGGGTGCACCTAGACCCCCCGCTTCTGTGGTGGGGCGGGGCTTCTACTGCCGGCCTGGGGGTCCATGATGTCACAGCCCATGGTGGAGGGGAGGTTGAATCATGTTTCTGAAGTGGGAGAGCAACTTCCCCCGCTCCCACTCACTCTCCACTAGGGGGCTGGGCTGGGATCTCTAGGGAGGGGAGCCCAGGGGAAAAACAGTCTCCCCAATGGAACCCAGGAGTCCTGGCTCCCAGTCCCCCTGCTCTAGACCCCCCTCCACTCCCAGAGCCAGGGATAGAACCCAGGGGTCCTGGTGCCCAGCCCCCTCCCTGCTCTGACCACTAGACCCCACTCCCCTCCCAGGGTGGTGCAGGGCTCACTGGGTCTGTGTCCCAGCTCTGCTAAGGGCCTTGACTGATTTTCCCAAAGTGCTTCCTTCTGAATCCAGCACATCTGCCCCCCCGTGTCACAACCTGGCCCCAGCCCCTCGCTCCCACATGCTGGTGAGTTGGGTAACTGCCGCGGGATTGCACAAGAGAGAGTCAGAGCCAGGGAGAGAACCCAGGAGTCCTGGCTCCCCCCCGACACACACCCTAACCACTGGCTCCCACTCCCCTCCCAGGGCTGGAGATAGAACCCAGGAATTCTGACCAGCAACCCCCCTTCCCCGCTCTGACCACTAGACCCCACACTCCCCTTTTAGATTTTAGTCCCGCTGCCTCTTCTATCCACCAATCCCACCTGTCCATCCCTTTGCTGCAGGTTTCTGGGGTGTCACCCCTGCTCTGCACTCCCCCAGTGCAGCCCAAGGCTTTTCCTCCCCCCAATGACATATCCTCACCCCCCTTGTGCTGGATCGTCTGCTTGGCCCCCTGCCCCCTCTCGGGGTGCGCTGTGCGGCGTGGCTGGGGATTGTGCAATGGCCCAGCACCAGGCAACACAGAACGGACACCACACGCCCTGCCCTGCCTCACCTGAGCTTCTCTCCAGGTGCATCGGAGCCCAGTGCCCCACACCTGGGCCCTCCTGCCCCACAGGGGGTGAGCTGCAGCCCCTGCCACACTCCACAGAGGGATTAAGTGTCAGGCCAGCCAGCCCTTGTAAGATGGGGAAATCACCACCGGGGTCGACGGTATGGGGGCTGTGCATGAATGAATCCAGCCACACACACACACAATTGCTAATATACACAAACACCCACATAAATCCAGCTAACATCAACACAACTACTAACAGATGCAAACACATGCACAAATCCAGCCACATGAACACACACACATTTGCACAGCCACAAACACAACCCCCAGAGCTGTAATAACACTCCCCCACACACACACAAAACCCTTGCAGAAAACCACACAAACACATGCAGAAATCAATTCATCCATCCATCCACCCACCCACACATACACCATCCCCATTCTGTGCACACACCTTGGGTCACTGTGACACTGAAGACTTCAGTTGGATCTGGGGCCCAGCACCATGTGTCTTTGCAAGCAAGGTTAAGCAATTCCCCATGTGTGGTCTTATGCAGGTGATGGCTGATTCCCCCAACTTACAGCCAGTGGTGAGCTCCAGCCAGTTCACACCCATTCACAAGAACCGGTTGTTAAATTTAGAAGCCTTTTTAGAACCAGTGGTTCCAGGACAACTGGTTCTAAAAAGCTTTTAAATTTAACAAAGGCTCAGGCAGCTGTTTGCCCAGCCCCAGCTCACCTCCTTCTCTCCCCTGAATGCTCCACCCTCCTTCTCCTCTGCTTCCCCTGCTTCCCGCAAATCAAATGTTCATGGGAAACCAGAAAAAAGCAGCAGGCAGGTAAGCTGGGCACAGGGGCGGAATGGCTCCCTCTGGCTCTGGCCGAGTGCCCCAGCCCAGTCCCAGCCAAGCACCCCCAGCTCGGGCCCGGCCCAGGGAGTCGGGCCCCACGGCTGCGGCCCTGGTGCCAGCGGAGCGGCTCTGGCCCCGGTGCCGGCCCGGCCCGGGGAGTCGGGCCCCACGGCTCCAGCCCCGGTGCCGGCGGAGTGGCTCTGGCCCCGGTGCCGGCCCGGCCCGGGGAGTCGGGCCCCGCAGAGCCGGTTGAGGTCCCGGCAGAGTGGACCCGGTCCCAGCCCCAGGCAGTGTAGTAAGGGGGCAGGGAGCAGGGAGGGGGTATTTGGTTGGTTGTGGGGGGGTGGATAGGGGTCAGGGCGGTCAGAGGGCAGGGAACAGGGGATTGAATGGGGCAAGGATCCTGGGGGGCAATCAGGAAGGAGCAGGGGTTGGATGCGGTGGTGGGGGCACTCAGGGACAGAGAGAAGGGGTGGTTGGAGGGGGCAGGGGTCCCGGGGGGCCATCAAGAATGAGAGGAGGAGTTGGATGGGGCTGCAAAGGGCAGTCAGGGGACAGGGAAAGGGGGGGATGGGTCAGGGGTCCTGGGGGGGTGTCAAAAACAGGGGGGGTTGGATGGGGCATGACCTCCCAGGGGGCACGACCCCCTCGTGAGGTGAGAAGGAGGGAACCGGTTGTTAATATTTTGGCAGCTCATCACTGCTTACAGCATAGTGACAACCATACTACACAATTCTCATAACTTCATATGCATGAATGGTATACGTCTATGGGTAGAGAAATGACTTTCAGCAGATCATATCCTTTCCCCGATACCTTACAAGTCATGCTCTATATGTAAGATCACGATTATATGAAAATGAGGAATATGGGGGTTACAGCCGCTCCCCCAAAGGTCTAGAATGTCACACTAAGATTCTATTTTCATTTACGTAACCAACTTTGACCTCTCTGCCTAACACTTATAATCACTTACAATCTATCTTTCGGTAGTTAATAAACTTATTTTAATGTTTTATACTTGTGAAATTGTCCAAAGTGCTTGGGAAAGCTGCTCAGATTAAAAAGGCTGGTGCATGTTCACTTTCTTTTTGAGGAAGTGGTGAATTAATTAATGAGCTTGCACTTTTCAAGAGATTTTGAGCAGTGTAAGATGGTACATGTCTGAGGTGCAAGGCTGAGGGCTGGGGAGATATGCTGGTGTCTCTCTATGTATAATTGAGGAGTGGCTTATAGAGCATTCATGCAACTTAGTTGGGTGCATTGCTGCATGTTGTTGGCTGAGTGATCACAGCACATGGAGGTTTGCTGCTTGTCACTAGTGCAGCATTGTAAGACTCAGCCCAGGCTGGAGAGAGAAGAGGACAGAGCAGTTCCACAGTTTGGGATTGTACCCCACGGATCCCACCACACAGAGACCCTGCTGTGACCAGCCGTGGTAATACTGTGCTTAGTGCCCTGCCTTGTAGCTTCAACAGCTGCACATGCAAGATGAGTTACAGTGACCTTGACCTTGTTTCCATGTTTATCCAAAGCCTCCTTTTGACAGTTGTCAGCAAAAAGACCCGTTTCTTTTGCAAGCATTTGTATAGCTAGCCAGAGTCGGGCTTCTCCATTAACAAAAAAGATTGACCAAAAGGGGACAAGAGGAGGCACGTTCAGCAAGGCAGCACTAGATGCTGGATCCTGAATCTGCTCTTTATCCAGCAGCTCTCTTGGCAAGCTCTGCCATGGTGCCATGCTCTGGGACTTCTCCCCGAACTGCTCCATTTTTCATCAACAATAACATGAAAGGTGAAAGGACTGTCACTCTCCATTTCCTGCAAGCCCTGCAGAGAACCCTCTAGAAGGGGCTCTGTGCACAGATATCCCCAGTGAATTGCATGGGCGCATGACACAGGCTCTCCTGTCACAGCAAATTGCAGCCGGAGCAACCTCCTTGCCAATGCCAATAGCCTTTTCATCAACACCAGACTGAGGATTTGATTCTCTCCAACGCTCTGCTGGAAAGAAGCCTTTTTCTTCACAAGCAATTACTTGGATTGTCAAGGGAGGTCTCTTCTGTTTCCTAGGAAGACACAGGAAAATGTGAGCAGAGGAGACAAAAGCTATAGAATAAGGCACCACTGGGAGTTGAACCCAGGATCTCCTGTTTACTAGACAGGTGCTTTAGCCTACTAAGCCATGGTGCCTTCCCCAAGAAGACATTTGCAACCACTCCACTTGATGGTCCAAGACTAAACCTTCAAATTCCAAAGTAAAATGTTGCTCATTTCCATCAAGACTTGCAGACCTTGAGCAGGCTGGATCAGTGCACAGAAAGCCACAGCTGAGCTGACAAAGGGCTTCTAACATGTGCTTCTCCCACCAGCTGCTGTGATCAGATACTGATTAGTGCTCTGTGTTTCAGTCACAGCAACTTCAGCTCAGCTTTGAGTCATGGTAACCTTTCCATCAGCTCCAGATTTACCACTTAACACTTTCTAAGACTTAGCTGCAAGGAAGGGTCTCTGTGTCTTGAACAAGCACTTACAAGGATTGTGCAGTAAGGTCTTTTCTTTTCATGAGAAGAACTACAATCACAGAAAGGAGCCTGACAGACAAGCCAGGTTCAGCAAGGAAGAACTGGCTGGCCAAGCCAGGATCTCCTGGTGAGTAGGAAGGCTCTTCATCCAGCTCTTCCCAAAGATCACTATCTAGAGGCCACTTCCCACAGAGACTGATTATGGTTACAGACACATCCTGAAATTAGAGCAGGATATTTTAAAGCTTTATCTCACAGTAAAGTAACACAATTCAACCATGTCGGCACAGAGGAGAAAGCACTCCGTCATTTCACAGTTATTGCTACTGATCTCACTGACAAACTTCCTTTTCTCAGGGCTGCTCCCAGCACTTTAAGGAGTTTTTCCTCTTCTCCCTTCCAGCTGTGGTGATGGGACTGCAGCAGCTCCCCGGATGGCCAGCTTTGCTCTTTCACTTACATCCTTCACTGCTTTGGCTGAAGCTGTGTTTGCCAACAGTTTAATCTGTAGCTGAGACCGCAGGTACCAGCAGCTAGTTACAAAGGCTCAATTCCCATCACCAGCAGTGGGAGGTTATCCTGGGCTGCCAGGGCTGCAGGATTTGGCCCATGGACAGTCAAGGTGCTACAGCAGCTACATTCTTACATGCTGAGTCCTGCAGCCTATTACCAAACTGCTCTGCCATAGTCTGCAGGGCGGCCTGACTTGCTGAGAATCTGGCAGAAGAGAGACCCTGGAGCACAGAAGGAAAATGTCCTCAGCAGTCACAGCCGGCAGGAGCAGCAAAGACTGAGTATCAGACACACTTTTTCACCAGGGCAGTAAATGTGCACAACCCCCTGATATATTCTCAATTCACTCCCCCTCCAAAGGAAGCCCTATTCTGCTCTATTACACTCTCATGGGAGGAGAGGGAAGGTTGTCTCATGGATAAATAACTGGTTACAAGGTAGGAATAAATGGTCAGGTTTCAAAATGCAGAGAGGTCAATAGTGGTGCCCCCCAGGGGGTCTGGGACAAGTGCTATTCAACATATTCATAAATGATCTGGAAAAAGGGGTAAACAGCGAGGTGGCTAAATTTGCAGATGATCCAAAACTACTCAGGAAATTTAAGTCCAAAGCAGCCTGCAAAGAGTTACAAAAAGAGCTCACAAAACTGGGTGAAAGGGCAACAAAATGGCAGATTTGTTGATAAATGCAAACTGATGAACATTGGAAAACATAATCCCAATTATACATATAAAATGTCGAGGCCAAAAATAGCTGTTGCCACTCAAGAGAGATCTTGGAGTCACTGGGGATAGTTCTCTGAAAACTCAGTGTGCAACGACGGTCAAAAAAGCAAAGAGAATCTTGGTGATCATTAAGAAAGGGCTAGAAAATAAGGCAGAAAATATCATATTGCTTATGGCCAACCACATGCATTGGCCTCCCCTCAGGCAGGGGACTTATAGGCCGTTCTGCCAGTTGGCGTTGGCAGCAGCAAGGGCTGGGTTAAATGCCTAGGGGAGGAGAGAGAGTCCTGAGAGAGAAGCAATAAGAGCAGAGTGCAAACCAACCAGCTGAGGGTCTCACAGGAGTCCTGAAATAACAGTAGCTCCAGGTCCCATCAGGGCCACCCAGGGGGGAGGGTAAGTGGAGCAATTTGCCTCGGGCCCAGCAGGGGCCCCCACAAGAGTTTTTTGGGCTTCCTGGAGTGGGGTCCTTCACTAACTCTGGGGGCCCCGGAAAACTCTAGTGGGACCCGGGCCCCCGGAGATTCTTCCGCTTTGGCAGCAATTCGGCAGCGGGGGGGTCCTTCCGCTCCGGGACCCGCCGCCGAAGTGCCCCAAAGTTATTTTATTCGAATTTCCTGAATCGAGTTCATACATTCAATGTTATGTGTCCCCACTAAAGCATGTGAATTCGGGGGAGTGCATCCACAGTCCCAAGGCTGCATCGAGTGGCAGAGCATTGCACTGTGGTAGCTATCCCACAGTTCCCGCAGTCTCTGCCACCCATTGGAATTGTGGGTTAAGCTCCCAGTACATGATGGGGCAAAAATATTCTCACAGGTGTTTCTGGGTGTGTGCCGTCACTCACTCCTCCCTCCGTGAAAGCTACGGCAGACGCCATGTTGCCAGCATATGGTGCAGCACAGTGCACCAACTGTCTCTGGTATGTTGAATCCACTTCAAATGTCCTCTCCTCTTTCTATCTACATTTTCATCTAATCATTTCGCGCCATTTCTCGGTCATCGTGAACAGAGCCTCACAGCTTCCAACACTTTCTCCAGATTGTCTGTGCTGGGCTCCCGTGGAAGCTACAGAAGGCAACAATTCCCCGCCATCTCTTGGCCATCATGAACAGAGCTGCACAGCTTCCGCAGCAAAATCTGCAGGTCCAAATCAAGTCTCTGGAGTACATCCATAGCTGGGATGGGTCATTCAGTCCTTTGTAGAGCTTCAGTTTGTAGCAAAGTCCCTCCAGCGGTATTTGCCTTCTCTCAATGGGTCAATTGTGTAGCTGATGGTCCTTAAAGGGCCATCAAGCAGGCTAGGCAGAACTGACACCAACTTGTATGGCTGGGGTGTTCCCCAGAAGCAGAGCACAAGTTTGAAATACAGGCAGCATAGAGCCAATATTCAAAACGTCAACTACAAAAATGATACACATCTAGAGATAGCATCATTATAATCAGCCAATCAGAACCTCTCCATAGACCCCTTACACGACAACCTTTCTATAATATTGGCTGCAAATATAGAACAGTGGTTGCAACGGTGATCTATACAGTTACAGATTATGTCAATAACGTCACAGGAGGTGACACGCCATCAGTGAGACTGATACTGGAATACTGCCTCCAGTTTTGGTGTCCTCATTTGAAAAAGATGTTGTGATACTGGAGCTGGGGCAGCAAAGAGCCACCAAATGTTCTGAGGGCTGGAGAAAAATGTCTTCTAGGGAGCTATTGAAAGACCTCAACCTGTTTAGCATATCAAAAGAAGATTGAAAGGTGACTTCATTGAAGTGTTGAAGGGCCTTAATGGAGAGAAAAGATTGGCTATTAAAGGGCTCCTGAATTTAGCAGGAGAAAGACATAACAAGACCCAATGGCTGGAAGGTGAAAAGAGAAAAATTCATATTACAACCAAGACACAAAAATTCAACAGCGAGGATGTTTCACCACAGGAACAAGCTACCAAGGAAAGAGGTGGATTCACCATCTCTTGATATCATTTAATGAAGACTAGATGCCTTTCTGGGATGTGTTTGCCCCAAAAGTAGCTCTTGTGTCATACAGGAGGCCTGTGATATGCAGGGGGTCAGATTAGATGCTCTAATGGTCTCTTCTGGCCATAAAGTCGACTAATTTCTGAAAAAACTGAGTGTAGTATTGGGAGCAGCGTCTGATGTTTTCCTGTCTAGCTGGCTTGCTTCCTAGAACGAACGCTTCTTGAGTGGGGTGATCCACAGGGAGTAGCTCAAACCTCCAAAGTGCCTGGCCAGGGGCAGGACATTGGCACAGCAAGGGAGGGTGTGGCAGTGACATCACAAAGGCCTTTGCAGGACCTCAGACTATTGGTCAAAGGTGGTAGGAGGAGGTGACCTCACAGAGAGATGCTGACATCAGCCAGGCAGGACAGGTGCGAGGGCCAGGAAACCTCAGAGACCCCTGTGGCTTTGCTTCAGCAAGTCTCCTTCTCCAGGTCTCTCTTTGAGGACTGAGAGAGTATTCGGGTTCACGGATGTGAGCGCCAGGAGGAACCTCTTTTGAGTTTTCTCCTTCCCTTTTAGTGATTTTACTAGAAAACAGACGTCCCTATTTAGACGGTAAGAGCCTCCTTGAGGGAAGGGGTGTCATGGGGGTGTCACTTTCAGATGCCGATGCCCCTCCCCGCTTTGTAAGGAAGTTCCCACCACCCTGCTCTGTGTTCGCAGGGTGGGAGAGAGCAGCATCCACGGCAGTGATTTGCTCCTGGCTGCCGGAGCAGAGCAGCAGACTCAGCTGTCAGAATTTCCAAGAGCGATGAAAGGGGAGGGGCCCATCGCTCTGTAGCAGGAGTGCAGGGCAGGTGAGTTCACGGCGGGCATTGTGGGATACTGGGGAAGGCCATTTATGGTGGTATAATGAACAGCAGCGTTTACTCTGTTACTTTAAGTTTGCTGCAAAAAGCTCTAGGCCTCTCATCGAAGTCGTTTTATTTTGTCAGCAAAACAGGGCAGTTTTGTCACCAGACATGGCATTGCAGTGTGTACACCAGCCACAAGCTACCGACCGAGAGAGCGTTGTGTGTTTTCACACACCTGAGCAATATAATTCTGCTGAAACAACTTTGTAGTGCAGACCTGGCCAAAGATTCACTCACATACAGCTTGCAAGGAAAACGTCACCTGCTTCTCTGCTTTGCAGAATCCAAACACAAGCAAAGCTTGTCAGGCCCTGGTGGCGATGGTAGGGAGTCAGGTGTGGGCAGACACTGTATTTTAATTACCCACAGGCACCATGGCTTAGCTGGCTAAAGCATCTGTTTTGTAAACAGGAGATCCTGGGTTCAACTCCCAGTGGTGCCTTGTTGATTGGTTGTTGGGACACCTGCTTTTGGCTACTGTCAGAAGACAAGATTCAGAGGTAGATGGGCCTTTGGTCTAGCCCAGTGTGGTTTTTCTTATGGTTTAAATAACACTCACAGGCACTGATAATAGAGTTACTGAAGGTTTGGGAGTTAGGGCAGGTAGGTCAGTGGTCCAGTCCCCACACAGATGACCTGTCTCCCTCTGGGACAGGGGCAGGTCTGAGCTCTCACCCAAATGCTCATTGTGGCTGCCAGAATCTGTAGGCAGCTCATTTAGTTTACGGCAAAGGTTGAGTCCTGCTTTGTGCACCGTGTGTGAGAATGAAAATCCTAAGCTGCCATTTGAAATAATGAAAGCAGCAGGACGTGTTATTGTGCTTGCCCCAAAGCAGACAGACCAATGGAGAAATGCCGTCAAGTCCAAGGTAATACTCCCCTGCCATTTTACCTTTTTTGCTTGCTAAACTCCTTCTTATCTGCCCGGCCCAGGCTGTCCTCTGCCTCAGCTGCTGCTCCCGGCCTGCTCTAGAGTCAAACACGCAGGGCCCCCAGGGGAACAGAGGCTGGGACAGGGCAGCAGCCTGGGCTGGGCTGGGAAGATGCTGGGAGTTCTCGTTCCCTGAGAACTCGTCCGGCTCCCTTCTCAACAGCAAACAAATCAATTCCACGTCCCCTCCCTAGAAAAACCAGCTTGGAGCCAAGGGCAGCAGGGGATGATTCCCTCCAGTTCCCACCGAGGCAGGAGAGAACCCAGGGTGTTTCTAGCAGAGTTTATGGAACTGACGTGGGGAAACCAGCCTTTAATAACAGGCAGTTCCAGTTTAAACTAAGTGTTTTTAACAATTTCTACAACATTAAATAACCCTTCAATCGTAGTGTCACCATCCATAAAATTGCTTCAGCCTCCTAAGTGCACAACTAAACATCTCTTCAAATCCAAGGGAGTGGAGATCAGTCAATGTTCAGAGTCATCCCACATAAAAGAACCATGTTGTGGTACATACTGGCCCCATCATGTGGCCATCGCTTTTCCCTCCTCCTCCAGAGTCAGAATGTGATCAGCTCCCACTGAGGGGGTGCAACACCCCTCCCTTGGTCTCTGTGCCAGAGCTCCTATCAGCTCAGTGTCCTTCCCAAGAGTCGGCTGCTGAGAGGGTTGCAATGGGGTAAATGAAGGCAGAGGAGGATTGTTCCTGATGGGGTTTCTTTGTGTTGCTCTGTGATCCTGCTGGAGGAAGCATCATTTGTGTTTGTTTCAGTGGCTTGGGTTGGTCTCAGGTTGTGACCATGGGTACAGGGATTCCTGCACTTTCTGCTCTTAGCCCTCAGGAATGGACAATGGAGCAGCTTCAGAAATTGGATAGAAAGTAGCCTAAAAAAGTGTCACATAAGTGAGAAGAAAAACAGCATCATCATCTGGTGGTCTAGTGGTTAGGTTTTGGCACTTTTACTGCTACGGCCTGGGTTCAATTCCCAGTCAGGGGGAAAGTGACTTTAAACCAAAACTGCTTCAATTATTCTTCACTTACAACATAAACAAATCCCTGGTATTTTCCTGATTCCCCCCATCTTCCCAGTGTCTCCATGGCAGGGCTGGCTCCAGGCACCAGCACAGCAAGCAGGTCTGTGGGGTGGTCAACGGAAAGGGGAGGCTTCAGCAGCAATTGCTCCTTTTCTGAGGGAAGGACTTGAGGCCAAAAGCGGCAGTGGTAGAGCTGCAGTTGATTGCAGCTTTTTTATTTTTTTTT
Source organism: Mauremys reevesii (assembly GCF_016161935.1). Classification (NCBI taxonomy): domain Eukaryota; kingdom Metazoa; phylum Chordata; order Testudines; family Geoemydidae; genus Mauremys; species Mauremys reevesii. The sequence goes on from NC_052634.1 coordinate 44,344,945, forward strand.
CTACTTGGGGTGCCAAAAACACTGGATCTGGCCCTGCTCCATGGAAGACAATTTGTTAAATCCCAGATGAGTGCAGTTCTATCAGTTCTCAGTGACCCTAAGAACCAGCAACCTCCAGGACAGCACGTTTGGCCCTCAGAGGAGGGAATGTGTCCCCCATGCTGCTCTTAGGCCACTGGATGCTCTGGGAATAGGACAGCTCTGAGTGTAACCAGCAGCCCAGCTGGGGATGTAGTGCAGCGGTAGAGCACATGTTTTCCATGTGTGAGGTCCTGGGTTCAATCTCCAGGTTCTTCTTTTCACCCTGCTACTTTGCTCATGCCCAGAGGGGATGTAGCCCAGCAGTCTCCCTGCAGGAGTTTCAGTCCTGCTCAGTGAGGGGCAAGTGCCAATTGCATGGAAGGTCGGGGGCGGTTTCTGCTCCTAAGTCACCTCAGTACATGTAAGATTCCCACCCGCTGTGCTGCTTGGGACAAGGGTAGATGAGAAGGGCGAATCCTCCAGCACTGGAGGGAAAGGTCCCATCTGCACAGACTGAGAGGCAAGGAAACAGAGGGGCAGTCAGTGCTCAGAGAGGAGAGAGGTCAGTGATTTACACCCACCAGGGGACACTGTCTTTTTGAGTACCACAGGGGTAGCTGTGTTGGTCTGGATCTGTAAAAAGCGACAGAGTCCTGTGGCACGTTATAGACTAACTGACGTACAGGAGCATAAGCTTTCGTGGGTGAATCCCCACTTCGTCAGATGAATGGAGTGGGAATTCTGTGCCTGGCTAGCCAACTACAAAAGCAATTTCTCCTCCCTTGGTGTTCGCACCTCAGCTGCTAGAAGAGGGCCTCATCCTCCCTGATTGAACTAACCGCCTTATCTCTAGACTGATTCTTACCTGCATATTTATACCTGCCCCTGGAAATTTCCATGACATTCATCTGACAAAGTGGGGATTCACCCAAGAAAGCTTATGCTCCAATATGTCTGTTACTCTGTAAGGTGCCACAGGACTCTTTGTCTTTTTGAGGCGAGTGCAGCTGGCTTGGGATGGTGCTGACGATGGATAGAAAAAAGGCTGGAGTCAATGACTGATGAGACCACAGAAGGGGAAGGGGAATGGCAGCCCCACAGAAGGTCCTGGGTGCTCAGATGCCCCAGTTATTGCACCCTGGCCTGTCACACAGAGAGAAAAGACACCGAGGGACCCAGCCCCCCTACAGTGATCCCATGGACAAGAACCTGGCTGGGAGTTGGGTGAAGGTTCCCTCTGGGCAAAGGGGAGCTGAAATCCCTCAGTGTCCTGGAATTTAAGCAATGGAAGCTTCAAACCCTGCACGGGTGTGGGCTGAGGTGCATCAGCAGACGGTTGGGCTGGACAGGGGCGGCAGGTTTGTATAATTTTTGGTCATTCCCAGAATGGGACCAAGTCCTGCCCCACCCCACAGCTGTGTAAGGCTCTGGGGGGGGGAGTTTGGGTGTGGGAGGGAGAGGGATTGGGCTCTGGGAGAGAGTTTGGGTGCAGGCTCTGAGCTCAGTCAGGGGGTTGTGCTGCAGCAGGGTGTGTGGGGGGCAGGGTCTTGGAGAGAGTTTGGGTGCAGGTGTGGGGTCTGGGTTGGGGGTGCAGGAGAGGGTGAGGGGTGCAGCATTTACCTCGGGCATCTCCCGAAAGCAATCCGCACCCCCTTCTGGCAGCAGCCCCTAACCAGGAGGGCCGGGGGCATCTCTGAGCATGGCTGCCCACAGACTCCACCCCTGCAGCTCCCATTGCCACAGTTCTCCAAGTTGGCTCTCAGGGCGGGGGCAGCATGTGAAGATCCCCCCACCCCCACCCCAGGGGCCGCAGGGATGTGCCAGCCGCTTCCGGGAGTGGGGTGCCACATGGAGTGAGGGTGGGCAGGAAACCACCTTAGCCCTCTTGTGCTGGTGGTGGTGGTGGCAGGGGTCCTCGGGCTCTTTTAACTTGACCGGGGCAGCAGGCGGGACCAGGGGGACACTCCCAAGGGCCTAACGTTGCTTTGCACAACAATAAATCTTGGAACAGGACAGAAATGAAATGGCAGCAGAACCTAAGGAATTAAAAGCCTCCGGATTCTTGTGTGTGCACTGACTCCGAACGGAAACTGTCATTTGACTCGCTTTGTGTCTGCGGCTGGTTTAAAATATCAAAGCAAAATTATTTCAGTGATTGTGACCCTGGGTTTGAGGAGGCTTTGGTCTTATTAAAATGTAACTAGCATGTTACACTTGTGTTTTTAAAGGTGGCTTCCCCATGCAATCCCAAGTTGTTCTTTCCACAGCTGACTGATGGTGGGCAGCAGGGGATCTCCCCAATCTGGGGGAATCTCTCTGGGTCCAACTGTTAGTTCTCCATCCATTCTCCCCCTAATCACAGACACCCCTCCCCATTATCAGTGTTTTAGAGCGACCCCTCCCTCCCTTTATGGGATACAGACTCTGTGACAGATACTGGCTGGGGCTCCTCTCTGCACAGCCCCAGTGGGGAAGGAAAGAGACGGGGTGGGGCAGGGCAGGGAGGCGAGGGGAGAAGATGGGCAGGAGTCAAATGGGACTAAACCAGAATCGAGGAGATTTTCTTCCTGTTAAAATGTCCTGGAGTCTCATCAATGAAAAGCCGCATCTTGAGTTAGGTTTGATGCATCAGCCTTTCAATTACCAGGCAAAGGTGTGAACCACAGAGACTGATAACTGCCTGCTTCCCAGCTTGCTCTAAAAAGCACCTGCAGTGGTGCAACTGGTTGGTATAAAGGGGGGCTACTGCTGGGGTTATGCGTTCAAGCCTTGTCTGAAGTACTGGTTTTTGTTACCCATGTAGCTTCCCCAACTTGCTTTGCCCAATGCACAGGGAAAGTGCCCTGCTAGGGAAAGGAGATTGAGTTCTAACATGTGTCAGTGGGTGCACAGCTTGGAAACATCCACCCTGTGCTGCCATTAGCTCCAGTACATTATTCACTGGCAGGGAGAATTGATTTATTTGCTCCTGTGAAAGCCGCCAGGACAGGTCTGTGAGCACCAGAGCTCCCTGCTTTTTCCAGCACACCCCTGGCTCCTTCCCTGCCCCAGTCACTGCTGTAGGAGGATCCTATATGTACTGAGCCTAAACATTTCACTGGGCCTTCTTAGCACAGTTGGCAGCATGTCAATCTCATAATTTGAAGGTCTCGGAGCTCAAGCCTCAGAGAAAGAAATGGTTCTGTTTCCTGCTTTGAATTTTCTAAAGGAATTCAGAGAAAATAAAGTAGAGGAGAGTGGTTTTTAGACACCCTCCCACCCATCTAACACACAGAGGCTTTTCCAAGGCATTAACTTTTCCTTCTCTGTGCAGTTTGTATTCTCCATAGAGCAAAATAAACCAAAAACATGCAAGTCTAAGCCTAATACAGTACAAAACTCAGTACAGATAAAATCTCACCCTCAGAGATCTTCCAATAAGCTTCTTTTGCAGACTAGACTTATTTCTTGTCTGGGCCCAATCTTTTCACCTCGTATAGTCCTTGTTCCAGCTCAGGTGGTAGCTAGGGGATGTCTCATGACTGCAGCCACCTTTCTTCTGTTTCACCCCCGTATACAGCTTTGGTACAAGGCAGGAATCTTTTGTCTCTCTCTCCTGGGGAAAAGCCCCAGGTTTAAGATGGATTCCTGTACCAGGTAACATGGTCACATGTCCTGTGAGACCCCAAGCCTTCATTCTTCCTGGCCTGACTCACAGATGGTGCAGGACAGAGCCATCTCCAGTCAATTGTCCTGGTTAATGGGAGCCATCAAGAGTCCAAACCACTATTAATGGCCCACACTTTGCATCATTACAACAGGACCTCAGAGTTATACCGGTAGTTCATATTTCTAGTTTCAGATACAAGAATGATTGAATCATACAAATAGGATGAACACACACAATAGATAATAAGCTTTGTAATGATACTGTACGAGACCTTTTGCATGAAGCATGTTCCAGTTACATTATATTCACAGGTTTCAGAGTAGCAGCTGTGTTGGTCTGTATCCACAAAAAGAACAGGAGTACTTGTGGCACCTTAGAGAATAACAAATTTATTTCAGCATAAGCTTTCATGGGCTACAGCTCACTTCTTCGGATGCATTCCTAGCCTCGGTTTGTCAGAGGGTGGAGATGGATGGCAGGAGAGAGATCACTTGATCATTACCTGTTAGGTTCAGTCCCTTTGGGGCACCTGGCATTGGCAACTGTTGGCAGATAGGATGCGGGGTTGGATGGACCTTTAGTCTGACCCAGTATGGCCATTCTTATGTTCTTATGAAGGAAGGGGCAGAGCCCTGTGACAGAGTTTCTGTAGTGTAGTGGTTATCACGTTTGCCTCACATACAAAAGGTCCCTGGTTCAAAACCAGGCAGAAATATGCTGGCTTAATTTTCCCAGCTCCTGCTGTTGTAGGGGCAGCAGTGATTTCTATGCTCAAAAGGACTGTTATACTTCCCCTGCTCCCACTTTTGTCTCCTCTCCCTCTCTGAATGCCTGTGAAGTGGCTTTTCCCCTCCCGCTCCCCCCTGGAATGCTCGTGGGATGAATGGGCTGGTTGAAGAGCAGAAGAGCTTCCAGGTAGACAAGGTGTCTGGGACGCTAATTAGGCAGCGATCACACACCCAGAGCATAGACACTGCCCAAGGTGGAGTGTGACCCACCAGATGCAGCCAAGTCATCTCTAGTCGCAGGCCATGAGGTGCAGGCCCTTAAAAGGGGAAGGGGCCCTGGGCTCAGGAGAGCACTCACAAGCTTGTACCTCCAGTGAATGCCCTTCGCCTGGACCGCCTGGCCAGTGGTTCACAGCGTTGGATTTCACTGTGCCTCAGGGAGACTTACCTTCATCGCACCATACATAGCTGCGCTGTGGGACACTTACCTTGCAGAATCTTGACATCTCCAGTGCCGTGCCAGTCCTGGGAGCGTGAGTATGCAAGTGCGAGTGTGACTCCCCCACACCCCCTGCTTATTTTGAGCTTAGCTGTCAGTATTATAAATGTGCTACTTTCTGCCAAACTCTGGTGGGTCATTAGTCCTCCCTACGCTTACTAGCTGGCCCAATATTGGGTAACACCTGCGATAAACTCAACCCCTGCAGGGCAGAGGGTGGTGAAATGAGCTTAGAAAAATCCTTGGCATCAGCAGGGGAAAGCTCGAGGATCTGGGCCAGGCACCTTTTGAAGCCTTGTGGCTTGGTCTCCTCTGCCCTTGGAGATTGGCCTATGGCGGCCGGCTCTTCCTGCTGCCTCCTTTGTGTGACTTGCCAAAGGAGGGAATGAGGCAGGAATGGGGAAAAAGAGGAAAGTCGAGCTGAGGAAGGCAGGGCAGAAGCTAAGCGCCTTAGTGCGGCTAAGTGGGGTTAGTAGAGCACCACCTTATGCTTGCCCAATGAGGCTAGACCAGCATTGAGGAGCTTTTCTGTCTGTTAAAATGTACTGGATTCTCATCACTTAAAAAAAACACCTCCATCTTCACTTGGGTTTGAACCATCAGCCTTTCAATTAGCCACCAAAGTTGTTAATCACAGGGTGTGTCTACACTACGGGATTATTCTGATTTTACAGAAACTGGTTGTGGCCTCCCTCCCCCATAATTCAGCAGCTGGAAACACACCTGGAAGACAAAGACTGAACTGAACTGAACTGATTCAGAAACCAGAAGAGAATAATAACAATAATACTTTCAAACCAAAGTCCCCAAACAGACTAGTATTGGTTTGTCAGCAGAAAATTTTCAGTTTGGGGAATTTTGTTTTCTCAGTCAGACCTTGCCAAGGGAAGCAGGGAGAAAATGTTGGAGTTGCCTCCTTCAGAACAGCTTGGCCTAGACACTAGCTCTGGTTCACTGCTCTGGCCTTGCTCAGGATGGGAGCACTTTAATTATTTGGGAAAATCCCATAGTGTTTAGGGGAGAAGATGAGGATGTTCCCTTTTGAGATAAAAACTAAGAAATACAGGACTAGAGAATTTTTTTTTTTTTTTTTAGAAATCTGGGATTTAGACATTTAATTTAAAACAAGGGAGGGGATCTGTGTTTGCCCCAAAAGTAGCTATTGTGTCATACAGGAGGCCTGTGATATGCAGGGGGTCAGGTTAGATGCTCTAGTGGTCTCTTCTGGCCATAAAGTTGACTAATTTCTGAAAACCTGAGTGTAGCATTGAGAGCAGCATCTGATGTTTTCCTGTCTAGCTGGCTTGTTTCCTAGAACGAACGCTCCTTGAGTGGGGTGATCCACAGGGAGTAGCTCAAACCTCCAAAGTGCCTGGGCAGGGGCAGGACATTGGCACAGCAAGGGAGGGGTGTACCAGTGACATCACAAAGGCCTTTTGCAGGACCTCAGACTATTGGTCAAAGGCGGTGGGGAGGTGGTGACCTCACAGAGAGATGCTGACATCAGCCAGGCAGGACAGGGGCAAGAGGCCAGGGAAACCTCAGAGACCCCTGTGGCTTTGCTTCAGCAAGTCTCCTTCTCGAGGTCTCTCTTTGAGGACTGAGAGTATTCGGGTTCAGGTACCTGAGCGCCAGGAGGAACCTCTTTCGAGTTTTCTCCTTCCCTTTTAGCGATTTTACTAGAAAACAGCCGTCCCTGTTTAGAAGGTAAGAGCCTCATCGAGATTTGAAACCTGTTCAGTCTGATCCATCAGGTGACAGTTGAATTCTAGGCATGGAAAACACACGCTTAAGGAGGCAGAATTTTATTCCAAACCTGGGATTTTGTCCCTTAGAATCACTGGGGACATTAGGGTTTGTCCTTTTTGTTTCACCTTTTCCTCCCTCCCTCCCTCCCTCCTTTCTCTTTGTCTCTTGCTTCTTTTGTCCTTTCTCCTGTTCCCCTCCCAACACCAGGAGGTAGGTAGGGTGTGTGTGTGTGTGTGTGTGTTGCGGGGGAGTGCTCTGCAGCTCCCACTGTGGGAGGTCAACCCAAATATGTGGGGCTGAAATAGTGCTCGGGCAGTGATCCCCATCAGTGACCTGGGCCATCCTTTGGGCTCTCTGGTGAGAACCCTCAGCCCCCCATCCTCAGTCTCTACCCTGATTGGCTGAGCAGGGGGTAATTGACAGGGAGGACACTCAGGTCCTTGTTCTTCTCTCTTAAGGCTAAGTAAATAAGTCATAACCACTCATATGTTTGACAAATTTTGCTGCTTCCCTGCATTAATGGTCTCTGAGCAGTTCATGATTCTCTCTAACATTGCAGTTCTCCTCAAATACTTGCTGAATAATTACTGTGCACTGTTGTTGGTCTGGAGCTCATCTGAGAGCACGTTATTCAGGTCATTCAGTGTCTGAAATTCAAGATCCGATGGTTAGTTTGAAAATCAGGGCTCTTGGGTCCTATTCCCAACTCTGCCACTGACTGGCTGTGTGACCTAAGACAAGTCAATTCTCCTTTCTCAGCCTTAGCTTCTCCCTCTTTCAAGTAGGGATAATAATGATCCGCTCCTACCTACCTCATGGTGGGTGGAGGATGGGATCCATTGGAGAGTGTCACTAGGATTAGTGCATAATATGAGGTGTCCTATCACGTTTACTCAGAGCAGATTATGACATAATAGAATAGCTGAAATAGTCTATTTTATTTGTATTTTTTATTTTGCAATTGTGAAGAGCAGCAACTACTTAGCTCAGACTGAAGCATCTTATCTAATGTTTGTGATCTAAGTGTCTCCCCTTTGTGTGCGAAGAGACAATTTAACACACTGTGACAAACAGGAGATGCTTTTGTTTTGCAACAAAATATTTTTGTAAAGAACTTTCATCCCACTTGTTTTGATTTTGAGAAACAAACTGGTTTAGTCTGAAGGGGATTTTCTGACAGAAATGGTTTCAATGAAATTTCCCCACCATCTCGATTCCTGGGCTCTATCCCTGCCTCTGGGGGTTTGTTGTCAGAATAGTAGTCAGGACTGGGGGCGTCTCTTTCTGGCTTTGGCACCGCCTTGCTGTGTAGGCCCTTGGGTAGGTCACTTCCCTTCTCTGTACGTCAGACTTCTCCCCATCTGTCCAATGGGAACAGGGACAATTCTCAAACTCTGGGCAGTCGCGAGCCTGAGTGAGATAAGGGGCATTAAAACCCTCTGTGAAGGAGAAAGGGGAGTTTCACGGTGTTTAGCACCAAGGAATTCTAAAGTTTGCTAAAATGTCTAGTCTGTGGAAACAAGAAATGGTCGGGACCAAACTTTTTAACCACTGCCTTTTTTAAAGCCCATTCAAGGATGAGTCCCTGTCTCTTAGGTACCTGGGGGTCTTTGCCAGCAGGAGAGAAGAGGTTCCTGCCTCTGTTTTTGTGGCCTTAACAAACCAGGTGTTGTGCCCCAGTTCTCGTCTGAGATCCCTGAAAAAGAACATCTTCCCATCCATGAACAAGACAGGACCTATCTTTAAAAGGGGAACAAAGAGACCCCTGGGACTTACAGACTAGCTAGCCTCACTTCCACAGCTGGAGAGATACTGGAATACATTCTTAAACAATCAGTTTGTCAGCAGCACCTCCAGGACACTTTGGTTCTTAGGACTAGTGAGCATGGATTTGTCAAGAACAAATCATTCCAAACCAATCCTCTTTCCTTCTTTGGCAGGGTTCCGGGCCTAGTGGAGGTGGGTAAACAGTAGATGGGATCGATCTCGGTGTTACTGAGGCTTTTGACTCAGTCCCGTAGGACATTCTCACAAGCAAAGGAGGGAAATGCCGTCTAGATGCAATCAGTGTCATGTGGGTGCAGAGCTGGTTGAAAGCCCAGACTCCAAGAGCCCTTCTCCATGTCCGGCTGTCCAACAGAGAGGGTGCACCTAGTGGGTCCGGCAGGGAACAGTCTGGGATCTGGTACTATTCAATAGTTTCATGAATGATTTGGAAACTGGAGTGGAGAGCAGGCTTCTAAAATTGGCAAATGACACCAAGCACTTTGGAGCACAGGACTGGAATTCAAAACGCCCTTAACAAATTGGAGACTTGGTCTTCTTGAGCCAAACTCCATGGCTGGGCCCCTCTCTCTAGACTGGGCTGAAGTGAAACCCCAGAGCCAAACCCTCCTCCTCCTGGGCAGTGCGCTCCGACCTGGAATGGTCAGATGCTGCTTAGCGCTGTCAGAGCAGCTTTGGCTGGGGGATTCTCCCAGCACTTTCCACTAGCGGGAAAGTATTAAATCCCCAGCAATGGAACTCAGGAGTCCTGACTCCCAATCCCCTGTTCCAGTCACTCCAGGAAGGGGGGTCGGGGCGCTGAGGCGGGGAGGAGGGGGAGTGGTGAGGACAGGGATGGGGGGAAAGGGGAGGGGAGGGGAGGGGCGCTGAGGATGGTGGGGAGGAGCAGGGCAGGGGAGGGCGAAGGAAAGGCCGGGCAGAGCGGACAGGGTGGGGAGGGGACGCCGGGGCGGGGCTGGCGGGAGGGTCACAGCGGGGACACTGCAGGGGCTGGTTGGGGGCTGAGGCCCCGCGCCCCAGGCTGCCGCTTGTGGGGCTGCTCCCCGGCAGCTCAGCCCCCCCCCGCTGCTGCCGCCCAGGCCCAGCTCGGGGGGGGGGGGTGAAGCCCTTTCACTCCGCGCTGCCTCTGCCCTGTGCCCCCCCAGCCCGGATCCCACGCGGGATTCGAATCCCAACGGCCGCAGCGCGCGCCCGGGGCGGGGGGGGGCAGCGAAGCCTCGGGGGGAGGGAACCGGGGCCTCCCCCCACGCGCCGAGTCTCTGTCCCGCGCTCTCTCCGCCAATCAGGGAGCGGGGAGGGGCGCGGCGAAGTGACGAGTTACGGCCCCTCCTCCAATAGAGGCCGCGTGTGTGTGAGAGAGAGAGAGAGAGAGAACTACGCTTCCCAGAGTGCACCGGGAGGGGGCACGTTGTCTGAGCAACCGGCCCGTCACTTCCGCTCTGAGACGAGCCAGGAACTACAACTCCCAGCCTGCCCCGGGGCGCCTCCGTCATCTCCAGCCCAGGTGAGGGCGGGTCCCTGGGTCAACCTGACACCTCCCCCCCCAGCGCAACTCCTCATCCCCACCCCGCCCCCCTCCGGCTCCTGAGGCGAACTCGCGTGTCCCGGGCTCCCCCCACCGCAGCGCCACCAGCGCCCCCCCCGCCTGCTTCTCCCTTGGCCTCCTCTCTCCCCATTTGGGGGCGGGGCGGGGCTCTTGGATGGAGCCATATGGAAATATGGGTAGGGGCAGGGCTGGGAGCCAGGACTCCTGGGTTCCCCCCAGCTCTGGGAGGGGAGGGGGGCGAGTGGGGGAGGGGCTGGGGTGCCTGATGCCCTCGCGGTGACCAGCAGAGCCCCCCCTGCAGCTTGCCCCCCCCCAACCAGGCGCTGGGTGTGCTGGTGCCTGGAGCCACCCCCAGTTCCAGCCCCTCTGCCCAGGCAGCTCCCCCAGCCTGACACACACACCCAGCCCCTGCACCCGCCCACCCCAGGTCTCCTCAGCCCAGAGGGGAGCCCCCCGGCTGAGTGGGGAATCAGAACCCCCCCGAAATTACCCTGGGACCAGCATGATCTGCCTCTGCCCTGCCCTGCTCCGCATGTATTCGGAGTGAGTCAGGGCTTGGCTACACTGGAAACTTCAAAGCCCTGGGAGCGCTTTGAAATGTGAGTGTGGTCGCGGCGCCAGCACTGGGAGAGAGCTCTCCCAGCGCTGCAGATACTCCACCTCCCCGTGGGGATTAGCTTGCAGCGCTGGGAACCGCGCTCCCAGCCCTAGGGCACTGTTTACACTGGCGCTTTACAGCGCTGTATCTTGCAGCGCTCAGGGGGGGTGTTTTTTTCACACCCCTGAGCAAGAAACCTGCAGCGCTGTAAAGCGCCAGTGTAGCCAGGCCCTCAGTTTCCCTGTCCCAACATGTGTCCTGCCCTGTGTCTCTTCTCGTCCCCAGTTCCTTCCAAACCAGCCCATTTCCGCTGCACCCGGGCTGGGTCTCTGCAACCCCCTCTCCTCTCCTCCTCCTGCCCCCAATATCTCCCTGCCCCTACAGGTCTAGAGGGCTGGATCCCTCCCTCCCCCCTTCTCCCCTCATTTCCTGCCTCTGGGGGTCTATGGAGATGGGTGTCTCCTCCCTCCATCCCCTCCCCTGCCCCCAATATCCCTCTGGGGCTCTGTGGGGCTGGGGCTCTCTCTCTCTGCCCCTGTGCTCCCCCCTGCACAGCATGTCCTGGGAGTGACTCAGATTCCCTGGACCAACATTTCACACACCCCACCCCACATGTCTCTTCTCGCCCCCAGCTCCCTCCACCCCACCCCCATTGCCCCTGCACCCCAGGCTGGGTCTCTGCCAACCCCCCTTCTCCACTCCTGACCCCAATATCTCCCTGCCCCTATGGGTCTATGCGGCTGGGTCTCTCCCTCCCCCCAACTCCCCCCATCCCCTCATCCCTTCCCCCAATATCTCCCTACCCCAGACTGTCTATGGGGCTCACAGACACTCCCCGCCCGGCGGCTGTGACGTGCGCTGGGGCTGTGACTCCGGTGTGGGGAGTTCGTGCTGTGGGTGCCTGCACCGGAGTCACTTCGGGGCAGTGATTGCCACTGAGCTATGTATTGACCAAAGGCGTGTGAATGGGGTGTGGTGCCTGGCGGGGAGCAGCTCGTGGTGTTAAGGGAAGAGGTGGGAGCAGGAGCTCCTGTCCTAGCAGGGGGCTGTGCGGGGGTTGCTTTGCAACCATGAGTGGGCTTGTTGTGGGTGCAACTAGACACCCCCTTCTCTGGTGGGGTGGGGCTTCTACTGTCTGCCTTGTGGGGGGTTGAATCATGACTCTGAAGTGGGAGAGCAACTTCCCCTGCTCCCACTCACTCTCCTCTAGGGGGCTGGGCTGGGATCTCTAGGGAGGGGAGCACAAGAAAAAACAGTCTCCCCTATGGAACCCAGGAGTCCTGACTCCCAGTCCCCCTGCTCTAGACCCCCTCCACTCCCAGGACCAGGAATAGAACCCAGGGGTCCTGGTGCCCACCCCCACCTATGCTAACGTACGAGACTCCACTCTAACCCCAGCGCTGGGACTGGAACCAAGGAGTCCTGACACCCATCTTCCTTTCCTCTAACCACTAGACCCCACTCTCGCCCTTTTGGGGAGCCAGGACTCCTGGGTTCTGTCCCCAACTCTGGGAGCAGAGTGGGGTCTAGTGGTTAGAGCGGGAGGAGCCAGGACTCCTGGGTTCTACTCTCAGTGCTGCTGTGTGACACTGAGTCTGTTTCTCCTCCCACTTTTTGGGTATGGAGCCTGTAAACTCTCTGGGGCATGGCCTGTCTCTCGCTGTGTCTGGGCGGCGCCTGGCCCAACCGGGCCTGATCTCAGCTGGGGCAGGGACTGTCTCTGTGTCTGTGCAGCCCCCGGCACAACAGGGGCCTTGATTCTGCCCCGGTCTCTGTAGGTGCTGCTGTTGTACAGATAAATAATCATGGTACTAGAAGCTGTGGCAGTGCGTGAGTGCACCACCATTGCCGTGCAAGGGCTAAATGTGATTCTTATCCTTGTGACACACATACCCCCCATGCACCCTTTCTCCCCCCGTCCCCCGGCTCCCTGATTCTCTGCCCTGAGCCCCTTGTGCCGCTGCCCTTGTCAACGGCAGCGCAGAAAGCCCTAGTGCCAAAAGAAGATGGGCACTAATTTTGCAAAAATCGGTCACACCAATAGGAAACCAGCCCCAGCAGTTTGTGACTTCACTTCCCAAAATTAGATACACACACACAAACACACACACACAGAACCCTGCTCAAACCGCCCCCTTTGCCAATGCATCACCTCATCTCGTCCAGGGAGGTCTAGGTGGGAAGCTCCATGTGGGAGCGGTGATGGACGGCACCATCAAGGTAGGTTCTGGAGATGGTCCTCCAGGTATGGGTGTCTCGGCTCCAACTGGCACTGGGCTCACGCTGGGCTGCGTTCAGTTCCTTTCTCTGGTGTGAGACCCGGCTCCACAAATGCCCCCACCCCCTGCTCTTTCCTTCTGGTACAAAAAATATCCTCTTCCTTCGCCCCAGAGAGAGACACCCACGGTGCTGCTCAGCACACGCCTTCTCCCCACCTTCCCCCATTCCCAGGAGCGTGTGGGAAGAGGGTCAGGATTGGGGAGAGCCCGTGTCCCGAGGGGAGGATATGAGGGGGCTTGTCCCCTCCTTGGAGCATGGAGGCGCCAGTAGGCACCTATGGATGGTCCCCCCAAGCAGGGCCAGAATGGAAATGGGAGGCCTGTGCCCCCAACATGGAGAATCTGGGGTGCAACCTTACTTAACGGGTCAGTCTGTCCTTTCTCTGACTCTCCCATTCCAGCTTCAACTAGCGCTTGTGGTTCATTCGTTCTTTTTCATTCCTTTCCTTCTCTAGCTTGTATGTTCTTGCTTTCTTTTTTCCCCTCTACCTTTCACGCTCTTCCTTTCTTTCCTTCTTTTTCTAATGTTTTGTTCTCTCCCTTTATTTCTTTCTCTGCCTTTCATGTTCTTTTCACTCTCTCTCTCGCTGGTTATTTTTTTCACTCGCTCTTTTTCCTCGCTCCTTCCGAGCCAAGCGGGTTCTCCTTGCACACAGATTTTGACAGGTTTTCCTTCTGATCAGCAAGTGGATTAAGCACGTCTTCAGTGGGGGGTTGGTATGGCAGGGAGCAGGCTGGCCGGGTGTGTTTGTGGCCGTCTGCTGGTTCTCCCCTCCTCTGGCCCTGACCTCGGTTGCTCTGTAGCTTTTAAGCCTTCCCTTGGAGCTGTCAGCACCAGCCACCTCTGCTCTAGGTGCCCAAAGGAGGAGAGGTGCTGGGCTCCAGCCTCCCTCCTGCCTAACCCTGACACACCTTCCTTCACGTGCCATGTGGACAAGAGGTAACATGTGGCTGCAAGTAAAATGGCCAAACTTGTGGGCATCAGGTGAAGCTGTGAGAATCCCAAGCATCTGGTCAAACCACAGGAATCAGCAACCAGGGAAGCAAGTTTCAGAGCCTCAACCCTAGTGGGCAAGTCACCCAGCAGGAGGGGGAAGACTGGCTCTTGCACAACTGGAGACAGGGAAGTTGAGTACTGGAAGCTCCAGGGCTTTACCACAAGCCAACACAAGGTCCCACTGAGATTTCAACTCAGATTGCAGGAGTCAGAGTCCTGAGTGCTGCCCGTTACACCATGGGACCAGCTCATGCTGCTGTTTCTGGACATTGGTGACTCTCACGGGGCTGACTCGTGTAAGGGGCTGTTGGCCCCTTACTAAAACTTAGTGGGGTTTTTGGTTGGCTAGTTCCCAGTCCCAATAGAAGGGGGAAGGGCCAATGGGAAATCAGGACCCTGAGACTGACAATCCCCAGCGGCAATGGGGAGAGGCCAAAGCTCCAAGTTAGCCGCACTGACAGGCCGGACAGTGTAATGAGGGAGTCACCAGGCCAGGCGGTCCCATCCTCCGTGGGAGCTGGAACTGCCTGGGCCAGAGTGGGGCGGAGCTAAGGAGAGAGCAGGAGCCCGAGAAGAGCCGGGGAGCAGAGCTGCACCAGCCGGGGAGAACCAGAGCAGATCTGTGCTGGGAGCCGAGCCGCAGCAGCACGAGCCGTAGAAGCTGCCCAGGGAGCAGATCTGTGCGGGGAGAAGAGCTGCAGCAAGCAGAGCCAGACTATTGGTCAAAGGTGGTGGGGAGGTGGTGACCTCACAGAGAGATGCTGACATCAGCCAGGCAGGACAGGGGCGAGGGGCCAGGGAAACTTCAGAAACCCCTGTGGCTTTGCTTCAGCAACTCTCCTTCTCCAGGTCTCTCTTTGAGGACTGAGAGAGTATTCGGGTTCACGGACGTGAGCGCCAGGAGGAACCTCTTTCGAGTTTTCTCCTTCCCTTTTCCTGATTTTCAAATTAACCATCAGATCTTGAATTTCACACATTGAATGACCTGAATAAAGTGCTCTCACATGAGCTCCAGACCAACAGCAGTGCACAGTTTCAGCAAGTATTTGAGGAGAACTGCAATGTTAGAGAGAATCATGAACTGCTCAGAGACAATTAATGCAGAGAAGCAGCAAAATTAATCAAACATATGACTGGTTCTGACTTATTTACTTGGTCTTAAAAGAGAACAACAAGGACCTGAGTCTCCTCCCTGTCAATAACCCGCTGCTCAGCAAATCAGGGTAGAGACTGAGGACGGGGGGCTGAGGGTTCTCACCAGAGAGCCCAAAGGATGGCCCAGGTCACTGGTGGGGATCACTGCCCGAGCACTATTTCAGCCCCACATTTTTGGGTGGACCTCCCACAGTGGGAGCTGCCGAGAACTCCCCTGCCCCCCCCCCACACACACACACACACACACACACACCCTCTCCTGGTGTTGGGAGGCGAACTGGTGAAAGGACAAAAGAAGCAAGAGACAAAGAGAAAGGAGAGAGGGATGGATGGAGGAAAAGGTGAAACAAAAAGGACAAACCCTAATGTCCCCAGTGATTCTGAGGGACAAAATCCCAGTTGCAGAATAAAATTCTGCCTCCTTAAGCTCGTGTTTTCCATGCCTAGAATTCAACTGTCACCTGATGGATCAGACTGAACAGGTTTCAAACCTCAAGGAGGCTCTTACCTTCTAAACAGGGACTTCTGTTTTCTAGTAAAATCAGGAAAAGGGAAGGAGAAAACTCGAAAGAGGTTCCTCTTGGCGCTCACGTCCGTGAACCCGAATACTCTCTCAGTCCTCAAAGAGAGACCTGGAGAAGGAGACTTGCTGAAGCAAAGCCACAGGGGTCTCTGAGGTTTCCCTGGCCCCTCGCCCCTGTCCTGCCTGCCTGATGTCAGCATCTCTCTGTGAGGTCACCACCTCCCCACCACCTTTGACCAATAGGCTGAGGTCCTGCAAAAGGCCTTTGTGATGTCACTGCCACACCCCTCCCTTGCTGTGCTAATGTCCTGCCCCTGGCCAGGCACTTTGGAGGTTTGAGCTACTCCCTCAAGAACAAATGGATATAAATTGGCAGTCGGGAAGTTTAGGCTTGAAATTAGACGAAGGTTTCTAACCATCAGGGGAGTGAAATTCTGGAACAGCCTACCGAGGGAAACAGTGGGGGCGAAGGACCTCTCTGGCTTTAAGATTAAGCTTGATAAGTTTATGGAGGGAATGGTTTGATAGGAGAACGTGATTTAGTCAATAGGTCAATAACGTGCAACCACTGGTAATTAGTACCGAGGGTCAATGTTGGGATATTGAAAGTCTTTTTCCTGAGTGTCTGGCTGGAGAGTCTTGCCCGCATGCTCGGGGTTCAGCTGATCGCCATATTTGGGGTTGGGAAGGAATTTTCCTCCAGGGTAGATTGGCAGAGACCCTGGAGGTTTTTCGCCTTCCTCCGCAGCTTGGGGCAGGGGTCGCTTGCTGGAGGATTATCTGCTACTTGAAGTCTTTAAATCAGGATTTGGGGACTTCAACAGCTGAGTCAAGGGAGAGAATTATTTCAGGAGTGGGTGGGTCAGCTTTTGTGGCCTGCATCTTGCGGGAGGTCAGACTAGATGATCATAATGGTCCCTTCTGATCTTAAGTTCTATGATTCTATGATTCCCTGCGGATCACCCCATTCAAGGAGCGTTCGTTCTAGGCAGCAAGCCGGTAGTTTTGGATCATCTGCAAATTTTGTCAGCTCACTGTTTAGCAGGTTGTTTATGAATATGTTGACTAGTCCTGGTCCCAGTACAGACACCACTAGTTACCTGTTTCCATCCTGAAAACTGACCATTTATTCCTACCCTTTGTTTCTTGTCTTTTAACCAGTTATTGATCCACGTGAGGACCTTCCGGAGGTGAAAGTAAGCCGGTATGTTCCGGTGGGGGTACCGGCAAGAGCCAGTACGCTGTGCCAGCCCGGCCCAGCTTCCCCAGGCTGGTGATTTAAAGGGCCCAGGGCTCCCTGTAGGGGCCGGAGCCCCGGGCCCTTTAAATCACCTCCCGAGCCCCCCTGCCGGAGCCCCAGAGAGCAAATCACTGCCGTGGGTGCTGCTCTCTCCCGCTCTGCCAACACAGAGCAAGGGTGGCAGAAGCTTCCTTACAGTGGGGGGGGGCACCGTTGTCCGAACTGTGGCACCCCCATGACACCCCTTCCCTAAGGACCCCCACTCACAGCACCTCTCCCCCCGAGGCCACACCCACAGATGCCTCTTCCCCAAGACTGCACCCTCCCCCGCCCACATCATTTGTCCTAACAGCCAGTAAAGAGTGGTGGGGCCATGGCCCTCTAAACCCCCTGTTCCAGCCCCCCTGACACAGAGCTAAGCAGGCAGCAGTGTGTGTGCGTGTGACAGAGAGTGCTGTGCTGAGCTGAGCCAGTGAGAGAAGGAGGCTGATGTCGGGGCTGTCCCCTGCCTCAGGACTGGTTGCTTCCAGCAGCTGTCTGAACTTAGAGACAGTGTGCGACACACTCACTCTTCCACAACACACACACTGTCTCCCCCCCCACACACACACACACATGCTCTCTACCCCACCACACACATTGCAGTTGGAAAGCAGCTGGCAATCTAGTAGGATGCCCATGGACCAATGGGATAGAAACCTGCATCAGGTGATGCTGTACCAGCCCGTGAGGCATTGCAAACCCTTCCCAAAGCACCCTGCAGCCAGTTGCACAGTGGGATAGCTACCCACAGTGCACTGCTCTCTGTGGCAATCCAAGAGATGCTAGCATGGATGTGCTCTGGTGACACAGGGGAATAGGGTGGACATGCAACAGCTGTTCAATTAAAACACTTTAACTTAAGCCACATTATTCTTTCATGTAGACATAACTTAAGAGTGAGACAAGACCCAGCTCCATTGAAACTAAAGAACCACAACTTCCTGTGTAGCTGGCAGGATTTGAACCTGCACAGAGAGACCCCAATGGATTTCTAGTCCATCACCTTAACCACTTGGCCACAACTTCTTGTTTGATATGTGGCTTTCACTGCACTCTAGTTCTGTTCTCATTGAGTGATCAATTCCAGTTGTTTCCTTAGACCAGCTTCCACAACACACACACTGCTGTGCCCTTGTGTAAGTGTGTCCATGGCTGAACTGCAAGAATTCCTGCTCCTTTCCCTTCTGGCTGGAGCACGATGAGAGTGTGTTTGTGGTTAATGATGTTGCTGTAGATTTTTGTCCATTTCCTGCCTCGATCATTCAGACAGTCCCTTTCCCGTCATATCCCCAGTACATCAGTGATTGCGATAGCAGGGGGCAGGTTTTCTCTGGGGCACTGAGCTTTGCCAGGGGGTTGATGGCTCCTTTCTTTCCTCACCCTGGAGTAAACTCGCTTTTTATTCCATCCTTGATGTTTCAAGGAATAACAACAGATGATCAAAGAAAGAGGTGGACAGGGCAGGTCTCAGGGGAGGGGCAGAGAGGTGTGGGCGATGGATAGGGTAGGTCTCAGGGGCGGAGCAGAGAGGGGGGGGCAGCAGGCAGACCTTGGGGTATGGGGTGGAGAGGCGCGAGGAGGCCTTGCGGGAGGAGAGGAGCGAGCAATCAGCAGGCCTCAGCCAAAGAGCAGGGGTGGGAAGTGGCCAAATGGGAGTGAGGGTGGAGCACAGGGGGGGCCTCGGAGGGAGGAGAACGAGGGAAGGGGCTGGAGGGGGGGGGACAGCACCACGGTCTGGGAAGGGGCCACCCACAGGATTCAGGGGGCCTGGGGCAAAACAATTTCAGGGGCCCCTTCCATAAAAAAAAGTTGCAATACTATAGAATCCTGTATTCTCCTGGGGGCCCTGCAGGGCCTGGGGCAAATTGACCCCCCCGCCCCCCTCTGGGCGGCCCTGCCCTCAGCCTCTCCTCGTAAGTCCCCTGCCCCCTAGACTCTCTCCAATTTGTTTCTGTAGTGTGTGTGTGTATGTGGGGAACTGGACGCAATGCTCCAGATGTGGCCTCAGCAGTGCTGACTAGAGGGGAATAATCACTTCCCTTGATCTGCTGGCAACGCTCCTACTAATCCAGCCCAATATGACCAGTTACCCATATTGAATGCAGACACAGCAATATCTGATACATTGGTTCCTGTCCATTCAGGAGGTTATTTCCCACCTATTCATAAATAATGAAGCTGCTCTAAGCGGAGGGGAGAGAGCTGTCCCGTCCGTGCAGTTAACCTATCTCCCCGAGAGGTGGTAGCTATGTGAGTGGGGGGAAGTTATGTTGGTGGGTGTGCAAGCTGTGGTGTCTACATGTGTATATAAAGTTTAATCAAACCCCATTTTTTAAACCCCTGTGGTCTGGGAATAGAAAAGGAGCTCTCTGAGGCAGAGCCCATCCTTCAAAATCCTTAAGATCACGGACTTGCCTATGCAAATGTCATGGAGGTATAGCTCAGTGGTAGAGTGTTTGACTGCAAATCAAGTAGTTCTTGGTTCAAATTCAAGTGCCCCCTTTCAAGCTTGTTTCTTCAATAAAAATAATTCTATTTCTAGTATGCTCAGGAGCTCTACTATATAGGGATTCCTGAAATGAATGGACACACTTACTGTTTTCCTGTGCAAATGCATAAACACCTAGCAAACGTCCCCCAGCAGAAATCACTTTCAATCCTCTAAGTGTCTTGGTTTGTTTTCATCAATGAAACAAAGACACATGAAGACACATTTGCAGGTCCTTGGCCTCCATGGGCTACAATGTGCAGAAAAACAAGAACCACATCCACGTGGGAGGAATGGACTAGTCTGTATTACATTTGGTAAGTAAGTTGCCATTGGGACTGAAAACTCCACTGGGGGTGGACAGGAGCCTGTTACAAAATAAAATAACCAAGATTTACAAACTCCCTGTTACACATTCAATCCTCTCTTTGTGCACACGGCATCAACTGGGGCTCTAATAAATGGCAGCCTTCCTTTAACACAGATCGTTGTTCCTTGTGACTTTCAGATACATTCGAATGGCAGCTGTTCAGAGGTCATGTGCTGCTAGTTCATGAGCAGCAGCAGAGTCTCTGTACGTTTACCAACCGTAGAGCTGGGTGTGTCTGCATCCAAGTAACTGCAGAGTCAGTGTAGTCCCAGACAGTTAATTGCACAGTCTCACTTTCTGGTCTCATTGATCATTTGGGTAGAAACAGCAACGGTTTGGTGGGGTTTGGTTTTTTTTCCCCTTCGTTTTCTCCTAAGGAATGTGTGATCTGGAGCATGTTAGTTTAAGTTCCCTGTGGGTCAGGAAAATTCCATCTCCTTGAAATAGCTGAGGAAGTGACCTGTTTGTATAACCTAAAATAAAGGAGCTTTTGTAAAGCAGTTTCATCTTTAAATATGCTGGGATAAAAATAGTAAATAGTAAATTCCACAGCCAGACACCAGGCCAGGATCAATTGATGGGGCCAGGATCAATTAATTACAGAAGAAACAAACTCTTGGGAAGTAGCTGTAATTTGTCCCCAAACCTTTCCTTGTTCTCATATGCTATCAGGGATTCTCTTCTAGAGGGCAGAGTTAAGGTTATCTGGGCATGTACCCTCACCCTGTATTCCCTGTTTTTCCAGAGTTTGAGTGGAAGGTAAGCGATAGTCGCAGTCAAAGTTAACTCTGTGTTTAACAAAGGTTTTGTTAGTGACAAATAATGAGACTAATCCCTCACTGCGGTAATTCCACTGACTTCAGTGTACTCTTTCCCCATTTCTAGTTCCAAAAAAATAAGCAAATTGAAACAAGTTTGAGACCTAAAATGCTGTGAGAAAATGGAAATTTTAGTAGCTCAAATAATTCAGTTTCTTCTGTGTCTTGTGCGTGTGTAAATGGCACATGTTAATTTATAAGCACATCTTTCTTAACTTCTTTAAATATTCTGTAGTACATTGACTAGATCAAGTGGGTTGTTCAATGCAGTGAGGTTTTCATGCATTGCCTAATACATATTTTTCATATTATGTAAATGAACACAACTCATTGAACACAAAATTGTGTATTTCATGCTGTGAACTGTGTCGGTAGCTCAAATTAATAGGTTTATTTTCTCTCTCTCTTTCTCTCTCTGTGAGGCACAACAAAATAATTTAGTGATGCTGAAAACGTTCCCTTCTCCACCAGAACTGCCTTGGAATCACCTTCCCTTTGTAGATTAATCTGCCCCGAGTCTCTACGAGGAAAATATAGTTTCTATGAAAAAAACACAAATTTTTAATTAAAGGGACTGAGACAGAATAGGTTACTCACACATAGGTTGGAGGTTTGTTATAGAAGTGGGTGGGTGATATTCTGTGGCCTGCATTGTGCAGGAGGTCAGACTAGATGATCATAATGGTCCCTTCTGACCTTAAAGTCTATGAGAATAGCCACATGATGGTGACACATCAGGAATGCAAAGCAACAGGTTCCTGGTTTGCACATTGATGGTGACAAGGGATTGAACTCGACTCCCCTCCTTTCACAGACACATTTGTTTTATTCTCTGAGGTCAAACGTAAGTTTAAATGTTGTACTTAGTCCTCTGCCTTGTAGCTTCAACAGCCGCAGATGCAAGATGAGTTACTGCAGCCTAGACCTTGTGTCCGTGTTTAGGTGGTTTTCACCTAAACGTTCAAGCAGCTCACAGCAATGTCCCGAGCTCCCCAAGTCCCACTGACAGCTGAGCTCTTCCTGCCCACTGAGCCCAGCCCAGACAGTGGGTGGGGGGTGAGTTTGTACCCAAATAACTGACAGAGCCAAGCAAGGAGCAAAGAAATGTTTGCTCCGGTCACTAGGTCTCTGTTTCTATTGCTCGTTTGCTCTCTCCCCTTCCCTGATAAGGAGCTACGGTAAGAGAAGAAGGGGTTAAAACATGTGCTAGGTGGTGGCTGGGGTTGGATGACAAATTTAAAACCATCTCAGCTCCCTCTAGTGTGACACTGACACCATCAGATTCTCACCTTTCACTCACACTTCATTAATAACAGTTTCCCTGAACTACTTTGCTGTGATTATTTCAATGGCTCCTACACCGATACCTGCTGCCCCTTCTGGCTGGTTAATTGCACTATTTGGAACCTGCTCCTAAAAGTACATCCTTCCTGGGAGCAAGATTCAGAACTGCCCAAGGAAACCCCATCGGGTTTCAAGTGCAGCCCAGGCAGGGTGGCAAGGGGACAGCCCAGGGGTCTCAGAGCTTCTTCTTCTTCACAGAGAGAAGGTTAAGGGGGGCCACTAGTTATGACTCCTGGGTTTTAGTCCTGGCTATGGGAGGAAAGGGGTGTTTAGTGGATTAGAGTTGGGGGCTTAGGAATCAAAGAGGAAACATCTCCTTTTTCAGCTTCAGTGCACATTGAACAAGAACATGGCTTCTCATCTCTTCGGTTTCAGAGGAGCAGCCGTGTTAGTCTGTATCCTCAAAAAGAACAGGAGTACGTGTGGCACCTTAGAGACTAACACGTTTCTTAGGTTCTGTTGCCATCATGTGGCCATTTCATTTCACTTCTTATTGTTAAAAGGTTTGGGTACTTTGCACAGAAACATCATTTCCTTGGGAGAGATGGAGAAGTGGAAGCTGCATTGATTTAATCCTCTGAAAATTAGATAAGGATTAAAATATTCCCCCAACAGCTCAGTCCCAACCGTCCTCCCTCACTGCTGCCAGTGAAGCTCAGTTCTGTCCCACAGCCGCAAGAACTGCTGGGTGCAAGTCCTGGGCCTGATGTGAAGTAAATGTAGGGGTGACTCTGCCTGCCTAGACTGTTCTGTAGAAAAATTCAGACACAGACCATGTCTGGTGAAGGTGAGACAGATGTGTTGTTTGATTGTTTTTCTCATTTTACATTTACTTGATGGCAAAAATATTTGTACGAGACCATGAAAAAAGGAAGAAACCATGAAAATACCCATGGGAGAAAGGGGGTTTCTGAGGCCAGGGTAGATATGGAGATTTTTAGGAAAGCGGGAGAGGTCAAAGTAGGGCCTTTAGCTGGAGCAAAGGGGGAGGGTTTTTTGTGAAGTTTCATTTTAACCAGCCTCACATCCTGTAGTCCCTGCTTCACCACCCCACCAACATCTGACCTAGCGCCGCCCCACTGGCAAAGCCACCTCTGACTCCTGAGACCGCCCCACTGGACTGGCCCTCCAGATTCCCCAGCACTCCCTCTCCTAGCTGGATCCCCTGGCAGCCAGAGCTCTCCGCAGAACTGCCGTGGTTGCTCCCCTGGGGCTCTGGTCAAGGACGGCTACTGGCTACTCCTGAGAATGCAGCTGAGAAATGACTCAGGGCTTGGCTACACTTACAAATTTGCAGCGCTGCAGCAGGGTGTGAAAACACACCCTCTGCAGCGCTGCAAATTGCGGCGCTACAAAGCGCCAGTGGGGTCAAAGCCCCAGCGCTGGGAGCCGCGCTCCCAGCGCTGTCCGTTATTCCCCACAGGGAGGTGGAGTACGGACAGCGCTGGGAGAGCTTTCTCCCAGCGCTGGCGCTTTGACTACACTTAGCGCTTCAAAGCGCTGCCGCGGCAGCACTGCCGCGGCAGCGCTTTGAAGTGCTAAGTGTAGCCACAGCCTCAGCCTTCTCTAGATTCTCACCTGTGGGCTCTGAGAAGCAGGATGGGGCCTGTATGATAAAGTCCATGTAACATTCCCCTCTCATCCCAGCCCTGGTATGTCACCAGTAGCTGCTGTCCCTGGGTAGCAGCCAAGGATGTTTCCCACCGTTCAGGAGACCCCAGCCTGGGACTAAAGTCAGCTTCAGGCTTCGCCTCTCTCCCTTCTTGGAATCAAGTTCATGTTTTTGCCAAGAGTTAAAGCAGCCCGAATCCCCAGAGTCTGGATCAATGTCACAAGTTCCCAGTGTCTCCATGGAAGAGAATTTGTTAAATCCCAGATGAGTGGAGTTATATCAGTTCTCAGCCTGAGTCCTTTGCTATTAATCCTGAGGATATTGTCCCACCATGGGGCCATTTCCCGCCTCTCTTTCATACAGAAGCACAATTTTCCTTGCAGAGACACAGGAACAGCAAGATGTTTCTCTGTCCCTTGTGCAAAGCAGGGGGCCAAATTCCATGGAAACAATGGACAAGCAGGGGGCTCTGGGCATATCAAGCCCTGGCCGTGAGATGTTCCCTCCCCGCTTTCTTTATGCCCCTGTTGTTATTTCATGGATTGTCTGGGATGGGGGAAAAGCTGAGTTCACTCCAGGTGGAGGGGGAAAGAACCGTGAAAGTCTCAGGATCCAACCCCCGCTACCAGGATCACCGAGGTGCTGGGGATTTGAGTAGGAAAGGGACTGTGTGTATTGTCAAGGTGGGGAATAAATAACAATCTACAAGAGCCACCTCATTAACCACTGACACAGGCTAATCCTACTGCAGATAGAAGGGAAACTGGGAGTGATTCTTTGCTGTTCAGCCATGGAAACAGTGACCCAATTGCACCGCAGTGAATGTGCTGGGGAAAGCTGGACTTCACAGGCAGGTGGAAATAGCAGATCCTAGAAACACCTAGAGCTCCCCACAGCACTTCTGACTCCAGGGTCAGGTGTTGAGCGACTCACAGTGCCCCCCCCCCCGACACATTACCTTCCAGCACGGGTGGCAGCACCCCCCCACCCAATGCTGGGGAGAGGGCTGAGTGTATCTCTGCACCCTGAGTCCAGGGCACCCACTCTCTCTGCCCCACACATCGAATCTGGCCCTGCTGCAAAGTGACCCCTAAGAACCAGCAACCTCCAGGACAGCAGATTTGGCCTCAGAGCAGGGAATGTGTCCCTCATGCTGCTTTTAGGCCACTAGGTGGTAATTTAAAAAAAGGTAATAATTGGAGATATACCAATCTCCTAGAACTGGAAGGGACCTTGAAAGGTCATTGAGTCCAGCCCCCTGCCTTCACTAGCAGGACCAATTTTTGCCCCAGATCCCTAAGTGGCCTCCTCAAGGATTGAACTCACAACCCTGGGTTTAGCAGGCCAGTGCTCAAACCACTGAGCTATCCCTCCCCCCTCAACCTGCTCTGGAAACAGGAAGGTTCTGAGTGTAACCTAGAGCACACATATTACATCTGGGGATGTACCTCAGTGGTAGAGCACATGCTTTGCATATATGAGGTCCTGGGTTCAATCCCCAGCATTTCTAGGTTTTTTTCACCCTGCTGCTTTGCTCATGCCCAGAGGGGATGTGGCCCACCAGTCTCTCTGCAGGAATTTCAATCCTGCTCAATGAGGGGCAAGTGCCAATTGCATGGAAGGTCTGGGGGGGTTTCTGCTCCCAAGTCTCCTCTGTACATTTAAGATTCCCACCTGCTGTGCTGCTTGGGACAAGGGTGTAGATGAGAAGGGAGAATCCTCCAGCACTGGAGGGAAAGGTCCCATCTGCACAGATTTAGAGGCAAAGACTAGGTGATAGCTAGGGGATGTCTCATGACTATCATGTTTGTTCAGTTCAACCCCTTCTATCTGCTTTGGTACAAGGCAGGAATTTTTTGTCTCTCTCCTGAGGAAGAGCCCCAGGTTTAAGATGGATTCCTGTACCAGGTGAGATGGTCACGTCCTGTGAGATCCCCAAGCCTTCATTCTTCCTGGCCTGACTCACAGATGGTGCAGGACAGAGCCAACTACAGTCAATTGTCCTGGTTAATGGGAGCCATCAAGAGTCCAAAACACTATTAATGGCCCACACTTTGCATCATTACAACAGGACCTCAGAGTTATAGTTCATATTTCTAGTTTCAGATCCAAGAATGATCGGTTCATACAAATAGGATGAACACACACCGTAGATAATAAGCTTTGTAATGATACTGTACAAGAGACCTTTGGCATGAAGCATAGTCCAGTCACTTTATATTCACACTCATTAGCATATTTTCATAAAATCCTATGCAGTGCAACGTCACAGCAGGGAAAGGGTTTTACTGCGGCACCTGGGAGCAGTTGAGTTTCATGTTCAGGCTGTGGTATGAGTTCCTCCAGGTTTCTCGTAAGCACACAGGGACCTTCGCGGGTGCTCTCAATACAGGAATGGCCCCGACACGATAAAGCGATGGGGATTGCATTTTCCTTTTTTATTTCTGTATTTCCAATGACATTTCTGTTTGTGATTTTGTTTTGGTTTGTATTACTGTATTTTCTCCTGGATTTGATATTTAATGAAAAAAAGAATACGGCCTCAAGGCACTGGATGGAGAAGCAGGCTGAGGCTAGGACTGCTAAGAGAGTGAGAGTAGCAGGTTTTCTGTCTTGTTTCCTGCCCTCATTTTTCTTGAATAGTTTCTCTTCTGCACGAAATTCGCCTTTTTTGAATGTGAGCCTGGCTAGCTCAGTTGGCAGAGCATCAGACTTTTAATCTGAGGATCCAGGGTTCAAGTCCCTGGTCAGACCAAGAAACACTTTCCCCCTGGGACACCCCTAAAGCATTTTAGAAGGACTCTCCTTGAACTTCATTTTTCCTTTTCAGGACATAGCCTTTCCCAGGAAGGGCCCTTTACTGCCTGGGACTGAAGGTGCTACTGCCTCACCTGTCCACTGGCCTCACAGTCTGGAGGAAGAAAGGCCTCTGGGCCTGCAGCAAAGTGCCGTGCGCTGACTTTTTGAGCAAATGCAGGGCTGGCCGCAGAGGCATGTTCCCACTGAATCCTCCCTGCCAGAAAAAATTGTCCCCACAGACAGGGGCGGCTCCAGGCCCCAGCATGCCAAGCGCGTGCCTGGGACAGCAAGCCGTGGGGGGTGCTTTGCCGGTCGCCACGAGGGTGGCAGGCAGGCTGCCTTTGGCGGCATGCCTGCGAAGGGTCCGCTGGTCCTGCGACTTCGGCGGACCTCCCGCAGGCAAGCCGCCAAAGGCAACCTGCCTGCCGTGCTTGGGGCGGCAAAATGCCTAGAGCTGCCCCTGCCCACAGAGTCCTCCCTGCTGGAAGTCTACAGTAATCAACAGGTGCTCTGCTGGTCCCATGGTGTAAGGGCCAGCACTCAGGACTTTGAATCCTGCAATCTGAGTTGAAGTCTCAGTGGAATCTGAGAACAATTCCTGTGCCACAAACCCTGCGGGGCCTTCCAAGGCTCTGTCTTGCTTTGTCAAAGGCCATGAAAGCCATTACAAAAGGGGCTTTTTTCCTGCTGATAATAGCTCACCTTAACTGATCACTCTCATTATAGTGTGTATGGCAACACCCAATTTTTCATGTTCTCTGTGTGTGTGTGTGTGTGTGTATATATATATATATCTTCCTGCTGTATTTTCCACTGCATGCATCCAATGAAGTTGGTTTTAGCTTAGGAAAGCTTATGCTCAAATAAATTTGTTAGTTTCTAAGGTGCCACAAGTACTCCTTGTTCTTTTTGCAGATAAATTAATGGAGGTTAAGTCCATGAATGGCTATTAGCCAGGATGGGTAAGGAATGGTGTCTCTAGCCTCTGTTTGTCACAGGGTGGAGATGGATGGCAGGAGAGAGATCACTTGCTCATTACCTGTTAGGTTCAGTCCCTCTGGGGCACCTGGCATTGGCCACTGTTGGCAGATAGGATGTGAGGTTGGATGGACCTTTGGTGTGACCTAATATGGCCATTCTTATGGTCTTATGAAGGGAAGGGTAGAGCACTCTGACAGTTTCTGTAGTGTAGTGGTTAGCACGTTTCCCTCACACGCAAAAGGTCCTTGGTTCAAAACCAGGCAGAAGCATCCAGCCTTAACTTTCCCAGCTCCTAGTGGCCTCTTCCTGCTGTTGTAGGAGCAGCAGTGATTTCTATGCTCAGAAGGTCTGTTATACTTCCCCCGCTCCCACTTTTGTCTCCTCTCCCTCTCTGAATGCCTGTGAAGTGGCTTTCCCCCTCCCGCTCCCCCCTGGAATGCTCGTGGGATGAATGGGCTGGTTGAAGAGCAGAAGAGCTCCCAGGTAGACAAGGTGTCTGGGACACTAATTAGGCAGCAATCACACACCCAGAGCATGGACACTGCCCAAGGTGGAGTGTGACCAACCAGATGCAGCCAAGTCATCTCTAGTCGCAGGCCATGAGGTGCAGGCCCTAAAAAGGGGAAGGGGCCCTGTGCTCAGGAGAGCACTCACAAGCTTGTACCTCCAGTGAATGCCCTTCGCCCGGACCACCTGGCCAGTGGTTCTCTGCGTTGTATTTCATTGTGCCTCAGGAAGACTTACCTTCATCACACCATCCATAGCTGCACTGTGGGACACTTACCTTGCAGAATCCTGACATCTCCAGTGCCGTGCCTGTCCTGGGAGTGTGACACCCCGCCCCCCCTTCTTTTGAGCTTAGCTATCAAGATAATAAACGTGCTGCTTTCTGCCAAACTCTGGTGGGTCATTAGTGCTCCCTACGCTGACTAGCTGACACAATTTCAGGTAACACCTGCGATAACCCCAACCCCTGCATGACAGAAGATAGTGAAATGAGCTGAGAAAAAGCCTTGGCATCAGTAGGGGAAAGCTATAGGATCTTGGCCAGTCACCTTTTGAAGCCTTGCGGCTTGGTCTCCTCTGCCCTTGGAGATTGGCCTATGGCGGCCGGCTCTTCTGTGTGACTTGCCAAAGGAGGAAGTGAGGCGGGAATGGTGCAAAAGAGGAAAGTCGAGCTGAGGAAGGCAGGGCAGAAGCTAAGCGCCTCAGTGCGGCTAAGTGGGGTTAGTAGAGCACCACCAGTCGTTCTGCAAAGCCTGGGGAGGTGCGGTTGGCTGCTGGGAGGCAGAATTTTGTGCCTGCGTCTTGGCTTCCCAGGGATGGCTACTTGCAGCCCAGGAGAAGGATGGTTCTGGGTGAAAGGAAGAGAAGCAAAGCTATGGGAGGAAATTTGGGTGCGGGGTGCGGGCGCTGTGCTGGGGAGGTTGGGGTGCAGGAGGGGTGGCGCTTACCCCGGGCACTGCAGCTCCCAAAGTGACTGGTACACTCAACCCTCTGGCAGCAGCTCCTAGGTGGGCGGGGCCAGGGGGAGGTCTCTGTGTGCCGCTGCCTGCAGGCGCTGCCCCCAGAGCTCCCATTGGCTGCAGTTCCTGGCCAATGGGAGCTGTGGAGTTGGTACTTGGGGCAGGAGCAGTGCATGGAGACACTCCCCCCCACCCCAGGGGATGCTGGGATATGCCAGCCACTTCTGGAAGTGGCACAGAGGGACGGAGGCCGAGTGGGCAGGGAGCCACTTCAGTGCTGCTGGCACATCTCTGCACACCCATGGGGGGAGGGGAGCAGAGTGCCTCCATGTGCTGCCTGGGGTAGGGGCAGTGCACAGAGCTGCCTCCCCTCCCGGGTCTATTACAGGAGTGGGTGGGTGGGGTCTTTTGGCCTGCAAGGTGCAGCAGGTCGGACTAGATGATCACACTGGTCCCTTCTGACCTTAAAGGCTCTGAGTCTAAACGGGAGAGGGAAGTAAAGGAAAAAAAATAATAAACCAAACATTGTAATACCAGGATGACTCCACCTGCTCATTGTATAGTCCCGCCCCTTTCTTCCTCCACTGGGTGTTGAATGACCTGCAGGACATTGATTCTCTCCTTCCATTGCTAAACTGATACAATGTGACTGAAATTAAACCCATTCTCAGCAGAGAAAACATCACATCCCTGCACTGGCTGGGAATTGAACCCAGGTCAACTGCTTGGAAGGGAGGTATGCTCACCACTATACCACCAATGCATCTGGCAAAAAGACCACTTATGCTTGCCCAATGAGGCATTTTACTGCCTATTAAAATGTACTGGAGTCTCATCACTAAAAAAACCTACCTCTACCTTCACCTGGGTTTGGACCATCAGCCTCTCAATTAGGTCACCAAAGTGGTTAATCACAGACACAGGTAACTACCCTACTTCCCAAGCTTGTCTATGAAGCACCTACAGGGGTACACCTGGCTAGTGAGGGAGGCACACTGCTGGGGTTATGAGTTCAGGCCTCACCCAAGGCATCGGTTTTCATTAGCCATGGAGCTTCCCCCACTCACTTTGTCTAATCCACATGGAAAGTGCCATATGTGGGTGAAGAGAGTAAATTCTAAACTCTGAAATGTGGAGGTGGCCCATAGATTGGGATAAGGGGTTTGAAGAGAAAAATCTCTAAGGATATAAAACCAGACAGTCTCCAGGGGCAGGTACGGTACAATGCCTCAACAGGGAGCCATTTGGGGGAGGGGGGTTCACTTCCTCTGTTCAATGTCCTGAGAGGTATTTTAAGATGAAGATAACACCATGGCTAACAGTTGACTGGCACGTCCTGGGTTAAAGGAAGGAAGGGACTTGGGTTAATAGTCGGAAGATTTGTGTTACCGTCACTGTCTGACCCACCTTCAGTGCAGAGGTTTGTACGTTGCTGGGTGGAACGCACAGACTCCTGGAGAGAAGGGGCAGCTGTTTCCATGGCAGAGAGCCTGGCACCTAGGAGACTTTCTTGACTTGCTGTTTTGAGGCAATTCAAGAAAATAATGGTGGACCTACAATGTCCGGTCCAAAATTTTAGGCCCCCCCCCCGCTGCCACTCCAGCTGCTGCCCCAGACAGGGGAGCCCCAGGGGGCCTGCTGCTGCTCCGGCCACCCCAGGAGTGCTGCTGCCGGGGGCTACCGAGCTGTGGCTGCTCCTGCTGCCCACGGAACCACAGGAGGGAGATGATTTTTTGACAGTGACGGACGCCTCGTCCTAAAGGCCTTTGTCTGCCCCCTTTTAGTGATTGTTTGGCACAGGAATGCAGCCCTCACTCCTGGGTCTCTCCTGGGGAAATAATGTTTCTGTGCAAAACACCAAAGCTTTTGACAGAAAGGAAGAAAAGGAAATGGCCACACAATGGGACTAGGACATAAGGAATGAAACACAAGATGCTTCTCCCATGTGCATTGACTTTGAACCTTGTTGTTTGCAGTGTTGTTGTATCCATGTTGGTCCCAAGACATGAGACACAAGGGGGAGGGGGTCACATAATATCTTCTAAAGGACCAAGGAAGGGAGTATTATTTACTCCTTCTCATAACACAAGAACTAGGAGGGGTCACCACATGAAATGAATAAGATGCAGGTTTGAAATGAACACACTTCCCTCAATCTCCTGGCAACGCTTCTACTAACGCAGCCCAATCTGCTGTTAGCCTTCTTGG
The DNA here is from genome assembly GCF_016161935.1 of Mauremys reevesii. Classification (NCBI taxonomy): domain Eukaryota; kingdom Metazoa; phylum Chordata; order Testudines; family Geoemydidae; genus Mauremys; species Mauremys reevesii. The sequence goes on from NC_052634.1 coordinate 44,375,842, forward strand.
CAACAAGGGGACTGTTGACTCATATCCAGCTTCTCATCCACTGTAATCCCCAGGTCCTTTTCTGAAGAACTGCTGCTTAGCCAGTCGGTCCCCAGGCTGTAGCAGTGCAGGGGATTCTTCCTTCCTCAGTGCAGGACTCTGCACTTCTCCTTGTTGAACCTCCTCAGATTTCTTTTGGCCCAATCCTCCAATTTGTCTAGGTCACTCTGGACCCAAACCCTACCCTCCAGCACTTGGATTCTTTACATGCTTTCACAGAGTGAAGAGCACATGTTCCATAATTTCATATGGCAGAGTTTTCTGCTATAGGGAGCTTTCCCTGTGTGAATTTGACAGGTGAATCAACATACAGGCATATTGTGACCCTTCTCAGGGAGCTGAGGGCTGTGAGTTTCCTTGTTGCCACCTGCCACTAGGAAGACGGAGTTTTGCATTTGGCAGCTGGATGTTAGTGACCAAACTCACCCAGACCATCAGGCACTCAACCTCCTCTGAGCTACAGCAGCCACCCTAACCCCTGAGTTCCTTCAATGTGTCCCCCTCTGGGGTGCAGCCCGGATCACCAGATACTCAGAGAAATCCCAGATTCTCTCTGCCCAAAGCAATGGTATATCCCAGGTTACTAGTTTTACTGTGGATCACTGCTACTGTATCTCACACAGCACTTGAGTATAGTTATCAAACAAGCAGAAATTTATTTAACAACCGATAGAGATTTAAACAAACAAATGTGAGTGATGGAAACCAACTGTTACCAACTAAACAAAATCAGAAAATGCAACCTACACTTTTTAATAGTTACCTTTCCTATCTAAGTAGAGTCTCACCTCACACTTCAGTCAATTTCACTGATTCCTAGTCCCTAGGAGCCACGGCCCTGCCTTTCATGAAGCACCACTGGTCATTAGGAATCTCCTTGGTGAATGGACCCAGAGTGTTTTTCTCCACCCTGTTATGAACTGAATCAGTCTTTTGTCTTTATTCACAGAAAGGACGAACTCCTCAGTCTCATATTGTTCTTGTCACTTCCACAGGGTTTTGATGTCTATAATTTGTCTTTGATGGTTTTCCATTGGCTTCTCTGGGTTGGTGCAAAGGCTGACAATGGAGCAATACATCACATAACTGGCTACCAAGGAACAGGTGCCAATTCCCTCCCACTGGAATGGGCCATTCCCAACAAGACCTATGATTGGGGTGACTCACTTTCACAACAATACCATATGGGCATAATTTTCCATGTACTTACATTACCCCTTAACCATGCCTCAGACACACCTCTCGCAGTGATTCGGAGTATCAATAATTTACAAGCTTTCAGTAGAGATCTCACTGCTATGCTTCCTGGATAAATATCATAAAAGCAGTGTATTAGCTGTGGGGAGTTTGTCAGGTCTGAGACAGGAGTTGCTTGTGAAGAACTGTGACCCCCTTTGCCAATTGGCACCAATGAGCTTTTGTCACAGATGCACTGAGCTATACAGTCACCCCCTGATAGAACAGAAAGGCCAGCACAAAAAACAGAGAGAGGAACAATAAGATACTAAAATGACAATGGCTGGAACTCTCCATTTCTCTCAGTCTTTGCATTCATGGGCACTAAGAGCTGTAGCTACAGTTGAGGAACCAGGTGAGCGGACAGCTGGCTCAGCCCTCCATACGAGTAACTTTCTCACACATAGGGAGATGGGTCAAAATTGGAATTGATGTTAAGGCTGTGTCTACACTTCAAACACTGGAAATAGTCTTCTGACAACCCAACACTGCCTACACTGGGGCTCAGGTCACATTAACTACTTCTCTCAGTGGAGAGAACTTTTCACACCCCTGAGAGATGTGGCTCTGCCAACACAGCTTTTCTACATCGACCAGCCTTTAGCTGGCTTATTGACCTGAAAGGCAATGGATTTCAGTCTTGTTCTTTATATTGATGGTTGATGAGTGCAGCTGTCCTACCTGCTGGACACATCCTGTGACAGATGTCAGGCCTTTCCTTTGCAAATTAGAGAAGTGGGGAAGACAGTGACCCTTACAGTCTAAGTGGGTAAAAACTTATACAACTTGTCACCTCGAGTAGCTTTCCTTTGAATAGAAATTGACTTTGAAACTAAGCAAAAAAATTCTATTTGAAAACACAAAATATTAAAATCGATACTGGGCCAATATTCTCTTATACACACTCTCTCACACACATTCACCCTCCCCAACCTTTGGAGTGAGGTTTTTGACCAGAACTCCTTACACTACAGGGGGTAAATTAAATCAAATTAACTATTCAAGATTAGCCACCATTTCCTGTACGACTAACAAAACAAAACAAAAACAACTTTCAGTTTTCCAAAATACTTCAGATTATCACACATTTAGTCTCTTCTTCTTTAACCAATAACTTCACCAATAATCTCATTTTAATAGATGATAAAAACATATTCAAAGATCACAAATTCTTATCATATATGTTAGTTTTCTTCTAATGCCCATTGCCAACAACTGAACCTTGGCTCAAGATGTGGTTTGTCCCAACCACTTCTGTGAGTTCAGTTATCTCAGGATCTTCTGCAGTATGTGTTGGTGGAAGGGGTCTCCTATGTGGGAATCTTTGCATCATGAGGAAAAATACCTCTCGTGTCACACTTTTAATCTTTCAAAGTGAGAGAAGATAGAGAAGTGATGTAAATGCATAAAACACAAGAGAGAACTGTCTGGTCTACACTAAAGACATTTATCGGTTAACTATATTACTCCGATGTGTGAAAAATCCACACCACTGAGCAATGTAGTTACACAGCCCTAACCCCCTGTGTAGATAGCTATACATCAGCAGCAGAACTTCTCCTGCCAAAAGAGCCACTGCCGCTTGCGAGGGTTGGACTAATCAAGTCCGATGAGAGAAATCTCTCCCATTGGCTGAAAGCGTCTGTAATAGCAGCGCTACAGCAGCGCAGCTACATTGGTGCAGCTGCACCAACATCAGCTTTATTGTGTAGCCATAGCATCAGACACAAAACCATAGAATCAGAACTCAACATGCGAGTATCCGGAAGTCTGAAATTGGAGCCTGATACATTCATTGCCTCATTGGTTACCATCATTTCTACAGCCTTGAAGTCCTTGTTACCCAATCAGGCAGCCAGTTTGGGATCCACGGGGAAGGAATGTCCTTTGAAGCTCTCTCTCTTTGGATCCAAATGGTAAAGGATGATTGTTCTCAATGTAACCTGGCATCCTTTGGAACTGTAATCAGTGACACTGAACTAGGAAATGGAGTTGTACAAACAATTTTCCTTGGGTCATTGGTCACCATAGCTTCCTTTACTGGGGTGGAAACCAAGAACTGGATGTGGACTCTTTCAGCCCCAGCTCTTTCCAAATCCTTGGTCTTGGTTAGGGTAAATTTACACTTCTCCAAAGCAGAATCCTTTACAAAACCACTCCAAATCTCAGCAGTGTTAGTGAGGCTTACCAAAACAAGGAGGCTTACCAAAACATGCCCAGCTTTTCTTTAATTTGGTGGCACAGTTCCAGGCAAGGGACTGGATACAGGGCTGGATCACAATCTTCATTAGTGACCAGAGTTGGAGTTTCTATTCAAAAATAGCTATTTTTCTGCAGCTATAAGATTTCCAAAACTGATTTGATTTGATATACATTTTTAGCACTACAAAGGATAAATTCAACAAAACTCCACTTCTATTTCCTCAACATCTGCATCATGAAGGGCAGCATCTCCGATACAATAAGATTAGCTAGGAAAGAACTTCTGTAGGGCCTGGGTTACAAAGGCTTTGGAACCAAATACCTGGGCATTGTGCCTAGTTCAAAAATCACTTAGCATGGAATTTTCTCCCCAGAACATCTGGGACAATATTGACTTAAACAATTGAACTACACTGTGATCATATGCACTTCCTTCAGTTAGTTGGGGTTCTGCTGTTGTTCACAATTTCTGAGTAGAGATTTTAAATCACTGCTGTTTCTTTGTTAGCCTGTCCAGTAAATTGGAGAGTTCTCTAATGCAGACAGAACTGCACCTCAACCTTTCTCCATGTCATCATGCAGGGATGGGGAAAAAGCAAAGCTGAAGTGAGAAATGATGACTTTAGCAAATAGTCATTTGTCTTAAATTCTCCAATAAATCTGCACTACATCCTATCAAACTGAACTACTATCCAATTGAGTGACCAAACAGCCTTCAGGAAAGACAGAAACCCACATCACAGAGAGCTAGAATACATGGCAATGAAAGTGTGAAGTGAAATTCCAGAGCAGGTTATATCTGATTATTCAGAATCAGGACAAGAGATTCTCCCATCACATTCTCCTCTGATCCATTCAAACATACTTCACTCAGCACTGTCTCAATAGCCAGTTATGTTATTTACAAAATTTTTAGTATCCGAGCATTGCTATAATTTGGGACAAAACCACTCACACCTTGCCAGAAGTGGCTTTACCAATAGATGGAACCTGGGATTTAAACTCCCAATGATCACACTGTGTTTGGGATCCATTTGAATTCCCCTTCCAGGTCTTTGACACTTTCATCTCCAGTCAGAGCGACTCTGATATAGGATTAAAGAAGTCAAAGCATCATCTCCAAGCACAGACAGCTAAGAACTGTTCCTCACAGGACACTTTGAGAAGTGGATGGATAGAATGTGATGATGATAACCTCTGCATGGCTCAGACAAAAGGTAACAGTTCTGCAGTGATGGGGAAGGAGGGAATCTCTGCATCTCCCCATCTCCTTCCAGTGTCTCAGAGGCTGAAATGACACTTTTTTTCCTGCCCCTGCTCCTCTTCATTTAACTATAATTTGAAAAATTCCCATTGTACCTGCTCTTCAGCACAACCCAGAGCAACGTGAGAACAAGTGGCAATGATACAATCTGTATCACTGGTGACTAACAATAACTTTGAAATAGGAAGAATAGTATAAATGTGATGCTCCCTGGTTCCTGATAGGAAGGGCACACTAGAATTACTCATGGGATAATGGAGTTGATAGAAAGGACAAATGGGTCCACCTCAAAACAGGGCAAACTGCAAAAGGCAAAAATGGGCCACTCCTCTGGTCAAACTGAGGGATAACCATGCTGCAAACAGTTCAAACAGCTTTAAAAGTTACTATGTGGGAATCAGGAAAATTATTAGAGAAAAAAAAGTATTGATAGCCCTAGAGGTGTTTATGTTGCTGATCTCCCTTGCAGATTCTCTGATGACTAACATGGGCTAAGTGCCCACAGAAGGTTTTCCCACACTCACTGCATTCATAGGGCCTCTTCCCCATGTGGATTCTCTGATGCCTAATAAGGTCTGAGTTGCAATTGAAGGTTTTCCCACACTCACTGCATTCATAGGGCCTCTCCCCTGTGTGGATTCTCTGATGGGTAAGAAGGTCTGAGCTCCTAGTGAAGCATTTTCCACACTCAGTGCATTCATAGGGCCTCTTCCCTGTGTGGATTCTCTGATGTCTAATAAGGTCTGAGCGCCTAGTGAAGCATTTTCCACACTCACTGCATTCATAGGGCCTCTTCCCTGTGTGGATTCTCTGATGCGTAATAAGGTGTGAACTGCGACTGAAGGTTTTCCCACACTCACTGCATTCATAGGGCCTCTCCCCTGTGTGGATTCTCTGATGTTGAGAAAGGTCTGAGCTCCTAGTGAAGCATTTCCCACACTCACTGCATTCATAGGGCCTCTCCCCTGTGTGGATTTTCTGATGGGTAAGAAGGTTTGAGCTGCTAGTGAAGTTTTTGCCACACTCACTGCATTCATAGGCCCTCTGCCCTGCGTGGATTCTCTGGTGTCTAATAAGGACTGAGCTGTGAGTGAAGCTTTTCCCACACTCACTGCATTCATAGGGCCTCTCCCCTGTGTGGATTCTCTGATGTTGAGAAAGGTCTGAGCTCCTAGTGAAGCATTTTCCACACTCACTGCATTCATAGGGCCTCTCCCCTGTGTGGATTCTCTGATGTTGAGAAAGGTCTGAGCTCCTAGTGAAGCATTTTCCACACTCACTGCATTCATAGGGCCTCTCCCCTGTGTGGATTCTCTGATGGGTAAGAAGGTTTGACCTGCTAGTGAAGTTTTTCCCACATTCACTGCATTCATAGGGCCTCTCCCCTATGTGGATTCTCTGATGTTGAGAAAGGGCTGAGCTGCTAGGGAAGCATTTTCCACACTCACTGCATTCATAGGGCCTCTCCCCTGTGTGGATTCTGTGATGTTGAGAAAGGGCTGAGCTGCTAGGGAAGCATTTTCCACACTCAGTGCATTCATAGGGCCTCTTTCCTGTGTGGATTCTGTGATGCTTTATAAGGATGGAGTAATCACATACGTTTTCCCCAAACTCACTGCATGTATTTTTTCTCTTTCTGCTGAGGATTTCCTGTTGTGTTGTGGTTTCCTTGACGTCCTTCTGAGTTTCCTGACAGGAAATACATTTACCCACTTTCTCCCCTGGCTGGTTTCCCTGCTCTCCTTCTGGTCTGTGCTGAATGTCCTGGGATTTTTCCTGCTTATGACTCCAGGACACATTCCTTTTCGATCTTTGTGATAATGCTCTGTGTTTATCCACTTGCTCAACATTTTCCTGCTGAGAATTCTGCTCCTCTTTCTCAGATACCATTGCGTCACCTGCTGTGATAGAGACAGAAACCTCAGACAGGGATGGAAAGGGGACGGCCAAACCAATACAAGTACTGGAGAGAAGTCAAATAAAAATCAGGAACTGAACTCCCCCAAGTTCTTCCCCAAACAGGAGAGAGGAGGGGATCAATTCAGGCTTCACATCCCATCCAAATTCACAGGGGGAAGGGAGGAAGCTACTGCCTGGTGTCTGCTAGTGTCTACAGGAAGCCATGAGCTATATTTACCCTCAGGATACGACCCCTGCTAGGGACAATACTGAACTGAGAGACCTTCCAAGGGCATTGTAGGGCATCCCAGATGTTTCCTTCAGGCACTTACAGATTCTGAGTTGGTTTAATATTTCCTCACCTGTGCAGGGAGCTCTCAGGATCTCTCTTTCCTCTGAACCCTGGAGGTCTGGGACCCATGGCTCTTCCCCTTGTTCCAGCTGGGAGATCACATCAGGTTGGGAAATTGGAAACCCTGCTCAGATGAAAGAAAACAAAGGAGGTCACTTGATTTCATAACTTTGTCATAAAAAACATTCTATTAATTTAACTTCAGTGCTTAGTGTGACGGGTGTGCCTGGGGCAGTCCACACTGAAAATGCCAGGGTCAGGGCAGGATGAAAAAGGGAGAGCAGATGCTCCCAAAACTGGTGGTTAACACTGAAGTTAAACTCAACGACCAGTCACAAACTGTGCTTCTGATCCCACACACGGGTTATCGAGAAGCTGAAAAAAGAAATCACATGGCCCCCTTTATTGCATTCCAGTTCTCCGACTCCCAATCAGCACCTAGGTCCAGTACAGTGAGAGGTTATTTAAAAACTCTGCTCATATACAAAATGTTTTTCTGACCCCAAAAGGTCAGCCACATTACAAGATCACTATAGGTTTGGATCTTACCCAAAAGACCACACTGCCAGCCAATCCTTTAGCATGGAAAGACAAGACAGGACACGACACAAAAAAAGTTGTTAAATGGAAAAGCAGTGAGATGCATTCCGAAATCTATATATCAGGTTATTAGCAGTATTGTTGAGCTGCTGGCTTGAAAGTCCGTCTGGAACACATCCACAAGTTCGATGGGTCTTTCAGTCCTTTGTTCCAGGCTTCAATTTGTAGAGAAGTTGCTCCAGAGGCAGGAAGAGGGATTGAAGACAAAATGGAGATGATGCAGCTGCCCTTTATATTCCTTTTGCCATGTGGCTTGTACTACCTGTGCCCCAAACACAAGCTTCACAGCACATGGCATGGAAAAGCCTCGTAGGTCTCAGCACACAGACATACCCCTGCATGTCTTGCTGACTCAATAGGTTTATGCCCTTGATCAGGGATGGGCAAATTACGGCCCACGGGCCACATCCAGCCGACAGGACCATCCTGCCCAGTGCCTGATTTCCTGGCTGGGGAGGCTAGCCCCTCCCCCGCAGCCACACCACCGTGCGGGCAGCGCTCCTGCGGGGCGGGGCTGTGCGCTCCTGCAGGGCAGTGTGTCTGGCTCTGCGTGGCCCACGTGACTGCCAGACACGCTGCTCTGAGCGGCATGGTAAGGAGGTGGGGGCGTTGGATAAGGGGCAGGGAGTCCCAGGGGGCAGTCAGGGGACAGTTGGATGGGGCGGAGGTTCTGGGGGGACGGGGGCTGGATAGGTTTGGGAGTCCCAAGGGTCTGTCAGTGGGCAGGGGGGTGGATAGAGGTCAGGGCAGTCAGGGGACAGGTAGCAGCGGGGTTGGGTAGGGGGTGGGGTCCTGGATATGAACCCATATCCACACCCCCACCCCCGACAGACCCCGCGACTCCTACGCCTATCCAACCCCCCAGTTCCCCATCCCCTGACCGCCCGCCCAACCATCCCCTGCTCCCTGTCCCCTGACTGCCCCCCAGGGCTCTCTGCCCCTTATCCAATCCCCTGGCCCTGGCCCCCTTACCACAGCCACGCGGCCTACTGCAGCTAGACACGGGGTCCCTCAGGAGCGCGCAGACCAGCCCCCTTACCATGCCACTCAGAGCAGTAGGAGCTCGCAGCCCCACCGCTGCACCACTGCCCAGGAGCGGTGGGCCAGAGCGCTGGTGGCGCGGCATGTTGAGGCTGCAGGGGGACAGCGGGGGCGAGGGGACAACAGGGGAGAGGAGGGGAGGAGAGGGGACGGGGGAGCCTCCCCGACCGGGAGCTCAGGGGCCGGATGTGGCCTGCGGGCCGTAGTTTACCCACCCCTGACTTACACGTTAGTTTGTAAAAAGAACAGGAGTACTTGTGGCACCTTAGAGACTAACAAATTTATTTGTGGTTTATCTGCATTTCTTTTGTAAACAATTCTGACTTTTATGACTTGTTACCTGTAGTCACTTAAAATCTTTTTTTTTGGTAATTAACAATCTTGTTTTATTGTTTTATCCAACTAGCGTGTTTGGATTAAAGTGTGTTGGAAACTGCATTTGGGATGTAGCGGGGTGGACGTCCGCTCCTGCTCTGAAGGGTTAAAAACAGCCCTGGGTGGGGGCTGTGGCTGGAGAAAGCAGCTTTTAGGCTGGGCTGCTTGGGGGAAGTGGTTGCAGCTGGGGCCACGCCCCAAACAGACTCAGCTGGCCTATAAAGGCAGAGAAGCCAGGGGCAGATAGAATCTCTCTCTGTTTGTAGAGGGAGATGGGCCCGGCTGCAGGGAGCTGGACACAGGGTACCTGGGGAGCTCCAGCCTGGAAAGCCCCAGGCTGTGGCCTAGCAGAAGGCAATAGGTACTGGGGGGCTGCAGAGGGCAGCCCAGCGGTAGGCAAAGGCAGCCGGTCCAAACCCTCCTTGCCAGTGTTGAGTGGCTGATACTGCAGCCTGCCCCAGGGTGTGGGGCTAGACGATGACTGGCCTTATACTGAGCCGAGGTGGGAATAGTGGGTGGGAGTTCCCTGGGGAGGGGAGACCCCAAGACTGAGGGGTTACTGCCAGAGGGCAGCACCCCAGGTAAAAGGGGCACCAGGTCCAGGGAGGGACACGGGGGGCCAGAGGACAGGCAGATCACCGGCCTGCAGAGGGTGTGCTGGAGCTGGAATGAGCTAATTCCCAGAAGTCACCAGCAGGGGGTGCCGCAGGGGTGAGTCCCCTCATCTACATGGGATAACAAGGCTGGTGCATGTCATTTTCCACAGATGAAATGACAGACGTGATATGAGCTTGCCTTGTTCAGTAGTGTGTTGGACAGGGAAAGATGCACATTTCTGGGGGAAGTCTGGGAACAGAGACTTTTCTGGGGTTTTCCTGTGCTGCACTGTAACTCCTGAGTCGCTGACTAGCAGCACTAAATACTGTGTAGCTGGGAGCGAGTTACATGCTGGAGACTGTGTGTTACCTGCCCAGGAGCGGCTGCTCTCACAGTAAATCAGTGTAAAAGTCACCCCAGCTTGGGAACTGAGGGGACACAGCTGTTCAACACTCCAGACTGCACTGTGCTTAATGTCACAGACACTCAATTTCAAAGAGGCTCCCAAAACACAGAGAAAGTAAATCCATGTCCCAGAAATCCAAGACTCCAGAGAGAGGGCAAGTCTCCCTGCCACTGCTTCTTGCTGACGGAGAGGTCCAGAGACAATGAGAGAGTCCTGGGGAAGCTGGGGACAGTAACCATGGGCTGGTGGGCTTCAGTGGAGAAAGGGAACAGGAAGGGCAGGGATAGTACTGAATGCAGGATCTCAGCAGTACTAGATGTCAGGATAGCACATAGTGCAGCCCATTGGAAAACATAATCCCAACTAGACATACAAAATGATGAGGTGTAAATTAGCTGTTTCCACTCAAGAGAGAGATCTTGGAGTCATGGATAGTTCTCTGAAAACATCCACGCAATGTGCAGCGGCAGTCAAAAAGCGAACGGAATGCTGGGAATCATTAAGCAAGGGATAGAAAAGACAAAAAATATCATATTGCCTGTATACAAATCTATGGTGCGCCCACATCTCGAATACGGCTGTAGGAGCTGGATTTTATAATGTACTGTGAGAATGTAATGTATGATTTGATTTCATCCTGTCAGCCACCCTGTTTGAATAGCAGAAAGGAATGACAGACCAGAACAATCCTTCTGACTGATTATGGTCATCTTTTGTTTTAGGATAAGTTACACTGTCTACTATGGTTTCCTCTATGTATTACAAATTAGGCACTCTAGTTAAATCTACATGTCTTTGTTTTAAGGTTTAGTAAATAAGAGACAGGATTCTCGATTGTGTCTATGTTAAGTAGATTAGAGAAACATTGAAGGCAAGGTTTCATTTGCAATGCCTTTATGCTCGATATAAAACACTACTGTTTGTATTCTCAGTGGGTTTGTGTGAATGAGGATGTATGCATCAGGAAAAGAGAAGGTGTAAAGGCCATTGTTATAGCCAGAGTCAAGTCAGAAGGAGTCAAGAGACTTAAAGGACATCAAAGAATCATCAACGCGCATTCATAACGAAGGGCAGATTGATGACCCTGAGGTCAAGGCTGGCACCCTGAGGACAATTGATTAAATCAGAACAAAGGTCAGGCTGACCCTCTCGGAGGTGCACTGGAATGTTTACACCAGTTAAGAAGTAACCGATCACAAACTGATACAGCAAAATCCATAGACTTCAACAAAGGAAAAAACCCTATAAGAACCAGGGTGCTTGGCCATGGGAGTTTGGGTTCATCTTGCCACACTCCCGGAGCATTGGATTGCGACCGACAAGAGCCCAGCCCCACACTTGTGCTCAGTGTAATTGGCCATTAGATTGACTCGAGCTACAACAGACTGGTAACTATGAACAGCTCTGGCAGAGAGACAGACAGACAGACAGTGTGTGTGTGTGTGTGCGCGCCTTCCTCTATAAAGATCCCATGTGATTTGTAGGAGCATAACACTGCGTGCAGGTGTGGTCACCCCATCTAAAAGAAGTTTACTTATGCAAACAGGAGATATTTGACACTGTGCACTATTGTTCCTGTGCTCTGCAGCAGGGGAGGGTCTGTGGCAGTGTGTGGGTCACTGGCATATTGGTGATGCAGAGACAGGACAGAGCAGAGGTGGCATTGTGGGGCTGGCGTGAACCATATCTCTTCATTTCCCCTTCCAAGAACTGAGGGGACAGGAATCCTTACCCAGCGAGGTCACATTCTCATAGTTCTCCTGCATGACGTCTCTGTAGAGGGCTCTCTGAGCAGGGTCCAGCAGAGCCCACTCTTCCCTGGTGAAATACACAGTCACCTCCTCGAAGGTCACTGGCCTCTGAAAGAGCAAGAGTCCAACACTCAGTACCTGCTGCCCACTCACAACCCCACTATTTGTGGGGGAGAGAAGTCAATCAAATGCAAGCTCTGGGTGGATCACAGTCAGAGTCCCACCTCCACCCCACTCAGAGCATCCTGGAAACACCAGGTTAAGGGGACGACTAGAGAGTCCCTTTTCTCTCCCAGCAGATCCATCACACTCCTACTAGCCACAGACGGCTAAAGGAGATGGAGCCCTAGCAGGGACCAGGAGAGATCTCCGGTAGGAAGCCCAGCACCCTCCCCATTGTGCAGAGCTGGATACGAAAGGAGGAATCTCCTAAACCTCACTAGTGGGTGTCCCCTTCATATCTCACAGCAGCCACTGGTTAGTCAGGTCAGGCTCCAGCACTGGGAGTCTGGTCAGTTTTCCTAGCCCCATGTAGGAGGGTTATTTTCTGTTTCACAAATTAGGTTATTTCCACCTCCTAATCTCATGGGTCTGTTCCTAGAATATGGGCCAATCATTAAACTCCCCCCAGCAGGAATGTCACAAGCTGTCCTCCTCCCTTCCCCACCCTGTGCATTTCCTGCCCTGCTCCAAACCAGACTGTGCAAATCTTCCCATCTCCAGTGTATTTGCTGTCCCTCTCCCTCCTGCAGGAACCCACCAGCAACCCCGACAATCCTTACCTGAACAGGCTCCACTGCAGCCATTTCTCTCCCTGTCCCATGGCAGGATGGGATGAGCTGGAGTGAAACACGGACGTCATTCTGCAGCCTGGGAGGGTGAGAAGGGCAGTTGTGGGGGTTACAGAACAGGCTTTAGTTAATGTCACAGGACGATTCCCCCAGGCCCTTTCCCTGCAGACAGACATCCTAGATTCTGCCATCCTGGGAAAATGCTCAATCTCTGTATTACAGTGTAGACCTGGCCCTCCTGCCAGGCTAAGCCCACAGAGAGATTTTTAACCTTCCTTCTCCCTCTCCCAATCTCATAACTAAGTCTCTGAACACAAGGCTAGAAAAGAGCAGCACCAAAGGAGTCACTGTGGGGGATTCCCTCGGACACTGACCCCACGGCAGTCACACCCCAGCAGGGGGAATATGGAGTCAAGAACCAGCTTTTCCTCTGTCTAATCCTTTTCTTGTTCACTGGAAAGTGGTTCTGCCCAGGGATGCTGCAATACATGTGTCTGGGTGGACTAGAGAACTGGAAATCTCTCCCTCCCACTCATTTCTCCCACTGCCCCTTTCAGTCTCTCCTTCCCCTGTCCTCTCTCCCTGCCCCTCTGGCTGGGAAAGTCCCATTCCTGGGGGCTTTGCTCTCCCATGGCTGGATTTGCTCCTGGCAATTGCTAATGGGAGGAGAGGCTGTTTGTGCAGAGTCACTTTCTTGCCAGTCCCCAGCACTTTCCCAGAGGACTTTCAGTTACCTGGAGTCTGTGGTAGAATTTGTATTAACAGGGCCCAGGGCTGCCCCAAGGGGCTAGGACCAGCTGGAGAAAGTCATCACCTGGGCCAGGCAGAGAAGCAGCTTTAGTTAAGGTCACATCCCAGCACAGAGCCCCTGCTGGGGGAGCAGCAGCTGCTAAGCCTGGTCTCCCAGATCACAATGGAGGCTGCAGCGTCTGACCCAGGAAGCTGAGCTCCAATATCCCGGGCAGAGAGGGACAGAGCGTTTGAGCAGCTTCCCTCCTTTAGCTCTCTGGGGAGAGCAGCAAATGAGAGCCCCTCCTCACAGGGAGAACTGCTGATCTCATTTGCCCCACTGTCCATCTGGAGTCACTCCCTGTCTTTCCATACAGTGACTCTGGATTAACAATGGTCTCAATGAAACCAGATTTCAGAATGAATGAGTCCAGAATGCTGTGGAAGAGACCACTGTGTGGCATTTCTAGCCCCCTTCCCACCGGCCGCACCCTCAAGATCTAGTATAAGGACCCGGGGGACAAATTTTCCCAATGGAACTGGAAGGTCCTGGAGTTTTCAAGATGTTTGATAAGTGGATAGAAAGTTATCATGGTGATTGGGCCTGGCTGGGGAATGCTGGGATGTGCTTGGAGTCAGGATTCTGGCACAAGCTGATCAGAGAGAAGGAGCATGGTTAGTAGCAGCCCCCAGAGCCTCCATCCAGGGCCCCCCAGACACCCCCAGTACCCAGAGCCCAGACCCCGCAGCCAGATATTCCCTGGGACCCAACCCCCAAAATCCCTGAACAGGGACTCCAGATACCCCTCAGCACCCCCCTGGCCTGAGAACCCCCACCAGACCATCACTGGCAGGCTGGGAATCCTAAAGGTTCCCCACCAAGAGCCCCCAACAGCCAGGGACCACCCCAGGGGACCGCTCACTGGGAATTCAGTCCTCACTGCCTGCCCAGGATTCCCCTACTGCCTGCCTAGGTCCCCACCTGCCCTCCAGCAGGCCCTGCCAGGCTGTTTCCCTGGGACCCCCTGATGCTTTACACCGCGGCCCCGCCCTCTGCTTGCCTGGCAGCCCGACCTAGTGCCTGGCACTCCCCCACCCAGTTCTGTGCATTGGGCACGACTGAGCCCCTGGCACAGCACCAGGCTCCTCCAGCCCCTGCCCCGCCTCCCCAAGAGACGCCCACCCTCACTGTTCTGCACCAACAAGTCCCCAGCGATACCCACCTCCAGGACCCACAGCCTCAGGGCTGGGCACATCAGAACCCTCCCCAAACCTCCAGAACCCCTGCCCAGTCACCCAGAGGCCTCCTCCCACAACGCCCCTTCAGCTCCAGCTGCAATCCCCACACAGACACCCCATCCCCTACCCCAGCAACAGTTACCTCACTGTGTCTGCTAAGTGGATAGAAAGTTATCACTGCCCCCTGCTGGCCAGTCACCCGGGCAGAGGGATCCCTGGGCGGTGCTGCTTTAACAGGAGAATGGAAGGCCTGGCGGGCAAGAAAGGTCCATGCCCTGTCACTAGCTACATCTTCGCACTGCGGGAAGCAACCCCTCCCAGAGACCATTTGTCATGGGCTTTGGGATACTGCTGGACCCACGCTGCACTCAGAGTGACCTCCTCACCCAGTGCCAGCTGGAGAAAAGAAAAGGGTCCAGCCAACTCTCCAGTTACCAGCTGGGAACCACTGATCCCCCAAACAGGGGGAGGCCTCTGGGTTTGATGGGTATTAAATACGTTTAGAGAGGAAAGTGGAAAATCAGAGGGATTTTATATCAGTTGTTGATACGAGGTAAAATCTGAGTGTTTCACATCAATATCTGATAACTGAATAGAGAGAAAATGGACAACATTTGCCAATATTTTATATCCATGTTCAGGAATCTGAGAAAAGGTGTAAATCTGAGATTTTCTTAGTATTTTATAATTAAAGAGACAGGGAAAAATCTCAGGCCATAGTCATTTAGAAATAGACAATTAGAGAAAAAGTGGGGCTTAGGATAATTTTTAGATTTGCAGAGAATACATATCAGAAACTATGCAAGTGATAACATGAGAGGGGGGAGGGATAGCTCAGTGGTTGGAGCACTGCCCTGCTAAACCCAGGGTTGTGAGTTCAATCCTTGAGGGGGCCATTTAGGGAACTGGGGTAAAAATCTGTTGGAGGATTTAGTTGGGGATTGTTCTTGCTTTGAGCAGGGGGTTGGACTAGATACCTCCTGAGGGTCCCTTCCAACCCTGATAGTCTATGAACACCGTCGAGATCTGAGGGGATTTTATATTACTGCTACATAACTAGAGGGAAAAGGGGGACTGTTGGACTGGATTTTATATTACCGTCCAATACATATACAGAAATTGATGGCTCCCCCCACCATTCCCATGGGCAGCAGGGAGCCCTTTGAGGAGCTGCTTTAAGAGGGCAAAGGGGGGGGGGGGAGCTGGCAGGTCCCTGGAGGAGGGAAGGGGGCAGCAGTGGGGGAGGGGCAGGTGGCTGTGGTGGGAGTTGGGGCAGTAACTGGGAAACTGGGGTCCGGGCAGCCCCCACGGGGACACGTGCCCTCCTGTCCCCGGCAGAGAACCGGCATCTCACCCCCCGCCAGGGGCAGCCACGTGCTGGGGACTGACCTGGGCAACAATTTCCCACCCGGACAAGGACAAATCGCAGCAGGTAAAACGGGGGACCCCAGGGGAGAGATTTTAAATGGACATTGGAGACTCATGGAGAGACCGGGGGGGGGACAGGGGAGCCGAGAGAGCGGATCATGGGGAGGGGGCGCTGGGGCAGTGGGGGAGGGGCAGGCTGGCAGCACAGGGCGGGGGGGGGGGGCAGGGTGTATCCAGTGCCCTGTGCTGGGCTGAGCGGGCCGCTCACTGCCCTGCGCGTCATCGCCCCCAGCCGGCCCTGCCCCACCGACCTTCCCCGCCGCAACTCCGGCTTCTCCCCCGGGCCCCGGGCCCCGCCCCCATCCCAGATGCAGCTCCCGGGGCCGGGGCGGCTCCGAGGCTTCTCCCAGGTTCCCCGGGGCAGAGTCACGTGCCCGCCCCCCCGGGGTCTCTCACTCACCGGCTCACACGGAGGCGGCGGCAGCAGCTTTGTTCTCCCGCCCGCAGCGGGGCTCGCACGGAGCATGCGCAGTTCCAGCTGCTGACCCCTCCCTCACCCGGGCTGGGGAGGGCGGGAGCGCCCAGGGGCAGGCTGGGAGATGTAGTTCCGGACTCTCCCTGGACCGGAAGTGACGTCGGCGAGGGAGCCGGAACGGGAGCGCGCACGCGCTGCGGTTCTGTCTGGCTCGTGCGGGGCCGGAGAAGGTTTGTGCTGTTGGGGCTCTGGGCATGCGCAGATCGCGGCGGGAGAGACCTTCATTAACCCCCCCCATGCCCGGCCCCTCCGTGGGAAAGGGGCGGGGGGGGGGAAGCCGGTGCCCCCGGGGAGCGGGGAGAGAAAGGGGGGGGCTGAGACCCCCTCGGATTTACCGCTGCCCCCCCCGTGGGGACCCCCCCGACCCCCCCGCCCCGCCCCCCTTCTCCCTAGAGCCACGAGCAGCCCCCCGGGTGACCCCCCCGCCCCCAACCCCTGAGAAGTTCCCTGCCCCCGATTGTGCCCCATTTTCTCTCCTTCGCCAGTGTCCAGCTCCCCTGGGGCTGGGGGCTCTGGGGGTGTCTGGGGCCCCTGGCCAGGGGCTCTGGGGACTGGGGGCCAGGGAAGATCTGGCAGGACCCTGGCTGGGGCTGTGGCGGTGGCTGGGGCCCCGGCTGTGGGCTCTGGGCTCTGGGTACTGGGGGGTGTAGAAGGGCCTTAATGGAGAGAAAAGATTGGGTATTAAAGCAGAGAAAGGAATAACAAGCCCCAATGGCTGGAAGGTGAAAAGAGACAAATTCATATTACAACTAAGGCACAAATATTCAACAGCGAAGATGATTCACCACAGGAACAAGCTACCAAGGAAAGTGGTGGATTTGCCATCTCCTGATATCATCTAATGGAGACTAGATGCCTTTCTGGAATGTGTTTGCCCCAAAAGTAGCTATTGGGTTATACAGGAGGCCTGTGATATGCAGGGGGTCAGATTAGATGCTCTAATGGTCTTTTCTGGCCATAAAGTTGACTAATTTCTGAAAAGCTGAATGTAGCATTGGGAGCAGCGTCTGATGTTTTCCTGTCTAGCCGGCTTGCTGCCTAGAACGAACGCTCCTTGAGTGGGGTGATCCACAGGGAGTAGCTCAAACCCCCAAAGTGCCTGGGCAGGGGCAGGACATTAGCACAGCAAGGGAGGGGTGTGGCAGTGACATCACAAAGGCCTTTTGCAGGACCTCAGACTATTGGTCAAAGGTGGTGGGGAGGTGGTGACCTCACAGAGAGATGCTGACATCAGCCAGGCAGGACAGGAGCGAGGGGCCAGGGAAACCTCAGAGACCCCTGTGGCTTTGCTTCAGCAAGTCTCCTTCTCCAGGTCTCTCTTTGAGGACTGAGAGAGTATTCGGGTTCACGGACGTGAGCGCCAGGAGGAACCGCTTTCGAGTTTTCTCCTTCCCTTTTAGGGAGTTTACTAGAGACCAGCCGTCCCTGTTTAGAAGGTAAGAGCCTCCTTGAGGTTTGAAACCTGTTCAGTTTGATCCATCTGGTGATGAAATCTAAGCCTGGAAAACACGAGCTTAAGGAGGCAGAATTTTATTCCGCACCAGGGATTTTGTCCCCTAGAATTACTGGAGACATTAGGGTTTATCCTTTGTGTTTCACCTTTTCCTCCATCCCTTCCTCCTTTCTCTTCTCTTGCTTCTTTTGTCCTTTCACCTGTTTCCCTCCCAACACCAAGAGCGGGGTGTGTGTATGTGTTGCGGGGGAGTGTTTGGCAGCTCCCACTGTGGGAGCTCCACCCAAAAATGTGGGGCTGAAATAGTGCTTGGGCAGTGATCCCCACCAGTGACCTGAACCATCCTTTAGGCTCCCTGCTGAGAACCGTCAGCTTCCCGTCCTCAGTCTCTACCCTGATTGGCTCAGCAGGGGGTTATTGACAGGGAGGAGACTCAGGTCCTTGTTGTTCTCTTTTAAGACCAAGGAAATAAGTCAGAACCAGTCATATGTTTGAATTTTGCTGCTTCTCTGCATTAATGGTCTCTGAGCAGGTCATGATTCTCTCTAACATTGCAGTTCTCCTCAAATACTTGCTGAATAATTACTGTGCACTGTTGGTCTGGAGCTCATCTGAGAGCACTTTATTCAGGTCATTCAATGGATGAAATTCAAGATCCGATGGTTAGTTTGAAAATCAGGGGTCTTGGGTCCTATTCCCAGCTCTGCCACTGGCTGGCCGTGTGACCTAAGACAAGTCAATTCTCCTGTCTCAGCCTGAGCTTCTCGCTCTTCCAAGTAGGGATAATAATGATCCGCTCCTACCTACCTTACGGTATGTGGAGGCAGGGCTGGCTCTAGGTTTTTTGCCTCCCCAAGCAAAAAAAAAAAATTTGTCTGCCCTCCCATCCCCCTGCTGCCCAAGCCCTGGGTTCTCCCCTCCCTACACCTGCACCCACTGCCTCCCCAGCTCTGGGCCTCCCACCACTTTCACTCCCCTGCCAACCCAGCCCTGGGCTCTCCCCCACACACACCCTGTGCTGCCCCAGCTCTCGACTCTCCCCTTCCCCCCTATCAGTGCTCCCCCTGTTCCGGCTCCTCTTGGGTGTCCTATTACGTTTTTCGTTGCACTTTTCCCCTCACCTGTTTGTCTATGCACTCCCTATCCGTGGCCCCACGAAGTCGCGGGATCTCCTTGTCAACCTCCTCTTAGTCCTGGCCAAACTGGCCATCTATAAAACCAGGGAGAGGAGGTTGGCCGATGGGATTTCCTGCGACTGTGGGGCCTATTTCCGCTCCTCCGTCCGTTCACGCATCCGGGCGGAGTTCCTCTGGGCGGCGTCCACTGGCTCCCTTGACGCCTTCGAGGAGCAGTGGGCGTTGTCCGGGGTTCTCTGCTCGGTGTCCCCTTCTGGTTCCCTTCGTTTAGCCCTGTGACCTCACTCCCGCTCCTGTTTTTTTCATTAGTTGTCCCACGTACTTAGTTAGTGTCCCGGACCTGTGGATCCTCTCCTTAGGCTGGGGGGAGGTCCTTTAGCAGTGGGTGGGCTTCGCCCGCCCACTTCCTGGATACTAATAGGACCAGTGCTCCCCCACCCACACACCCCCTGCTGCCCCAGCCCTGGGTTCCTCCCCGCACTTGCACCTTCTTCCACCCCAGCCCTGGGTCACTGGTAACTTGCTCCCAGGTTAATAAAATAGAAAAAAGAGAGGATTGAATGTGTAACAGGGAGTTTGGTAAATCTTGGTTATTTTATTTTTTCAACAGGCTCCTGTCCACCTCCAGTAGAATTTTCAGTCCCAATGGCAACTTACTTACCAAATGTAATACAGACTAGTCCATGCTTCCCAAGTGGATGTGGTTCTTGTCCTTCTGCACATTGTAGCCCGTGGAGGCCAAGGACCTGCAAATGTGTCTTCATGTGCCTTTGTTTCATTGATGAAAACATAAACTAGACTCTTAGAGGATTGGAACTGATTTCAGCTGGGGGACATATTTGCTAGATTTTTATGCATTTGCACAGGAAAATGTTGAGTGTTTCCATTCATCCCTAGTCAGTGGAGCTCCTGAACATAATGGATATGCAATTACTTTTTGTTCAAGGACCAGGCTTTTAAGGGGGCACTTGGATTTGAACCAAGGCCCGTTTGATCTGCAGTCAAACACTCTACCACTGAGCTATACCCCCTGACAATTACATTGGCAAGTCAGTGATCTTAAGTATCTTGAAACCTGAGAGTGGAGTTTGTTTCTTCCACACCAGTGTTGCTGTCTGTGCATTCCAGAGCTATGGGGTGAGTGGGAAATGCCCACAACTAGCTTGTCAGTATCAAGAAAGGAGCAGCCGACATCAGGACCAACGAGACGTGTTGGTGGCGCATCAGGAAGAATCCACACTCCCAGAGACTTCTCGGCGAGGGCACGGTACACAATGGGGGCTACCTACCCGCCACGTCCCATCAAGGGTCTTTCTAGTCCCACTTCAGTGTTACCCAATTTCTAATCAGGCTTTGGCCCAGATTCCCTCCCTGAGTGGCACCAGCACATACCTGAGCCCCCTGCTAGTGTTAAATCTGCCTTGAGCTGGGACCCAGCTTGGCAAAGAGCCTGCAGCCCCCTCTATGCTGGAGGAGTGAGAGCAGCCCTGGCACTGGGCAGGGCAGCCCTGAGGGAATGACCCCAATGTGCCCGTGAGGCACTGATCCAGAACCTCTGCCAGGCAGCTGGTGCGGCTCGGGCGTCTCTAGTCTCCAGAGAGGATTCAAAGCTTCTCTGCTCCAGGGGAACCCCTGGGGGAGGGAGGCAGGGCTCCTGCAGGATAAATCTTCCTGCCGGCAGAGCTCCGGTCCCCTCCTCATGGGCACAGGGCGTTGCACACGGCACCCACCACATGCACACACCCCTTTGTGAGGAGAATCAGCTCTGGGATATTGGGGTCAACCCCCCCCTTCTCCCTGCAAACCTTCTCCTGGCTTCAGTGAGGGAATGGGGGCGTGAGGGGCTAGTGCGGTAACAGCAGCAGCGTGGCCGTGGGGCTCGGCCGGTGGCTGGGGCCAGTCACCTGAGCATGAACCCAGCCGACCCCAGGAGATGGACCCGGGTCACCAGCCCAACCCACCACGCGGCTGCTGCCGCTGCCCGCGCGAGCTCCCACAGACCACGCTGGGGAGAGCCCCCAGCTGCAGGGGAGACGCCCCTGAGTGCCTGGCAGGGCCCAGCTCCTGGCTGACCTGCACTGCTGGGGGTCAGGGGGCTGGGTGACAGGGAGGCGTTGGCTCTGGGGTGGGACTGTCACTTCCCCCCCCTGCCAAGCCAACAGGATCACAGCAAACGAAACCAGCTTGGCCAGCAGGGGAAGAGTTCAGTCCAGGGCCTGGTGCATTCTGGGAGCAGGGGCGGTGCAGAGAAAGGGCAGATAGGGGGCAGCTCTGAACACTCCACGCAGAACTGCCTGTCCTGTCCCGCAGCCCCTGGTACAGGGGCTTTAGCCATAGTTATAATCAGGCCAATAAATTGAAACAAACCCCTGTTAAATCATTGCTCAGCCCGAGTCCTTCACCCACATTCCTTAGGGCATTGGGTGTTTCATTTCCTGCCTCAATTTCACACAGACACAATTTCCTTTGCACAGATCCGTGAACAGCAAAACCTCCCTGTGTCTCTGGTCTGAGCCAGGCATTCGACTCCAGTGAACCCTTCTCTCCAGCCATGGCGATGGTCCGACAGAGGGGACGTGGCCCCTGCATCCCGGGCAGGGAGATAGTGGCTCCGCTCTTTCTTACTGCTGCTGCTGTTAGTCCATGAAACATCAAGGGTGGAATGCAAGGCTGAGTTCACGCGCCAGCCCCCTGAAAAAATTTCAGTGCCCCAGAGAAATCCTGCCTCCTGCTATTGGAATGATGTGCTGGAGATTTGAATGGGAAAGGGACTGTCTGAATTGTCAGAGTGGGGAATGAACAACAATCTACAGCAATGTCGTTCACACAAACACACTCTCATCCTGCTCTAGCCGGAAGGGAAATGGGCAGGAATTCTCGCTGTTCACCCAAGGACACACTTACACTGATGTGCAGCCATGAGTGTGCTGGGGAAGCTGGTCTGAGCAATTTGAAGTGACAATTCAGTGAGAACAGAATCATCATGTAGTAGCACAGCTGTGTATTAAGTAGTTGTGGCCGAGTGGTTAAGGCGATGGACTAGAAATCCATTGGGGTCTCCCTGCGCAGGTTCAAATCCTGCCAGCTACGCAAGCACTGCACTTTTGTTATTATTACTGTAGACTTAGTGCCTGAGCATCCACAGTGCAAACTGAAGCCAGATCTACTTTCACTCTGTTGACACTTATAATGCTGCTGTGGCACTGCTATAGCACTTTGGAGTGGACAGTGACTGGAGGGGTTTTACCATCTCTGTAATAGCTGCATTGACAGAACAATTCTTCCTTTCCTTTAGCACTATCTAACCCGGGCTTAGGTCACCTTAACTATATGGGTTTGGGGGGAGGGGGGATTCACACCCTGAGAGACGTCGCTCTGCCAGTTCAGTGCCCACTGTACACCAGCCCTTAGATCCCTCTTGGTATTTCAATGCAGGCACTGACCTGTGAGAGTAAAACATCAGCTCACAAACACAGAGACTGAATTCCCCACATTTAATCTCGCTGCACTTTCCAGAAAGTCACAAAATTCAATTCACACTTGCTAGGAGAGAGAAAAAATAAGTGACACTAAGTTTTTGGCTTGGTTAAATAAAATTAAATATTTAATTAATATAGTAAAAATATGTCCTGATTCTTCTAACTAACACCACAGCATGAAATAAGAACAGAGACAAATCTTGTCAGTGATGACGAGTGAAGTTTTGCAAATGATCTTCCCATTATTAATTTCCACGCGCCCCATTGGAGGTTTGGGCACCTCCAGTATCACTGCTCTGCGTTCACCTTCCCTAGAATTGTTCTCAGACAGCCCCAAATTTGGAAAATTGTGCAGGTCAGAATGTGAATAGTGACCCGGCTCCTTCCTGCACCTGCTCTACATTGCTCCACAGCAGCTTTTCCCCCTGCAGAGATACCCCAGCACAGCAGTGCAGCCGCCCAGGGTTCAGCAGGCACAGGGGCTGGTGGAGGAGAAAGGATTGTAGATTCTCGCCTGCACTCTGGAGAGGAAGTAATAATTGGAGGGCATTTTGACTCCTCCTCTCTTCAGGGTCCCTGGGCTAGAATTCTACCTTCCACAGGGCCAAATGAGGGGGTGATGCCACTTGGTTAATGAAAACCAGCCCTCCAGGTGAGGCTTGAACTCACAACCTCAGCATAGCTCCTCTCAGCACTGCCCTATAAGTACTGTGCACTAACGAATTGTGCCACTGGAATACCTGTTAATTATGATTTTCTGAGACCCCCTAGGTTGATAAAGCCAAGGCGTGACCCCAAAACAT
Organism: Mauremys reevesii; assembly: GCF_016161935.1. Taxonomy (NCBI): domain Eukaryota; kingdom Metazoa; phylum Chordata; order Testudines; family Geoemydidae; genus Mauremys; species Mauremys reevesii. The sequence goes on from NC_052634.1 coordinate 44,399,137, forward strand.
TCTCAGTGGAGTTGAGAGCAGGTAGCGACAAGTGTTGTACTTGGTGGGGTGGATCCTTCTTAAGGGTTCCAGGCACCATTTGACTCATTTGTTCTTCCCTGTGTAATAACAGAGCTGGTTAAGACTCAATGGAGAGTCTTGCTGCAGCCCAACAGATCTGAAATCACTGAGAACCAGCTCTAAGCATTAGTCCTGCTTTGGGACAGTGTCTCTCATGCAAGAAACTGCCCAGTCTGCGCTAGCAGTGAGGCTCCCTCACTAACAGCTGAAATCAGGGAGAGCTGTGTGAAGTGCAGGGCCCCAGGGGTGCCTGAACAGGGGGGAACAACACCCCAGGACTTTTAAAAATGGGAGGGCTCTGCCTTGCCACTTTGTAATGACCGTAAGGGCGAGTGAGGGTGGGGAGGGGATGGAGAGCAGTGAGCGGGAAGTGGGGTCTGGGGGGAAGAGGCAGCACAGGAGCGGGGCCTTGGGGAGAGGGGTGGGGCAGGGGCGTGGAGTTGAGTAGAAGGGATGGGGCTACTGTTCGGGCTCTGGTGGCTGCTACTTTTAGGGAGCCTGTTCCGCTTGTGGTGGGATCACAAGACGCCCCAGAGCAGAGAGGGTGGCCAGCAGAGCGGTGACAGGGGGGAACGGCAAGCGGCCGGCAATGTGGCCAGACAGCGGAGGGAGAAAGGGGCTTTCCCCCCAGGAGGTGAGAGGTGAACTCTGGGTTTTCACTGACCCAGGGCAGCAGCTGTGGGTGAGGTGCAGTGAAGGGAGGGGCACATCCACAGAGCTTCTGGGGTCTGGATTTAGGAGCCTGAGGCAAAAGGCCACTGCCCAGCACACTGTGTTAGGGGGGGTGTTTTGCTCTTAGTGTTGTGTTATGAATCCTGATTGTGGTGTTTTCCCAAGTTAATACAAGGTGATTTTCCTCCTTTTTATTAAAGTTTCTTTTCTACACTCAGTGCGTGTGAGTGGGGAAAGTATCGCCTCTTAGAGGCACCCAGTGGCCAGGGATAGTTTCCCAGGTTACTGGGTGGGGCTTAGGCAGATTGTGTGTTGTATTGTTGAAGAGAAGCCCCAAGCACCCAAACAGGAATTGTAACTTCAACCTTCAGAGTAAGAGCCAGAGGTGCTGCCAGCTGAGCTAGCCAGGCCACTGAAAAGTATTTACTGCTTCCACCACAACCACATTCACATCTATGATCAAAAGGAAAAAACCCCACCCCAGAGTACGCTGGGCCGTGTCCTTCGCCTCAGTTTCTCACCTTGCGGTGTGACAGGCCAATACAATGTTCCTTTAACAGACCCCTCCGCTCTCCTTCCCCAACCCCCACTCCCCTTGGGCAGCAAAGCCCCAGAGGTGGAGGAGGGAAGGGAAGGCATCAAGAGAAACCTCAGCTTCTGCTGCCGACACTCCTCAACTGGCTCTCGGTTTGCCCTGTTCACTCTGGCGCCGCTGCCGCCACGGCATTGTCCTTCACCCTGCTGCTGAGAGCTCCTGTGTCGCCACTTCCCCTGCTGCCACCTGCCTGTCTCCTGCAGCCTCTGCGCCGCCACCTAGTGGGGGAACCTTGATACAAGTGCAGCCTGGGCAGCCTCTGTCATTGCAACACCATGGGCAGGGCGAGAACCGCCAGCTGGGGGACACTAACGCCTCTCCCGCCCCTTCCACCTGAGGCCCCGCCTTCTGCAAACCCCCGCTGGAGCCCAGAGCCCCCACCGCAGCAGCCAGCTCCTGCCCGAGGCTAGTGCCCCAGCCCCATCATGCCCCCAGCCTCCTCCCAGCCCCAGAGTGGGTAGCATGGCCCCAGCCACCCCAGAACCAGAGCTCCAGGAGGGCTGGTTACATGGCCCTGACTCGACCTGCTATTGACTCGTGGCTCTGCGCGGCCGTCAGCCGGGCGGTGGGCCAGGCTGCGGACGTGACTCAGGCTTGGGCCGCATGGCCGTGCTTTCCTGACGAGGCATGAGGCAGGCCAAGAGCTTGCACAGCGTACAGGAAGTGGGAGGAAGGCGTCTTCGGGCCAGCGTGTCCTCCGCTTCTCCCTTGCCGCTTGGGCAGAAGTGGGAAAGGAGAGAAACATACACAACTGAAGATTCTGCACTTGGATTAAGCCCGAGTCCCTGACCTGCAGACTCACAGCTCTGCCGGTGCCCCTTACTCCCGACCCGCAGCCCCTGCTATCCCAGTCCTGACCTCCAGACTCACAGCTTTGCTGGTGCCCCTCACTCCTGACCCGTAGCCCCCTGGGCTCCCTCCAGCTCTGCCGGTGCCCCTCACTCCCGGCCCGCAGCCCCTGCTACCCCAGTCCTGACCTCCAGACTCACAGCTCTGCCGGTGCCCCTCACTCCCGACCCGCAGCCCCTGCTATCCCAGTCCTGACCTCAAGACTCACAGCTCTGTGGGTGCCCCTCACTCCCGACCTGCAGCCCCTGCTATCCCAGTCCTGACCTCCAGAATCACAGCTCTGCTGGTGCCCCTCACTCCCGACCTGCAGCCCCTGCTATCCCAGTCCTGACCTCCAGCCTCAGCTCTGCGGGTGCCCCTCACTCCCGACCCGCAGCCCCTGCTATCCCAGTCCTGACCTGCAGAATCACAGCTCTGCCGGTGCCACTCACTCCCAACCTGCAGCCTCTGATATCCCAGTCCTGACCTGCAGAATCACAGCTCTGCCGGTGCCCCTCACTCCCGACCCGCAGCCCCTGCTATCCCAGTCCTGACCTCAAGACTCTGCTAATGCCCCTCACTCCCGACCCGCAGCCCCTGCTATCCCAGTCCTGACCTGCTGTGATGGAGTAGGGGCTGTCTGTGTGGGGGTTGGGAGAGCCAGGGAGGATTTTAGGTGAGGGACAGGTATTCAGCCTGTACCATGAGCTAGGCGGGGGGAGGGGAGGTCAACACCTTGCCCAGGAGCTAGACAAAGCCAGGAGCCGGCGGGAAGGGGTTGGGTCAGTTTCGATTTGGGGCTTGGGGGGAGAGTTCAGGGAATCCTATGCTGGGATCCCTGCACCCTGAACCCCAGAAGGACTCGATTGAGGGGTCCTGGTTGTGCTGTAGCCTGTATTCCTGTTGTCCAATAAACCTTCTGTTTTACTGGCTGGCTGAGAGTCACTGTGAGTCCCAGGAAGAGGGGTGCAGAGTCGGACTCCCCCACACTCTGTTACAACTGGTGGCAGCGGCGGGACCTACTGCACCCCGTGGACGGTGCTTCCTGCAGTAAGTGACTGGGGACCAGCAAAATGAAGGGGGAACTGATGGGGACCAGGTGGGCTGAAGAGACAGAGAGAGACAGTTTCAGGAGGCGATTAACACCTGGGAGTGTGTGACCAGAGAGGAGGACTTTGCAGTAACAGGGTCCCCCGGGGGGATCGCAGGAGCAGTCCCAGGGGCGGAGGAGTCTGCAGCTCGATCCTGGCAGAGAGGTGGTGACCTGATGAAGGGCTGGTGCACGAGGGGTCTCCCTGGAACCGGTGGGAAGCTGAGAGCACAGGCCGGCGAGTGGCCAGCAGGAAGATGTATGCTAAGCACCTTAAGAGCGACCTGGTGGAGCTGAGCAGGCAGAGGGGGCTGCACATTGGGAGGTCCACCAAAGACCAGCTAATTGCCCAGCTGGAGGAGAAGGATCGCTTGGGTGAACCGAGCCCTGTCCCAGAGGGAAGCCACCCAGTGGACACAGTGTGGGCCCCGGGGCCTGACATGGCTGGGAGGGGCCAGACTGCTGCCGAGGACACCCCGAGACCCTGCCCACCTATACCTAGGGGAGGGGTTGGGGGAAGCCCAGCGAATACCGAGGGCACCTGGACCCTGGCGGCCAGCAGGGGATCGTCCCGGCGGAGCTCCCCGTCCCTGGAACAGATGTGGCTGGAATATGACAGGGAGGCACTCGAGTTAAGGAGGCAAGAACTGAGGGAGCGGGAGAACCAGCGTAAACACGAGGAGAACCAGCGCCAGCGTTAGCTGGCACTGGCCCAGCTGAGAAGCAGCGGGGCCCCGGCTGCGGTGAGTGAGGGGGGACCGAAGCCTACAAAGAGCTTTGATAAAAGCTTCCTGGCCCGGCGTAAGGAGGGGGAGGAGATAGATACCTTCCTGACGGCCTTTGAGAATGCCTGCAAGCTGCACCGGGTTGACCCTGCAGACAGGATCCCGTTTCTCACCCCCTTACTGGACTCCACCGCCGTGGAGGTGTACAGCTGAATGAAAGGGGCGGAGGCAGGGGACTACGAACTGTTCAAACAGGCCCTGCTCCGTGAGTTTGGGCTGACTCCTGAGATGTACCAGAAAAGGTTCCGGAGTCAGCGTAAAACCCGTGAGGTCACATACCTACAACTGGTCAACTGGGCGCAGGGGTATGCCCGCAAGTGGACAGCCGGGGCCCAAACTAAAGAGGACCTGCTTGACCTATTCATACTGGAGCACCTGTATGAGCAGTGCCTGTCTGACCTGAGGCTGTGGTTGATGGACCAGATGCCGGAGAACCCGCAGCACGCAGGCCAGCTGGCCGACCAATTTGTGGACAGTCGGGCAGGGGATAACAGGGAGGAGTCTCGAGGGAGCAGGCCTGCCTCAACGCAGAGAGAAAGTCACCATGGGACCTCCCAGCGGGGCCTATGGAGAACCCCCACCAAAGGGGAACATCCAGCGTCAGGTCCATCCGACCCACTCGAGGGGACCCACGAGACATGGGCTGCTATCACTGTGGCCAATGAGGCCACATACGGGCCCAGTGCCCCAAGCTCAGGGACAGACCGAGCAGACCCAACCCGCAGAGGGTTGACTGGGTAAAGACCCAATCAGATGAGGGGCAACATTCCCAGGAAAGGGGGGCTGGCCGCGTACCACCTGGGAAGGAGGGAGGAGGGCCCCAGGTCTGCTCCTCTGGGGGGCTGGATGCTCCAGTCTCCGGGTTTTTGGGTTACAGGGTGGGCACGGGGCTGCCCCTCCAGAAAGAGTGCCTTGTTCCCCTGGAGGTGGATGGGAGGAAGGTCACTGGGTACTGGGACACGGGCGCAGAGGTGACGCTGTCCCGGCCCGAGGTGGTGGCCCCAGATCGGATGGTGCCCGACACCTACCTGACCGTGAGGGGTGTGAGTGGTACCCCATTCAAGGTGCCCGTGGTGAGGGTGCACCTGAAGTGGGGGGCCAAGGAGGGCCCCAAGGATGTGGGGGTACACCCACATTTGCCCACGGAGGTGTTAATGGGGGGGACCTCGAGGACTGGCCAAGCAACGCCCGGGGTGCCCTGGTCGTGACCCGTAGTCAGAGTCGGCGCAGGGCACTGCGCCCTGACAACGGGGAAGGTACTCTGCCCGAGGTGCCGGACCCTAACCTGGTGGGGAGGGAACGCTCAGGGACACGACCCAGAGAGGCTGCTACCTCAGTCCCAGCTGGTGAGAGAGAGCAGGTCCCCATCCCTGTCCCAGCTGCCGAGTTCCAGGCCAAGTTGCAGAAGGATCCCTCCTTGCGGAAGCTCAGGGACCGGGCTAACCTCAGTGCAGTACAGACCATGAGGAGAGGTTGCAAGGAGAGGTTCCTGTGGGAGAAGGGGTTCCTGTACCGAGAATGGTCTCCCCCCGGGGAAGTGGAGTCATGGGGGAACAGGAGGCAGCTGGTGGTTCCCCAGAAGTTTTGCCACAAGCTCCTGTACCTGGCCCATGACATTCCCCTCGCAGGGCACCAGGGAATCCGGCGCACCAGGCAGAGGCTGCTACAGAACTTTTACTGGCCTGGGGTCTTTACCCATGTTCGACAGTACTGCCAATCATGTGACCCTGCCAGAGGGTGGGAAGGCCCAGGACAAGGGGAAAGCAGCTTTGAGGCCTTTGCCCATCAGAGAAGAACCTTTCCAGAAGGTGGCCATGGACTTAGTGGGACCTCTCAACAAGGCGACCCGGTCGGGGAAGAAATACATCCTGGTGGTGGTAGATTTCGCCACTCGCTACCCTGAGGCGGTGGCCTGGTCCTCTATCGAAGCAGACACCGTGGCAGATGCGCTGCTGACCATTTTCAGCTGGGTGGGGTTCACCAAGGAAGTCTTAACGGACCAGGGGTCCAACTTCATGTCGAGCCTGCTCCAGACCCTGTGGGAGAAATGTGGGTCCGCACAACTGGGCCTCAGCGTATCACCCCAGACCAACGGGCTGGTGGAGAGGTTAAATGGGACGCTAAAGATGATGCTAAAAACATTTAGGAACCAGCACCCACAGGACTGGGACAAGTACTTACCTCACCTGCTGTTCGCGACAGGAGGTACCCCAGGAATCTACCGGGTTCTCGCCTTTTGAACTGTTATATGGGAGGCGGGTAAGGGGGCCCCTGGACCTGATGAGAGACGAATGGGAGGGGAAGGCTGCCCGATGGCGAGTCAGTGGTGGAGTATGTCCTGACCTTCTGGGAAAGACTTGCCAAGCTCATGGGCCTGGCCAGGGAGAATCTGGCCCGAGCCCAGAGGAAGCAGAAGGTCTGAGACGACCGCACGGCGCGGGCCCGCGCTTCGTCACTGGGGACAAGTGATGGTTCTCAGCCCCGTGAGGAAAAACAAACTCCAGGCTGCCTGGGAAGGGCCCTTCAAGGTTATCAAGCAACTAAATGAGGTAAACTATGTGGTGGAGCTGTCTAACCGGGCTCATCACCGCTGGGTGTACCATGTGAATATGATGAAGCCATACTATGACAGGGGGAATGTGGTGTTGGCCGTGTGTGGACATTGGGAGGAGCCGGGAGATGACCCTTTAGTGGATCTATTCCCGGGGACAAAGGCTGGTTCCCCTGGAGGCGATTCCCTCTCTGATCAGCTGACCCTGGCCCAGCAGGCTGAGATCACAGGGGTGCTGCATCTGTACCGACAGCTGTTTTCCAACCAGCCCGGCGCACTAATTTGACTGTCCACCAGGTGGAGACCGGTCACACCCCCCATACAACGCTCCCTTTCGGGTCATAGGAAAACTGCCCAGGACCTAGAAAGAGAGGTCAGGGACATGCTGGCTTTGGGGGTGATCCAGCCATCTTCCAGCCCTTGGGCCTAGCCGCTGGTCCTGGTCCTCAAAAGGGATAGGTCGATCCGGTTCTGTGTGGACTATCGAAAGCTCAATGCCATCACTGTATCTGATGCCAACCCCATGCCCAGGCCTGACGAGCTCCTAGACAAGCTGGGAGGCGCTCGGTACCTCACCACCATGGATCTTACAAAGGGCTACTGGCAAATGCCGCTGGACGCAGATGTCAGGCTGAAATTGGCCTTTATCACCTCTCTGGGGCTCTACGAGTTTCTGACCCTGCCCTTCGGCCTCAAGGGAGCGCCGGCCACCTTCCAGCGTCTGGTGGATCAGCAACTGAGGGGGATGGAGAGTTTTGCCGTGGCGTATATTGACGACATCTGCGTCTTCAGCCAGACCTGGGAGGACCACGTGTCCCAGGTTAAACAAGTGCTGAACCAACTCCGAGAGGCTGGGCTAACCGCAAAGGCTGAGAAGTGCAAGGTGGGGATGGCTGAAGTATCTTACCTGGGCCATCGGGTGGGGAGCGGCTGCCTAAAGCCGGAACCAGCCAAGGTGGAGGTGATCAGAGACTGGCCCGCTCCCAAACCAAGAAGCAGGTCCAGGCCTTTATTGGGATGGCGGGGTACTATCGAAGGTTCGTGCCCCACTTTACCGCCATAGCTGCCCCCATCACTGAGCTGTGCAAGAAGGGGAAGCCAGACAAGGTGGTCTGGACCGAGGAGTGCCAGCAGGCTCTCTAGGCGCTGAAGGAGGCTCTGCTCAGTGGCCCAGTTCTGGCAAATTCAGACTTTGACAAGCCCTTTATGGTGTTCACTGACGCCTCAGACACGGGGCTGGGGATGGTGTTGATGCAGGAGGATGAAAAGGGGGAGAGACACCCCATCGTGTAACTGAGCAAGAAGTTGCTATCCCGGGAGCAGAACTACGCGGCCATCGAGAAGGAATGCCTGGCCATGGTGTGGGCCCTTAAGAAACTGGAGCCATATCTCTTTGGGCACCACTTCACCGAGTACACCGACCACTCTCTTCCTGACCTGGCTGCACCAGATGAAAGGAGCTAACGCCAAGCTCCTGAGGTGGAGCCTGCTCCTGCAGGACTACGACATGGACATGGTCCACGTGAAGGGAAGTGCCAACCTGATAGCAGACGCGCTGTCCCGGAGAGGGGGCCCTGAACTTCCCCGGGTCACTGGACAGAGTGACCCCACTCAGTTCAGTCTCAAAAGGGGGAGAGATGTGATGGAGTAGGGGCTGTCTGTGGGGGGGTGGGGGGAGACGGGGAGGACGTTAGGTGAGGGACAGGTATTCAGCCTGTAGCCTGAGCTAGGCTGGGGGGAGGGGAGGTCAACATCTCTGCCAGGGGAGCTAGACAAAGGAGAGAGCCGAGTGGAGAGGGGGAGTCAGTTTCGATTTAGGGCTGGGTGAGGGGAGTTCAGAGAATCCTAGGCTGGGATCCAAGCACCCTGAACCACAGAAGGGCCAGATTGAGAGGTCCTGGCTCTGCCCACAAGCTCTGCTGTAGCCTGTGTTCCTGTGTCCAATAAACCTTCTGTTTTACTGGCTGGCTGAAAATCACTGTGAGTCCCAGGAAGAGGGGTGCAGAGTCGGACTCCCCCGCACTCCAAGAGGCAGCGGGGATCAATGCTCACGTCCTCCAGCGGCAAGGAAGCCGTGGGACCTCTCCTGGCTTTGTTTGGGTTAGAGGAAAGTGGTGAAGATAAGAACGGCCCTCCTGGGTGAGACCGATGGTCCATCTAGGCCACTATCACGTCTTCTGACAGTAACCGATGCCAGGCGCTTCAGAGGCAATGGCCAGAGCAGGCAATCGTCAAGTGATCTATCCCTGCGTTGTCTTCTGAAGCTTGGTGCTTGTTTCAGGGGCTAACTCTCAGCCCAGACACACTCCAGGGAGGGAGCGTTGGTGTTTGCGCCGAGGAGCGTGGCTGGGACTCGGACCCCCTTCCCCATCTCTGGGTAGCGCCCCTCCCCCATTTCAGGCTGTGTTCTGCTTAAGGCCACAGAGCCCTTGCCTTTTTTTGCCCGGTGCCTGAGAGTCAGGCCAGCTGCGGGGAATTAGCTCAAGCGGCAGAGCGCTCGCTTTGCGTGCGAGAGGTAGTGGGGGACGCTGCCCGCATTCTCCGAGCCTGTCGACTAAGGGCTCCTGATGAGCGTGGTGGACAGGAGAGCCGGCCATCTGACTTTTGGCCTTGCTGCCCGTAGCAGTCAGGCCGAAAAATCAAAAGCCACCCTCCCCAGGCCCACAGCCACCCAGGGGCTCCTCTGCACCAGGGCCGGCTTTAGGAAGCGCGGGGCTTGTACTCACCGGGTGGTGCTCCATCTCTTTGGCGGCAGGTCCTTCGCTCACTCCAGGTCTTTGGCGGCACTGAAGGACCCGCCGAAGACCCAGAGCGCTGCCAGGCGAGTAAAAATTAAAGAGGCGCCTCTAGCCAGGGAAGGATTCTCACTTAGGCGCGGGGCCCGATTCGGAGGAATTGGTGGAATAGGCCTAAAGCCGGCCCTGCTCTGCACCATCTTGCCTGAGCGAGTGGAAGTGGAGCCTGGAACTGAGCTGAGGCGCTGAGGGTTATTTGCTCTGCGCGCTTCACACGGAGGTAAAAACACGGGGCACAGATCTTTGAGCACAAGCCTTGTCCTGAGGAATGGAGGGGGCTGCACAAAGAGAGACCGGCTCTCCCTGGCGGGGCTGCAGCGGCTCTTCACAGGGTCAGTGCCACTGGCAATTAGTACCAGAGTTTTGAAAGCCTCCTTTTCTGGCCTGGTTCCCCTCTCTTTAGGAGACTGGCGGCCCCAAACTTCCCAGAAACCATCATCGCGAGGCCAACCTGAGCACAGACACCTGCTCAGCACCCCGGGGTGCAGCCCTGAACTCCGGCAATCAGCTACGCTCAGCTGCCCACCCAACAAGCGTTACATGAAGGAGCCTTCGTGCCCCGCGTGTTCAGGTCGCTCCCAGCGCCAGCTTTAAACTCCGCTGCTCAGTTCTAAGCTTTGGCCACACGGGGACAGCCCGGAGCTCAGCCAGCGCCTCCCGTTGCTGGTTGCGTTTCCCACTCCTCGTGGCAGGTTCACACCGCGCAGGCAGATCTCTGAATCGGAGCCGAACCGTTCCCCAAATCCAGCGCTTTAGCAGCAGCTTTGCTAGGAAAGCGCTGACGTCCCCAAGTAAAGTAAGAGCCAGAGCGCTGTGTCCAGGATCTTCTTTTGGGCCCCTCACCGTGGTGTCTGTCAGGCGCAAGGAGAAACCAGGGAAATGTTTTCATGGTGTTTAAGGGCAGAAGGGGCCATTAGCTCAGCTAGTCTGACCCCCAAATAACACAGAATTACACCATGACACGTATTGATCCCACAGACCTTAGATAGATCAAAGCGTTTCAGCACTCAGGAAGGAGGCTAAACTGGGTGCCAGAGGCAGCGAACAAGGGGCCCCCAAGGCAATGGCAGGGAACTGACGAGGTGAAATATGCCCCGATGATCCCAGCAGGCGACCCACCCCCATGCTGCAGAGGTGGGAGTCCCTGTTCCTCCTGCCCTTAAGAATCTCTGGTGGTAAGTGGGTCCCCCCAGTTCCCCAGATAAGAATCCTCCATGTGGTTTCCCTGGCTTCACCTCCAGATAAGAACATTGTGTGGAGGGGGGTGGGAGGAAGGTTGTCTGGCAGATCTGTAAAGGGGACTGTGTCTCCTGTCTGGCCCAGGCTCCTGGGAGGAAGTGATCTCAGTGTGTCTGGCTGTCTCCATTCCTCCCACCCATAAGAATCCCTGGTGTGTGGGTGCACCCTAGACCATTAAGGATCTCTGGTGGGTGGGTGTCTCTCTCGCCCTAGTCAGGATCTCTGGGGCATGGCTGTATAAAAAGAGACTTTGACTCACCCAGGCTGGGCTGCCATCATGGAACAGACCAGGTCCTTCTGTGGAGGTTTTGCGTTCCTCCAAGGACGTGATCTCAGTGTGTATGGGTGTCCCTGTCCCTTCAACCCTTAACAATCCCTGGTGCGTGGGTGCACTGGGCCCCATTATAATCCCCTCTGTCTTACCCCCCATGAGGGATCCGGTGGATGTGGGGGTTCTCCATGCTACTGGGGGTGTCTGGTGCCCCTGTCCCTCCTGGTTAATAGTGGAGTGTGTGGGTGTCCCCCAGCTCATTAAGGATCCGTTGTGCGGATGCCCCTGTTCTTCTCATTAAGAATGGTGCAACGGAGCATATGGGTGTGTCCCCCACCCCATGAACTAGCTCCTGTGTGTGGTTCCCCTGCCCCCATCCAGGCTCTGTGGTGTGTGGGTGTCGCTGTTCCTCTTTTCAAGATCCGTGTTGCTTGGGTGCGTCTCTAACCCGCAAGTCAGATTCCCAGCGTGGGTGCTCCCATCCCCCACTCCAGGCTCTGCGGGGTAGGGGTGTCTAAAAAGAGACCGTGTCTCACTGTCTTGCCCAGGCTACACTGCAGGGGCTATTCACAGGTGCAATCCCACTACTGATCAGCACAGGAGTTTTGACCTGCTCTGTTTCCAACCTGGGCCGGTTCACCCCTCCTTAGGCAACCTGGAGACCCCAAGTTTCCCTGGGATCACCATATTGATGCTGAACTTAGTGCGGACACCCAATCGGCACAGCCCCCTGCAGCCTAGAACTCCTGAGCTCAAGCGATCCGCCGGCCTCAGCCTCCCCAGGAGCTGGGATCACAGGCACCAGCCACGGGGCCCGGCTTGTTTTACAGCCTGGCAGCTGGAGCTTTAAACACTGCTTGTGAGCTCTGTGCCTGGGCCAGACGGGGACAGCCTGGAACTGGGAAATGCTCCTGCTTCCCCCGCCCCCGTCTCATGTCGAGCTGGAGGCGCCGCTGTCCTCCCAGGTAAGATCTCGGATGTTTCGGTGCCCCCCATCCCCCGTCCAGGTGTCCGGGTACCTCTGCCCCCCATACAGAATCCTGGATGTGTGGGTGTCCGTCCCTCTGCAGAGGATCCCGGAGTGTGGATGCCCTTGTCCCCCCCTACAAGATCCTGGGTGTGTGGGTGCCACTCTCCCCCCCGTAGATCTCTGGTGGGTGGGTCCCCAGGGTGTGAGTGCTCCCATCCCCCGATACAGGCTGGGGGGGGGTATAACTGGCTCTCCCTGTCCTGCCCAGGCTGTGCTACAGCAGCTGTTCACAGGGGCAGCAACCCCACTGTCAACCTGCAGCTTTAACCTGCTCCAGGGGTGACCTGCTTCACCCTCCTGTGGGAGCCCGGGGACCCCGAACTTCCCAGAATCACCTGATTGATGCCGAGCTTAGCACAGACACCGGCTCAGCATGGCAGGGTGCTGCCCTGAGCCCTGACAATCAGCTGCCCTCCGCCTCCTGCTGCACAGCGAGGATCCCACGCGAGAGGCTTTGGGCCCAGTTTGTTCAGGAGCGTCCCAGGCTCCAGCTGTAAACTCTGCTGGTCAGTTCTGATCTTTGGCCACACGGGGGCGGCACTAACGGTCCCATCTAAACGCTGTTTGCGTTTGACCCTTCGGATCGCAGATTGTAACCCGTGGGCAGATCTCTGAGTGCAGCCAGATCCCTCCCCAAACTGAACATTGAAGCAGCAGCTCCCATTGGAAAGATCAGGATTTTTGCCTTTAAAAACAAGGGAAATATCTGCAGCGAGAGACTGAAGAAGCTCAATTGATTTCATTGACTCCATGAATGTTCCTCTGTGTCCCCCTAGGAGTCATGCCCCACATTTTGCGGACCACTGAATCCTACTCGCTAAGCAGGGGCTAGTGATGCCAAAGCTCAGGGAAAGGGAGAACAAGTGCGGGGCCCCCAGCACTGGAGCCCTGTGACGGGGCTGCAGGAGAGGGCAATGGCTGGTGGCCCAGGAGTTAAGGGCAAAGGGGGCACAGGAGGGGGCAGGAGTTAGGGGTGAAGGAGGTGCAAGGGTTGGGAGTGCAGGAGCTAGCGGTAAAGGGGGAGTGGGGATCGTCCAGGGGCAATGGGGAAGTGCCAAAGTACAAGCTTTGCCCAGGGCACCATTTTCCCTAATGCTGGTCTGAGCAAACAATTGGAAATGACCCTTCAGTGAGACCAGAACCATAGTGTAGAAAAGCCCCTCTGTTAAGTGGTGGTGGCTGAGGGCTTAGGGAGATGGGTTAGAAAACAACAGCCACTTGTCTGTGGAGGTTTGATTCTTGCCTGCTAGGCCAGGCTGGGGTGTGGTGTCTCCATGGCTGTACTTCCAGTGTCTGATCTGCCACAGGGAGCCAAGTCTAGACATACTCAGTGGCTCTATGCCAGGGTTCCTCAAACTTCCTTTCACTATAACCCCTTTTTGCCAAAAAACTTACTACATGACCCTAGAAAGACACACCAAGCCCCTCTACACTGAGCACAGGCAGACGAGACAAAGCCTGAGCCCTGCCCCAGTTGGGGGAGGGCAAAACCAGAGCTTGAGGGATTCAGCCCTGGGTGGTGGGGCACAGATTTTGGTTTCAGCCCCAGGCACCAACAAGTCTAATGCCAGCCCTTGCGACCCCATTAAAACAGGGTTATGACCCACTTTGGGGTCTTGCCCCACAATTTGAGAACCACTGCTCTAGGCTGATGGGAGAGAGTTTTCCTGGGGGTGTAGTTAATCCACTTCCCAAGAGGTGGCAGCTATGTCAGTGGGAGAAGCTATATCGGTGGGTGTGCAAGCTGTGGTGTTTACCACATTTAAGAAGTTTAATCAAACCCCATTTTGAAAACCACCTGTGGTCCGGGAATGGCAAAGGAGCTTGATGAATCAGGGTTTGTCCTTCAAAGTCCTGGACATCACGATTCCATACTCCTGTTGTCATTGGGGATATTGCTCAGTGTTAGAGTGCTTAACTGCAGTTTTCACGTAGTCCTCAGTTCAAACCCCCGTGTTCTCTTATAACCTTCTTTCTTTTTTTAAAAAAAGTTAAACATTTTCATTTCCATTCTCCATTATGTTCAGGGGCTCCTCTATACAGGAGTGCTTGATATTAATGTAAACACTCAACATTTTGCTGTCCAAATGCATAAAAACCTAGCAAAGCTGTCCATCACAAAGGCCTTTTGCAGGACCTCAGACTATTGGTCCAAGGTGGTGGGGAGGTGGTGACCTCACAGAGAGATGCTGACATCAGCCAGGCAGGACGGGGGTGAGGGGCCAGGGAAACTTCAGAGACCCCTGTGGCTTTGCTTCAGCAAGTCTCCTTCTCCAGGTCTCTCTTTGAGGACTGAGAGAGTATTCGGGTTCACGGACGTGAGTGCCAGGAGGAAGCTTCTTCGAGTTTTCTCCTTCCCTTTTCCTGATTTTACTAGAAAACAGCCATCCCTGTTTAGAGGTTGAAGCCTCCTCGAGGTTTGAAACCTGTTCAGTCTGATCCATCTGGTGACAGTTGAATTCTAGGCATGGAAAACACGAAATTAAGGAGGCAGAATTTTATTCCGCACCTGGGATTTTGTCCCTTAGAATCACTGGGGTCATTAGGGTTTGTCCTTTCTGTTTCACCTTTTCCTCCATCCATCCATCCCTCCCTCCTTTCTCTTTGTCTCTTGCTTCTTTTGTCCTTTCACCTGTTCCCCTCCCATCACCAGGAGTGGTGTGTGTGTGTGTGTGTGTATGTGTGTGTTGCGGGGGAGTGCTCTGCAGCTCCCACTGTGGGAGGTCCACCCAAAAATGTGGGGCTGAAATAGTGCTCGGGCAGTGATCCCCACCGGTGACCTGGGCCATCCTTTGGGCTCTCTGGTGAGAACCCTTAGCCTCCCGTCCTCAGTCTCTACCCTGATTGGCTGAGCAGGGGGTTATTGACAGGGAGGAGATTCAGGTCCTTGTTGTTCTCTTTTAAGACCAAGGAAATAAGTCATAACCACTTATATGTTTGACAAATTTTGCTGCTTTGCTGCATTAATGGTCTCTGAGCAGTTCATGATTCTCTCTAACATTGCAGTTCTCCTCAAATACTTGCTGAATAATTACTGTGAACTGTTGTTGGTGTGGAGCTCATCTGAGAGCACTTTATTCAGGTCATTCAGTGTTTGAAATTCACGATCTGATGGTTAGTTTCAAAATCAGGGCTCTTGGGTCCTATTCCCAACTCTGCCACTGGCTGACTGTGTGACCTAAGACAAGTCAATTCTCCTTTCTCAGCCTCAGCTTCTCCCTCTCTCAAGTAGGGATAATGATGATCCGCTCCTACCTAGCTCAAGGTGGGTGGAGGATGGGGATCCATTGGAGAGTGTCACTAGGAGTATCAGAGGGGCCGTGTTAGTCTGGATTTGTAAAAGCAGCAAAGACTCCTGTGGCACCTGGCTAAGCACACAGAACAAACCCCAAATCCCCCCTGTGCTTTGGGAGCCAGGTTTGCTGTGGGAATTCTGTAGTTCAGATGACTTCACACCTGGGCATTGGGATTATTTACCAGTTTCTCTGGCATTGGGGCAATTTTGTGCTCACAGCTGTGATGGCCGAGTGGTTAAGGCGTTGGACTTGAAATCCAATAGGGTTCCCCTGCGCAGGTTCAAATCCTGTTCACAGCGAGGCCTGCGTTTTAGCCAGTCTCTCACCCAGGCAATACCTCTGTACAACCCCCTGAGACACTCTCAATTCTCTCCCCACCCCAAGGAAATCCTGTTCTGCTCCTTTCATAGAGATCCCTGGGACACCCCCTCACACTGTGTCCCTGAGGGGTCAGGCAAACTCTCAGCGCCTGAAGCCTCTGCCACTCATCTGGTGCCCCATAGATCAGCCATAGCCCTGGTTCTGCTCCTCTCTCTAGGGTGTGAAAGGAGCTGACTCAGCGACTCCATGGGAGCTACGGGGCTGCAGAACCAACAGAGAGAAAAAAAGGTGCTCAGTGCCCACTGGCAGCCAGCTTCCCCCCCCCCCCCCACTACAGGCCTTGCTGACAAGCTCCTCACACTTGCCAGTGATCAGCTGTTCAGTGGGGTGCAGGAGGCGCTGGGGGGGAGGGGGAGGAGCAGGGAGAGTGGGAGAGGGAAAGGAATGGGGCAGGAAGGTGCATGGCGGGAAGAGGTGGGAGAGGGGTGGGGTCTTGGGGGAAGGGGTGGAGTGGGGGCAGGGCCTGGGGAGGAAAGGGGGGAGTTGTTCCGGGCCGGCCCTGAAGGGAAGCACCGACTATCACAGTGACAATACAACTGACCAGCCTTGCGGGGGAGGCTGAGGGAGATCCGCACTCACCAGGTCTCTTCTCTCCCCCACGGTGAGCCAGACACTGCTCTCTCCTGGCTCTCACTCTAGCAGCTGGACGCCAAGGAGCCATTTCCCACAGGAAGTGCATTGAGTGCCCTGTGGTGCTGGGGGCTGGTGCTGCTGCTGCCTGTGGGGCTGGCAGGGGGGCTGATGTCTGCACAGACTCTCAGCTGCCAGGCCGGAGGGGGCACTTGGGACCTTACCAGACTGGCTCAGTGAAGATGGGGGGTTGACAGAGCAATACAGACGCTCTCCAGAGCACGGAGCAGCAGCCACCCATGCAGCCAGGCAATGAGCATTTCCCACAGCCTGGAGCCAAGGGGGAGGCGGCAGCTGCTGTTCCAGCTCCTCGGGACAGGCCCTGTCAGCCAACAGCCACTTCTTACTCCCCACAGCTAAGGGCTCCGGGTTCCTCCGGTGGGGGTGTGGAGCAGCCGTTTGTTTTCCTGTTCGCACTCCTCTGCGGTGTGAAAATCGGGGAGGGGAGGCAGAAGCCCCTCTTCCCTCCCGACATGACGCCCAGTGGGGGAAGCCAGGACAACGGGGGCGGCAAGTGGTGGCCAGACTCTCACTGCCAGGGTCTAGTCTAGCTCAGGGTCCAGCTCAACTTCCTCCCCACACCACTGGCCCCCAGTCCCCTTCTACCACCAGGTCAACCCGGGCACTAGGGCAGGAACGGGGTGAGGCAGCAAGTCAAGCTGAGCAAGGCAGGCAAAAGCGAGTCTTGTCTTCATGGGCCGCTCCCAATGACGTCCTTTTTGTGTGCAACTGCTGCAAAAATATCCCGGGCAGAGAAGCAACAGGCCAAAATGTCCCTACATAGCTGTTGAAGTAGCTCAGTTGAGAGAGCATTAGACTGAAAATCTAAAGGTTTCTGGTTCAATCCCAGGGTTTGGCAGGTCTTTTCTTCCCTCCTTGTGCAGTGGTGGCTTGTTCTCTGGGAACACAGTTGTGTCTGCACCCAAGGTGAGCAGTGCTGCCCTAGAGGACTTAGGGGGTCTGGAACAAAGCAATTTTGGGGGCCCCTTCCATTAAAAAAAAGGTGCAATACTGTATTCTCCTGGGGCCTGGGGCAAATTGCCCCACTTGCCTCCCCTCTGGGTGGCACTGAAGGTGAATCTCTGATCTTGGGCTCTGCAGTAGGAAAACATAGAATGGGCTTCTGCCCCTAGTTGGCCCACCTGACCTTTAACAAGGAGAGATGGGAGCTGCCTTTCCCAATATGGCAGGAAGAGAGTGAGGCAGGGGGACCCTCAGGAATGGTGTCACAGGGGGTGCTGGGCAGTGACAGGCAGGGATTGGGGATGGAAGCTCCTCTGTGCAGCTGAGTGAGGACAGTACCAGGGAAGGGGCATGTGTGAAAGTGGCCATGTGGAAGGGATTTGGGGGCCCAGGAGGTGGCACTTGATGTTCATTGCCTTGGAGCAGCTGGACTTGGCCATGGTGGGTGTTCAGGAAATGCACATTAACAACTCTAGGGTAGCTTGATGGGCAGAGGGTGATTGGAGGAAGGGCCTCCTGGCCAGGGAAGAATGATGGGGCTGGAGTCTTGTTCTTCACGTTGGCGGTGCGAGTACAGAAGGGGCTGGAGCTCCAACCAGGGAGGGCATTACTGGTGGGCTTTGTGCTCTGTGGCACTGGTTACTGCTATATTAGTGTGTATGGTCCCCAGTTAAGGCATGAGAGGGAAGATCAAAGGCTCCCTTCCTCTGGACTGCATGATGTTTGTTGTTGGGAGGGGGGGTTAATTGTGTCAGCCGGCCTGAGCACCGCTGGTCCCGTTTTTCCAACCTTCAGAAGAAACATTTTCACAATGAGCACTACCTGGCGCAGGTCTGTAGTGAGGTCGGCTTAGAGGAGCTCACTCCAGCCACAGAGGGGTTCACCTTTCTGCGGGGACAGACCAGGACTCGCATTGACCGGATTTATGCTTAGCTTTTGTGTCTTTAGCGTGTTGCTTCTCAGATTCTTTCTTGGCCTGACTTGTTACACTTTGACACTTAACAGGCCAGAGTTTGTGCACCTTCCTATTATCCTCACTAGGATCTGATTTCCAAATTTTGAGGAATGACTTTTTGCCTCTAACAGCGTCCATTACTCTGCCATGAACCTAGAGTGGCGTTCTGCTGGTCCTCCTATTGTCGTTTCTGATTTAGGGCAAACGTTTCATCTGAGCCTCTAATTGCGGCGGTTTTAAACAGTCTGCATGCTGCTTGCAGGCACCTAACACTTGTGACAGCAGCTCCTTTTAATTCTGATCCAACCATCTATACTTATGCCGATAGGTTGACTTTAGGTCTTTAACTTTGAGCGGTAGCTGAGAAGATGGTAAATTGGGCAGAAACCCATTCGACAAACCTCTTCATTTCCTTGTTATTTCCTGACTTCTTCATTCATCGCCTTTTCCTTATTTCCTGGCTGAGGCGGCGGCCTGCCAGGGAGCTCCCTGGCACCTCTGGCTGCCTGGGCTGAAGGCAAGAGGCAGGCCTGGGTGTGGTGAGGGCCTCCTTTCCCGTAATTAGGCCGCACTGCTTCCTGGTCCCTTTTTCCCACCCACACCGGCAGGCGGCTGCTGTGGGAGAACACGAGGGAGGCTCTCGGGATGCTAGGCAGCGCTGTGTGTGTGGCTGTCAGGGGAAAGAGCCTTCTTCTCTAAAGATGGCTGGCAGAAAGGTGGTGCTCAGCTCTGTAAGTGACCTGCCCAGTAGCCTCGCTGCCAGGGGATGCAGACATTTCTGTAAGGTGCAGAAAGAGGGTATTTGGCTTCCAAGTTAATATGAGAAATATGCATTTAGGAGATGGAATTTCCCTTTTTTCACAGGGCCCCAGTGGCCTAATGGACAAGGCAATGGCTTTCTAAGTCAGAGATTGTGGGTTCAAGTCCCATCTGGGGTGAAAAACTCCCTCTACGTTGCAAGGAAACCTTGGCCTTATTTTCACCAAGGAAGCTGGGAAATGTTTGAACACAAAATACTGGATCTTGGGAAAAATCCCCCAGAAATGGCATCTTGACAAATGCTTTCTAAACCCCTCAGTAGCAAACAGTTAATACTAGTGTTTGTCTGAGACTAGAGGGAAGGGGAGTGTTTACTCTGACACCTCAGTGAGTGAAACAGAGGGAAAGAGCAAGGCTGTTCTGAAAGAGAATGGATCTGTCTGGAGACAAAGCAGCCCCTGAGAATGAGCAATGGTGTGAAAAGAAGGGGTTCAAATGGGTGTTAGATGTAAGTTAGTGTTAGAGGGTTTATCCTTCACCTCCAATTACTGGGTCTGTCTTGCGTACACACAGAGCAGCAATACCCAGAGTCCGAAGATGCAAACAATTAGATGTTTATTGGGTTGAATTTCCAGCAAGCAATGATTCCAGTTTCCTTCCTCAGTGTCCCCATCCCAGCCCTGACGCCACAGAGCCTTGCCTGTGTCCCTGTTCCCATTCTCCCCCTTAGCAAAGCATAGGACATATGGTGACACATTTCCTGATAGGGCCAGGCATCAAGGTGGAAGGTGTTGATATTCCATTTGTCCCACTGCCCTGTGCGTAGTGCAGTGCCCTGCACCTTCTCTCGTACGGGGCTGCCACACCTGTTCCAATTAGTGTTCCAGACTTCCCACTATAGTGGGCCTGGGAAGGTTGGGTCCAGGTTGTCTAGTACAGGGGGGAGGGGCTTACTCCATTACTTCTAGGTTATTTTCACAGGCAACGTAACACAAGTATACTTAGCAATACACCAGCCGCTGTAACAATCCACAGCAACACCGAGAGACCTGAGCACTAGCCGCATGGTCCAACATCCTGGCCACCACCGAAACACCTCCTCTCCTCCTTCGACGGGGTCAAGCCCTTAACATGTCCAGTTGCTGGCAGCTGCAATACGCTGCTGCTGCAGGTTTTCGTGCTTTTGTCCATAGCATAAGTCCATTGAATGTCCACAGAGAAATGGGTTATTGTCCAAACCAGCTTAACCACATGGTGTAGAATCAGGCTGTATGCGCTGGTTCGATTATTCACAGCAGTAAGATTCACAGATCTATCTGTGCGCCAAAGCCCAGAGAGCAGCGTGTAGTGTGGAATTTGGTTAGGGGCTGGTGTAATTGTGCCCCCAGTAATATGTACATTTCCAGCAAAACACCTCATACACAGTACACCCAATTGTCCACCCCTTGCCACGGGCCATTGGGTGTGCTCCTCTACGGCCATCAGGGAGGGGCACATTCAAACATCTTCTCTGGATTTACACCATTTTACACACCCCTCCATTGATTCCCAGCGAGCAAATCCCCTTCTCATTATTCCCATAGGGCTTGTGGGGCCCACCTCAGCTGCCGATTCACTTCCAGATACCACGGTAGCTATTACACAGGTGCTGGCCTCCTAGTCGAGCATTTTGAATGTCCACACACATCTTCCCCCAGGTCAGCCTTTTGAAGCCATCCCCACCCATGTCATGAGGTTTTCTGTTCATTGAAACACAACAATGCTAACAACAAGACAAACACCACAGACAAACAACACAAAACATAGATTCATGGTATTCTGGGTTAGTCTTTTGCTGGCACCAGCTTGCTTGTAGAGTGTCTGAAAAACAAAAGAAACAGTTTCCACACACACCCCTGGTGGGGACAGATTAGTGCTTAATAATAATAATACCACTTCCTTTTACAAATTTCCTTGCTAATTGCAGGAAAAACAGAATTCCCTCCAGGCTGTCCTTATTTTGTTCTATAGTCAGATAGTGAATTACCCCACTCGCTGGTCATTTATGAAATTCATGAGGTGGTGTGCCTCAGTTTCCCCTCTTGTACAACAGACCCAGTTTGCAATAGTTTCTCTGCTGTACCAAGCTTTAAGTTTATCCTCAGGTAACAGCTGAGAGACAGCTTTATATTTAGCTTTAGCACTGTACATACACACACACACTCCTTAGGGTTAACCTGTCCCCCTTATTTTCAGGCTTGACTTGTTTTTTCACCTCCCTTTCCTGGAGGGCCACAATCTGAGTCTTCCAGTAGCTTGTTTGCTGACCAGATGTATTTATTATTTGCAGCTCCTTTGTGCTGCCACTGATGGGCAGTTCTCTCCTTCCCCCATCAGCTAGGTCATTTGCATTCACCCCGGCTTTCGGGCTTGGCTTTTGGATCCAAAGCCATCAGCAGCTCAGAGACTTAAAAGGGACACAATCAACTTCCACCGGAGTTCTGATTACTTTCCACTTTCATCTTCTGCTTCAAAACACACAGATCTGAAAAAGAAACCACAGCCTATTGTGGCTCCCTTTGGAGCCCTAATAGGGTTTGAATTAAGTACCATGTTTTGTTTGCATTTCTTTTACCCCTTCTCCAATATACACTGCACACGTCCTGGGAAAATGCACATTCCTTCCATAGTTTAACCTTCATAACATTATGTTACAAAACATAAGTCTCACTTTAGGTTTTTAAAACCTGACACAATTACACACAACATTTTGTTTTGTCTAACATCCCTTGCACTGCAATAATTTTTTTTTTACACAACTGTACCCCGATTACACGTCCATCTTGTACAACCAGAGACAGCCAGGGGCAGGCACGTTAAGTGCCAATAGAAACCCCGGACATTCCTTTAGTGATTTTGCTTACATTACCCAGGAGTCAAATCATTTTGATGAGATTATCTCTCCGCCTGCTGCCTGCAGCCGTCCCTATAGACCATTTCTGTGGACAAAGGGCCCATTTCCTCAGAATGGCTGTGAAGGCTTCTCAGGACAAAACTTTACCTGACCCTCTTGTATAATTTAATTACTAAGCTTCCATCCAACAGGAGTGCACAGAGCTGCACATACAGTTACATTTATATAACTGGGTTTTATTATTAAACCAAAAACTGCCTTCTTGTAACACCACAACTGTTGGCTTTTGCTATTTCCACAACTCCCAAATGTTTACTTTCCTCCAAACTCTGTATTATTAATTTTTGCAAAGCCCTGGGCGGCTGCACTGCAGTGCTGGGGTGACTCTGCAGGGGGAGAAGCTGCTGTGGAGCAATGTAGAGCAGGTGCAGGAAGGAGCCGGGGTCACTATTCACATTCTGAACTGCACAGTTTTCCAAATTTGGGAATGTCCGAGAACAATTCTAAGGGGAAGGTGAATGCAGAGCAGTGACACTGGAGATGCCCAGACCTCCAATGGGGGCGGTGTGGAAATTAATAATGGGAAGAGCATTTGCGAAATTAGTCGTCACTGACAAGATTTGTCTCTGTTCTCATTTCACATTGTGGTGTTGTTTAGCAGAATCAAGACATAGTTTTACTGTATTAATTAAACACGTAATTTTATTTAACCAAGCCAAAAACTTAGTGTCACTTATTTTTTCTCTGTCCTAGCAAGAACTAAATGAATTTTGTGACTTTCTGGAAAGTGCAGCGAGATTAAATGTGGGGAATTCAGTCTCTGTGTTTGGAGCTGATATTTTCATCTCACAGGTCAGTGCCTGCATTGAAATACCCAGAGGGATCTAAGGGCTGGTGTACGCTGGGCACAGGGGTGTTTGCCAAAGGGGCGGGGCCTCAGGTGGAAGGGGCGGGGCAGGGTGTTAGTCTCCCCCAGCTGGCGGTTCACGCCCTGCCCATGGTGTTGCAATGACAGAGGCTGCCCAGGCTGCACTTGTAGCGAGATTCCCCCACTAGGTGGCCGCGCAGAGGCTGCAGGAGACGGGCAGGTGGCAGCAGGGGAAGTGGCGACACAGGAGCTCTCAGCAGCAGGGTGATGGACAATGCCGTGGAGCAGCAGCGACGCAGAGTGAACAGGGCAAACCGAGAGCCAGTTGAAGGAGTGTCGGCAGCAGAAGCTGAGGTTTCTCTTGATGCCTTCCCTTCCCTCCCCCACCCCTGGGGCTTTGCTGCCCAAGGGGATTGGGGGTTGGGGGAGGAGAGTGGAGGGGTCTGTTGAAGGAACATTGGATTGGCCTGTCACACCGCAAGGTGAGAAACTGAGGCACAGCACTGCCCAGCGTACTCTGGGGTGGGGGGTTGCTTATGAGCGTAGATTTGAATGTGGTTGTGGGGTTTTCCCAAACTCAGGCTTGATTCTCTTTCTCTTTTAATAGAAGTTCTCATTGGCTCTCCACCCACGCAGAGCTGGGGAGTGGGGGCGTGTTGCCTTTTCCCCAGGCTGAAAGGTGACACCTGCCTGGCGAGTGAGGGTCGGTTTGGGTGACCCCCACTCAGGGCAGGCTCAGGGCGGGTCTCTGACCTTTACTCAGCCCAGGAGGAGTTTTTTGCACTAACATCCCAAGTGTGCAAGTCCGTCCCCGCAGAGCAGCCCCATAGGGTGACCTTGAAGAAACTGTGGAAAACGGGACGGGGGTGGGGGGTAATAGGCTCCTATATAAGAAAAAGTCCTCCCAGACCGGCCTGTCCCTTTAAAAACGGGACATCTGGTCACCCTGGAGCAGCCCCGCACTCCTGCTCCCCGGTTGGTGCGTTTGTGACCCGGGGGCTGAAGCCGACGCGAGAAAGGGAAGGGAGCGAGCTGGGAGCTCTCCGGCGCCACCTGCTGGGAGCAGAGGGCAATGACTGAGCGACGTCCTGGCTAATTTAAATATCACCTGGTTCTCTGCCGGGTGGCTCCACTGGAGAGCTGGGGCGTGGCCTGAGCGTGGCAGCACCTTATTTGCATATTAAAAGCGGCAGTTTGGGGCCATTGGGGTAAAATAGGAGTAAGTTTTGGGGTTGGGCCCCACATGTTTAGTGCAGGCTGTGGGGAGCCGGGCTGAGCAGAGCCTGCCCCGATGGGGAGTGTGGTCACCCTGAGCTGGGAGCGTGTGGCCAGACATGGGAAGGGGCTGGGGGGTGGGTGGTTGTGGGAAGCAAAAAGTGTTTCCCCCGTTTTTGGTGCCTGGGCGGGGTTCTCGTTACCTAATGCAGAGCAGCGGTGGGGGAGGGGAATTGAGACTCTGTTTGGGGGGGTTGCTGGAGGGGGCGCTACACGAGCCACCCGGCGCTGGCTGCTGCTGTGGGGCATAGGACAGGTGGGGGCGGGGCTATCTGGGTCCTTGAGATGAGGGGCGGTTCCTGATTGGGTGGTGCTGGCCTGCCTAGTGTTTTATGACAGCTGATCTCCCATTGGCCCTCGCGCGGGGCGGGTCTCTGAAAGCTGGTCTCCCATTGGGCCCTCCCCACCTGACGGTTCTGACAGGCTCAGCTCCCATTGGTGACGTTGTCTGACAGCGATGCGGGGCGGAGCCGCCAGGGCCTTGTGCGCTCAGAGCTCAGCGCCGCCCGCGAGAAGCGGCGCGAGGCCGCGCGGGGCGGGTCCCGCTGCCGGGCGGAGGGACCGAGACCGCAGCCGCGGCGCCGCCTCCCGCCTGGCGCGAAGCCGCAGCGCCGGGGGGGTCACAGGGCGCGAGGCGCTTCCGCGCGCGGCTGTTTCCTGCCGGTCGCGGGGTGACGGGTCCTGCCCGGGGCGGCCGCGGGGTCCCGATGGCAGCGGGGGGCTCTGGCGTCCGCCCGCCCGCGGCGGCTGGGAGCTGCGGGGCCACCTGCACTGGCCGGGGGCTGCGGCTCCTCCTCACCCGCCCCCGGTGACTGGGAGCCCGGGCTCTGCCTGCGGTGTCTGAGCCCCGGGGCTCCTCTCCTGCCCGGGGCGGCCGGGAGCTCCCGGGCTGCAGCTCCTCCTCACCCCGGTGACTGGGAGCTCCGGGCTCTGCCTGCGGTGTCTGAGCGCCGGGGCTCCTCTCCTGCCCGGGCGGCCGGGAGCTCCCGGGCTGCGGCTTCTCCTCACCCGCCCCGGTGACCGGGAGCCCGGGCTCTGCCTGCGGTGTCTGAGCGCCGGGGCTCCTCTCCTGCCCGGGCGGCCGGGAGCTCCCGGGCTGCGGCTCCTGCTCAGCCCCCGCCCGGTGACTGGGAGCTCCGGGCTCTGCCTGCGGTGTCTGAGCGCCGGGGGCTCCTCTCCTGCCCGGGCGGCCGGGAGCTCCCGGGCTGCGGCTCCTCCT
This sequence comes from Mauremys reevesii, assembly GCF_016161935.1. Taxonomy (NCBI): domain Eukaryota; kingdom Metazoa; phylum Chordata; order Testudines; family Geoemydidae; genus Mauremys; species Mauremys reevesii. The sequence goes on from NC_052634.1 coordinate 44,424,292, forward strand.
CCCCGGTGACTGGGAGCTCCCGGCTCTGCCTGCGGTGTCTGAGCGCCGGGGCTCCTCTCCTGCCCGGGCGGCCGGGAGCTCCCGGGGCTGCGGCTTCTCTCACCCCGGTGACTGGGCGCTCCCGGCTCGGCCTGCGGTGTCTGAGCGCCGGGGCTCCTCCTGCCCGGGCGGCCGGAGCTCCCGGGCTGCGGCTTCTCCTCACCCGCCCCGGTGACCGGGAGCTCCGGGCTCTGCCTGCGGTGTCTGAGCGCCGGGCTCCTCTCCTGCCCGGGCGGCCGGGAGCTCCCGGGCTGCGGCTCCTGCTCAGCCCCGCCCGGTGACTGGGAGCTCCGGGCTCTGCCTGCGGTGTCTGAGCGCCGGGGCTCCTCCTGCCCGGGCGGCCGGGAGCTCCGGGCTGCGGCTCCTCCTCACCCCCCCCCCGCCCCGGTGACTGGGAGCTCCGGGCTCTGCCTGCGGTGTCTGAGCGCCCGGGGCTCCTCTCCTGCCCGGGGCGGCCGGGAGCTCCCGGGGCTGCGGCTCCTCCTCACCCCCCCCCGGTGACTGGGAGCTCCGGGCTCGGCCTGCGGTGTCTGAGCGCCGGGGGCTCCTCTCCTGCCCGGGGCGGCCGGGAGCTCCCGGGCGGCGGCTTCTCCTCACTGCCCCCGTGACTGGGAGCTCCGGGCTCGCCTGCGGTGTCTGAGCGCCGGGCCTCTCCTGCCCGGGCGGCCGGGAGCTCCCGGGCTGCGGCTCCTCCTCACCCCGGTGACTGGGAGCTCCGGGCTCTGCCTGCGGTGTCTGAGCGCCGGGGCTCCTCTCCTGCCCGGGGCGGCCGGGCGCTCCCGGGGCTGCGGCTTCTCCTCACCCCCCCCCCCGGTGACTGGGAGCTCCCGGCTCTGCCTGCGGTGTCTGAGCGCCGGGGGCTCCTCTCCTGCCCGGGGCGGCCGGGAGCTCCCGGGGCTGCGGCGCTGCAGGGTCTGTGAGCAATGACGTGGGGCTGCGGGGCCCTCCCGCCATCAAGGCCTGTTGGGAAACCCTGGGTCCATCCACAGCAGCTGGGAGCTCTGGGGTCCGCTCGTAGGAGCTGCAGGGTCCGTACGCAGTGGGGTGGGGCTGGGGGGGCTCCCCGCCACCCATGGCTGCTGGGAGCTCCAGGGTCTGCCTGTGGGAGCTGTGGGGAGATGAGGGGTTTGGGGTGGAGGAGGGGGCTCCAGCCTGCAGGGTGGGGCCGAGGGATTCAGAGTGCAGGAGGGGGCTGTGGGTTGAGGCAGGGGGTTGGGGTCCAGGACGGGGTGATGGCTCTGGGGTGGGGGCCGGGATGAGGGGTTTGGGGTGTGGGAGGAAGCTCTGGGCTGGCGCCCGGGGGTTGAAGTGCAGAGGGGTGAGGGCTCTGGGGTGCAAGAGGGGGCTCTGGGTTTGGGGGTTCAGGGCTGGGGCAGGGGTTGGGGTGCAGACTTACCTCAGGCGGCTCCTAGTCAGCGGTGCAGCAGGGGACCTACTGGCCACTTCCAGGGCACAGTGCGGTGCCCTAGGACACGTAGGACCAGCCTGCCTGAGCCCCGCAGCATCGCTGACCGGACTTATAACGCAGTCACCCGACTGGGAGCTCCAGGGTCCCCTGTCACATGTGGTGCCTGGGAGCTCTGGGATCCACCCACAGCAGCTGGGAGCTCTGGGGCCTCCGCTGCTCACAGTAGCTGGGAGCTGTGGGTCCATCCGTGGTGGCATGGGCCTGTGGGAGCCCTTCCGCCACTGGTGGCTGATAGCTGTGAGGCCCCACTGGCCGACAGCCCCAGTCTTCCTGCCCCAGGGCTGAGGCGGAAAATGTCACTGAGATCTCTGAAAGTCACAAATTCTGTGACCCCTTTATATAATCTTAGCCTTAATCGTTGTTGACTGTCTCTCTCAATCTAGAGGTCTGTTCTAGGGCAGATGGGACAGGGAAGACAGAAGCTCACCCCAGCACAGGTTTGGGCAGCAATGGCTCTTGGGCTATTTGCTGTGCATGCAGAGGACTTGTCCAGGCCGGTGGAGCAGCTCAGCCAGATGAGGAGCTGGAAGAAGGAGACCTGAGCAGCCTGGAGATCCCTCTTTTCTCCACAGCCACTGCCTGTCAGCAGGATTCCTCCTCCTCCTCAGTGAGACCAAATCTAAGCACCTAGATAGCTGGTCTGTCCGCTGCACCCCAGTCCTCATCCCTGAGCCTCCTGCCAAAGTCCTGCACCTGGCTCAAGAGAATTGTCTCACATCTCGCTGGGAACTCGACTTCTTGTGCCCAGAGAGTCTCGGCCCCATTCAGTAGAGGACCTGAGAAACACAGTGTCGGCCTTTTCCAAATAAGTGCTTGGAAAGGTTTTGTTCCTGTGACCATGTGGCCTAATGGATAAGGCATCTGACTTCGGATCAGGAGATTGAGGGTCTGAGTCCCTTCGTGGTTGTGCAATTTTACCTTTGGGCTGAACGTCCTGCTCCCTTCAGGGCTGGAACCTCTTCTTGGCTGCTCAGGCCAATGCTCTGGCTTCAGCTAGAGCCCCGGGAAGGAGTTGGGGGTTGGGTGTCACTAAGGCTGGGGCATGAGCCCCAGGTGCTTCCAGTCTCGCCTTTGCCCTTCCTGACTTGCCAAAGAAAATGGGCGGCTGCCCGGCTAGCATGTGGAGCAGTTTCCTCTTCCAAGTGTGCGCCTGTCCCTGTGCTGGAGGTGGGTTGCTACATAGCACCTTGTCAGCCTGGGTGTTTCTCTGCTTGTCGCCAGCTGGGAAAAGCCTCTTGGGTAAAATCTCCGCCCCACTGCCAAAGTGAGCACCTGGAGTGGGAACGGTAAGAGGCCCCACCAGGGGGGCTGGCCCTGCTTTCCTCCCATCTTCTGATGTTGGCCACAAAGCATCAGCAGCTGGCTGTGGGTGGTTTTCAGTGGGGGTTCGGCATGCCAGGGAGCAGCCTGGCTGGGTGTCTCTGTGGCTGTCTGCTGGCTACGCATAGGCATGGTTCTCTCCTCTTGCCCTGCCCTTGGTTGCTCTGTGGCTTTTAAGCCTTCCCTTGGAGCTGTCAGCACCAGCCGCCTCTGTCCTAGGTGCCCAGAGGAGGAGAGGTGTGCTGGGCTCCAGCCTGGGACTCTGCCTCCCTCCTGCCTTTCCCTGACTATGAAACCTGGCCCTGACACTCCTTTCTTTAAGCGCCATGTGGGCAAGAGGAAAAGTGTGGTAGAAAGCACAAGGGCCAAACTTGTGGGCATCAGAAATCCCAAACACCCAGTCAAACCATAGCCACTTCTAAACCCCATTCCCACCAGAGACCTGGCTCCAGTGGGTATGAGTCACTCAGCACAAGGTAAACAACTCATTCTTATACAGCTGGAGATAGGAAAGCGCTTGGATCTCCAGGGATTTACCATAATGTCCCACTGAGATTTGAACTCAGATTCCAGCATGCCAACCATTACACCATGGGCCCAGCTTGTGATAGTTTCTCTGAACATTGGTGACCCTCTCATAGAATACCAGGGTTGGAAGGGACCTCAGGAGGTATCTAGTCCAACCCCCTGCTCAGAGCAGGGCCAATCCACAGACAGATTTTTATCCCAGATCCCTAAATGGCCCTCTCAAGGACTGAGCTCACACACCTGGGTTTAGCTGGCCAATAGTCAAACCACTGAGCTCTCCCTCCCTCACAGGCCCAGCTTGTGTAAGGGACTGTTGGCCCTTTACTAAAACTGAGTGGGGTTTTTTTGGTTGGCTAGTTCCCAGTTCCAATAGAAGGGGGAAGGGTCAATGGGAAATCAGGACCCTGAGACTGACAGGCCCCTGGGGCAATGGTCACCAACTGGTAGGGAACAAGTGAGAATTTGTTAATGAGTAAAATTCCTGGTGAAAATTGGCAAAGCTGTGGAAATTTTGAAAAGTTCCAGTGAATTTACACATGAAGATACAAACAGAGAGAGAACATCACAGACTGCACAGGCCCACACAGACATAAACAAAAGCTAAACCCACACAGCACACAGAGCCATAGACACATAAGGGAAAGCCACACAAAACATAGAACAAATCCACACCAAAAAATACAGCAAAAGCCCACAACAGGAAAGCACAAAAACCACATACCAAAAGAATACTTAGCAAAAAACCAATCTGCATGCAAAAGTCATACACACACACACACACAAAACTATGCCAGGCATCCACAAAAATCACACAGGACCCACATGCACATCAACGCGACAGACAAAAAAACCCCAACATACAGAAAGCCAGGCAGGGTTTGAGTCTCACAGCGAAGAGGGTTATCACACAGGTGGTTTGGGGAGCAAAGACTGAGGGGGAGTCGGGGGCAGTGCTCTCGGCTCTGCTTGACCCCTCCTGACACAGGCGGCTGGTGGGGAGCAGAGCCTGGTAGATCTGTGGAATCTGCCCTGCTCTCTGTAAAGCAAGGGGACCTTGGTGTCTTCTGAGCTGCAATTGTATTTTCTGCAGGGCAAAATGATTGGCAGAAGCCATTTGCTTAAAGGAAACTAGTGCTGTAGGTGAGGTTTGAACTCACAACCTCAGCATGACTCCACTCAGCACTGCTCTGTAAGTACTGGGCACTAACCCATTGCACCACTGTGGTGCTGCTATAGCACTTTGGAGTAGACAGTGACTGGAGGGGTATTCCCAGCCCTGTAATAGCTGCATTGACAGAACATTTCTTCCTTTTCTTAAGCACTATCTAACCAGGGCTTAGGTCACCTTAACTCTATGGGTTTGGGGGGAGGAGGGATTCACACCCTGAGAGACGTCGCTCTGTCAGTTCAGTGCCCAGCGTACACCAGCCCTTAGATCCCTCTTGGTATTTCAATGCAGGCACTGACCTGTGAGAGGAAAACATTAGCTCACAACCACAGAGACTGAATTCCCCACATTTAATCTCACTGCACTTTCCAGAAAGTCACAAAATTCAATTCATTCTTGCTAGGAGAGAGAAAACATAAGTGACACTAAGTTTGTTGCTTGGTTAAATAAAATTAAGTGTTTAATTAATATAGTAAAACTCTGTCCTGATTCCTCTAACTAACACCACAGCGTGAAATAGGAACAGAGACAAATCTTGTCAGTGACGACTAATTTCACAAATGATCTTCCCATTATTAATTTCCACGCTGCCCCCATTGGAGGTCTGGGCATCTCCAGTGTCATTGCTCTGCATTCACCTTCCCCTTAGAATTGTTCTCAGACATTCGCCTTCCTCTGCAGCGTGGGGCTCGGGTCACTTGCTGGAGGATTCCCTGCACCTTGAGGTCTTTAAGCCACAATTTGAGGACTTCAATAACTCAGACATAGGTTAGGGGTTTGTTACAGGAGTGGGTGAGTGAGATTCTGTGGCCTGCATTGTGCAGGAGGTCAGACTAGATGATCATAATGGTCCCTTCTGACCTTAAGTCTATGAATCTATGAATCTAGTCCCAAATTTGGAAAACTGTGCAGTTCAGAATGAGAATAGTGACCCCGTCTCCTTCCTGCACCTGCTCTACATTGCTCCACAGCAGCTTCTCCACCTGCAGAGTCACCCCAGCACGGCAGTGCAGCCGCCCAGGGTTCAGCAGGGCCCCTGGCAAGGACAGTGGGTGCAGCTAACAGCCTGGTGTGCCTGGCCGTGAGGCAGCTGTAGAAAAGCAACACCCCCTCCCAGAAGTACAGAGACTGAATTCCCCAACCTTAACATCATGGCCCCCTGTAGAAAGCCACACGTCAGTTGTATTTTCACAGGAGATGCAAAAATCAAGTGACACCAATTTTTAAGTTGAGTAAATAAAGTTGAGGAGATAGTTATTAACCTCCCAAAAATATACTAAAGATCCCTCAACATAACACCTGAAGGTGAAATATGAACAGAGACAAACCTTGTCAGCAAACGATCCTCAAAATGTTACTAATTCCCACCCCTCCTCCACAGGAGCTCTGTGCAGTGTCACTGTTCTGCAGGCAGCTTCCCATTAAATGCTGGTGGGGGACCTTACCCGGCCTGGACCTGTACCACTGACAGAAGTTGAAGAGCACACGTGGCTCCCCGCACCAGGCGGGATTTGAGTGTTTTGTCCCTGTCACTTAGTCTTTGTCAATAGTACAGACGCCAGGGGCAGGACTCCAGGCTCTGCTTGAGGGATCCTGGCACAGGGGCTGGGGGGGAGAAAGGATTGTAGATTCTGACCTGGAGAGGAGGTAATAAGTGAAGGGGCATTTTTATTAGCCCCCTCCTGAGGGTCCCCAGGGCTGGAATTCTACATTCCACAGGCCAAATGAGGGGGTGACACCACTTGGCTAATGAAAACCAGTGCTCTAGGTGAGGTTTGAACTCACAACCTCAGCATAGCTCCTCTCAGCACTGCCCTATAAGTACTGTGCGCTAACCAATTGCGCCACTGGAGCACCTGTTAATTAGCATTCTCTGAGACCCCCCTATGTTGATACAGGCAAGGAGTGACCCCAAAACGTTCTCAGTGGAGTTGAGAGCCGGTAGCGACAAGTGTTGTACTCGGTGGGGTGGATTCTTCTTAAGGCTTCCAGGCCCCATTTGACCCTTTTGTTCTTCCCTGTGTAATAACAGAGCTGGTTAAGACTCAATGGAGAGTCTTGCTGCAGACCAACAGTTCTGAAATCACTGATAACCAGCTCTAAGCATTAGTCCTGCTTTGGGACAGTGTCTCTCATGGAAGAAACTGCCCAGTCTGCACTAGCAGTGAGGCTCCCTCACTAACAGCTGAAATCAGGAGAGCTGTGTGAAGTGCAGGGCCCCAGGGCTGCCTGAACAGGGGAACAACACCCCAGGACTTTTAAACATGGGAGGGCTCCGCCTCGCTCAGCTGCACAGAGGAGTTTTCATCCCTATTCCTGCCTGTCACTGCCCAGCACCCCTCTGGCACCATTCCTGAAGGTCACCCTGCCTCACTCTCTTCCTGTCATATTGGGTCCACCAACAACTCATGTAGGAGAGACAGCTCCTGTCCCTCATTGTTAAAGGTCAGGCCAGGCAACTAGGGGCAGAAGCCCACAGGTTTTTTTTTTTCCTCCCTATTGCAAAGCCCAAGGACTCACCTTGGGGTACAGGCACCACTGTGCTCCCAGAACACAAGTTATCACTGTACAAAGAGGGATGAAAGGGCCTGCCAAAACCTGGAATCTTCAGTCTAACACTCTCCCAACTGAGCTACTTTGGCAGAGGAGGAGAGGTGCTGGGCTCCAGCCTGGGACTCTGCCTCCCTCCTGCCCAGCCCTGACTATGAAGCCTGGCCATGGCCCTCCTTCCTTCAAGTGCCATGTGGGCAAGAGGAAGAGTGTGGCAGCTGCAGGGACCAAAGTTATGGACATCAGGTGAAGCAGCCATATGATCAATCCACAGGAATCTCTAGCCAGACTGTTAAGTTCTAGGACCCCAACCTATAGCCGCCAGCCCATTAAACCAGCCAGACCAGAGACCTGTCTCCAGTGGGGATCAGTCACCCAGCAGGAGGGAAAACCTCACTCTCTACCTGAGAGAAAGTAGCCAAACACATTGAGCTCCAGTGCTTTGTAGCAAAGCAACGTATTGCCATGAGCTCCCACTGAGATTTGAACTCAGATTCCAGGATTCAAAGTCCTGAGTGCTGCCCATTACACCATGGGACCTGCTGCTATTTCATTTTCTAGACCCCTGTGACTCTCGGCTGGCTGGTTTGCACTCTGCACTTATTGCTTCCCACCAGCGGCTTCCTCTCGCAGGACTCTCTCTCCTCCTCCAGCGACTGTGGTCCTGCACTACCGGATTCACGGGTCCTGCCCTGAGTCCCTGCATCCCCCTGCTTTGTCTCCATTCCCTGCAGGCTGCAAAAATGTCAGGGGAGTCTGCTCCTCCCTTCCCTCGGTGCTCCCGCTCATATCAGCCAGCTGCAGCCTCATCTCCTGGAACTCGGGCAGCTGTTGCTTGATCCGGTCGTACAGTCACACGCTGACTGGCTCCCCTGCCTGGATGGTTTTGTGGAAATCCCACAGGTGATGCTGCAGGACTTGGCACTGTTGGTTTCTTTAATGTTGTGATGTTTCCCCAGCCGCCGGAACAAAGCCGCCAACTCCTCTCTCACCGACTCCCACCAATCCCCCTGGTTGCCGTAGGACCCTCTGGCTCCCCTGCCTGGATGGTTTTGTGGAAATCCCACAGGTGATGCTGCAGGACTTGGCACTGTTGGTTTCTTTAATGTTGTGATGTTTCCCCAGCCGCCGGAACAAAGCCGCCAACTCCTCTCTCACCGACTCCCACCAATCCCCCTGGTTGCCGTAGGACCCTCTCATGCTTTCCCGTTCTGCCAGCACCGCCAGGCCTCGTCTCCCTGCTCCTTTATCTTGCAAGCTCTGGATGTTCAGCTTCCAATATCCTCTGTCGTGGGTCAGGGAATTGCTCACATTGAGCACACGGTGAGAGCTGCGTGATCCGAACTGTCCATTGGCACCACCCTGCACTGGGCTGTCGACGTGCTCTCCTTCACGGAAATCCGGTCACTGCGACTCCTGGCCTGTCCCCGCAGAAAGGTATATCCCCTCTGCGGCTGGTGTGAGCTCAGGTCAGAGGAATAGGAGGCTACTGCCCACCCTCCACTGGTTCACTGTGCAGAAACACATCCTCTAAGCCGACCTTGCTACAGACCTGCACCAGGTAGTGCTCATCGTAGAAGAGTTTCCTCTGACGGTCGGGAAAACAGGACCAGCAGTCCTCAGGCCAGTGCAACAATTGAAATCCCCCCCAACACCAAACACCGTGCGGTCTAGAAGAAGGGAGCCAGTTCCTTCATAGAACTTTCCTTTTACACCTTAACTGGGGACCATACACACTAATATAGCCTAACCAGTGCCATGGAGCACAAAGCCACCTGGTCCGAGCTCCACCACCTTCTGTACTCGCACTGCGAATGTGAAGAACAAGACTCCAACCCCATCATTCTTCCCTGGCCTGGAGGACCAGAGAGATGGGCCCTTCCCCCAATCACCCTCTGCCCATCAAGCTACCCTAGAGTTGTTAATGTGCATTTCCTGAACACCCACCATGTCCAAGCCCAGCTGCTCCAAGACACTGAACATCAAGTGCCTCCTCCTGGGCCCCCAACTCCCTTCCACAGGGCCACTTTCACACATGCCCCTTCCCTGGTACTGCCCTCCCTCAGCTGCACAGAAGAGTTTTCATCCTCTATACCTGCCTGTCACTGCCCAGCACCCCCTCTAGCACTCTCTTCCTGCCATATTGGGTCCACCAATAACTCACTTAGGAGAGACAGCTCCTGTCCCTCATTGTTAAATGTCAGGCCAGCCAATTAGGGGCAGAAGCCCACAATATCTTTTCCTGCTGCAGACCCCAAGCTCAGGGACTACTGTGCTCCCAGAGAACAAGCCACCACTGGGCGAAGAGGGATGAAAGGGCCTGCCAAAGCCTGGGATTGAACCAGGGACCTTTAGATCTTCAGTCTAACGCTCTCCCAACTGAGCTACTTTGGCAGCTGTTTAGCAGTATTTTGGCCTGTTGCTTCTCTGTCTGGGATGTTGTTGTCAGCAGTTGCACACAAAAAGGACAGGAAAATGAACGGCTGCTCCACACCCCCACCGGAGGAACCCGGCGCCCTTAGGGTGGGGTTCTTCTCTAAAGATGGCTGGCAGAAAGGTGGTGCTCAGCTCTGTCAGCGACCTACCCAGTTGCCTCGCTGCCAGGGGATGCAGATGTTTCTGTAAGGCCATTAAATGGGGTATTTGGCTTCTGAGTGAATGTGAGGAATGTGCAATCCTGAGAGGGAATTTCCATCCTTCTTTCCACTGCTTTTCAGCGCCCCAGTGGCCTAATGGATAAGGCATTGGCTTCCTAAGCCAGAGATTGTGGGTTCAAGTCTCATCTGGGGTGGAAAACTCCTTTCTTCTTGTATATTGCAACAAAGCCTTGGTGTTATTTTCCCCAAGGAAGCTGGGAGACGTTTGAACCCAAAGTACTGGATCTTGGGAGCAATCCCCCAGAAACAGCATCTTCCACTTGACAAATCCTTTCTAGACCCATCAGTAGCAAACACTTAATACTAGTGTTTGTCTGAGAATAGAAGGAAGGGGAGTGTTTACTCCCACACCTCAGTGAGTGAAACAGACAGAAAGAACAAGGCTGTCCTGAAAGAGAATGGATCTGTCTGGAGACAAAGCAGAACCTGAGAATGAGCAACAGTGTGAAAAGAAGAACTTCAAATGTGTGTTAGGTGTTAGATAGGTTGGTCTGACAAATTTCAAGAAAATACCAATGCTCGTTGACTGATGCGGACACTGGCTGCTACTGACCTTTTACTGAGAATTCATTGAGAAATATTTTCCTTAACTATGTTATGGAATATTAGGTGGGCTATGAAGGCACCATTCCTCCTGCTTTCGCCCTTCGAGACAACATGGCTACATGGCATGCAGCCAGTGCTCACCTTCCAGTCAACTGCTAGAGAAGACAACACAGACAGGGATGGCAGCAGGGCAGACTGGAGCTCCGCGGAGATGGTGGGACCAGGTCTCATCAATGGGGAGGTGGCCACCCCAGCATGCACAAGGCTGAGCCAGCAAGTGTGGTGTGTGCTTCACTGTGCCCCTACTCACTGCACATGGTGGTGGAGGGCAGTTACTGAGTTCAGTTGGTCTGGCAAATTTAGGGCTTGGCTACACTTGCAGATGCAGAGCACTGGGAGTTAAACCACAGAAGGGAAACCGCTGCCGTGTGTTCACACTGACAGCTGCAAGCACACTGGAGTGGCCACATTAGCAGCTCTGGCAATGCCACAGAGAGCAGTGCACTGTGGTAGCTATCTCAGTGTGCAAGTGGCTGCAATGTGCTTTTCAAATGGGGGGCGGGGTGGAGTGTGACAGGGAGTGTGTTGTGTGTACGTGGGGGGAGTGACAGTGTGTTGGGGGCGGAGAGTGTGTCAGCATGCTGTCTTGTGTGTTCAGACAGCAGCAGACCCCCCTCTCTCACACACACTCACAACAGCAGCATTCCACACTAATGGTTGCTTTGTCCCGGAGCAGATAAGCAGCCGGCTGTCAGAAACGGAACTTTGAAAGGGGATATCCGCATGCCTGCAGCCGATTTCAAAACAATGACCAGAGTGGGCACTTGACTTCAGGGGATTATGGGACATTTCCTGAGGCCAAACACAGTGCAGTGACGCAACACGTCATCCACACTGATGCCCGGGTATTTCAGCAGGGCTCAGCGAGCTTTATGCTTCTCATGGAGGTGGATTACCAGGAGCGCTCCACCTACAGAGCCCAGGTGCTCCATGTGCCTTGCGAGTGTGGACACCTCAGGAGTTAGGGCGCCCGGGGCTGCTTTAATGGGCTCTAACTTGCAAGTGTAGCGAAGCCCTTAGACTATGTCACTTGTGTGACTTACTTGTGCTATTGTAATAAATACAATAGACGTGCAATGGTCAGAAATTGCACCAGCAGAGAAGTATATTAAAGGGAAACCCTAATGAAATTAAGAGTTTAAATTATCCTCCACATGTCCCACGTCCCACTAAAATGAATCCAACCCACAGGGCACGTGGGCAGAAGTATCGGTGTCAGGATGCTACATTGTTAGCACAGTAAATGAAGCTGCAAAATAAATGATGTTTAAATGACCTCACTCTATTTTTTACAATTCGGTATTAAGAGGTAATAGATACAGATGGACACCAGGCAGGGTCGTTTGGAGCCTTTATGCTTCCATCCCCAACCACTGTCAAGTTTTAGCCAATTAGGACAAGTCAGCAAATAAGAACAACCTCAGGTCTCAGTAACTGCTGCAGGTAGCAAAGTCCTACAGGGAGCAGTTTCTGGCACTACACCTGCACAGCTCTGCTCCCTGGCTCTTCTCATGCTCCTGCTCTCTCCTTAGCTCTGCCCCACTCTGGCCCAGGCAGTTCCAGCTCCCACGGAGGATGGGACCCCCTGGCCTGGTGACTCCCTCATTATACTGCCTGGCCTGTCAGTGCGGCTACCTTGGAGCTTTGGCCTCTCCCCATTGCCCAGGGGACTGTCAGTCTCAGGGGCCTGATTTCCCATTGGCCCTTCACCCTTCTACTGTGACTGGGAACTAGCCAACCAAACCCCCACTAAGTTTTAGTAAGGGTCAAGAGTCCCTTACATGAGCCGGCCCCATGAGGGTCACTGATGGCCAGAGAAGGCAGCATGAGCTGGTCCCATGGTGTAATGGGCAGCACTCAGGACTCTGAATCCTGCAATCTGAGTGCAAATCTCAGTGGGACCTTGTCGTAAAGCCCTAGAGCTCACAGTGCTCCACTTCCCTGTCTCCAGCTCTGCAAGAGCCATTTTTTCCCCTCCTACTGGATGGGTCAGGGCTCTAGAACTGGCTACTGACACCTGAGGGTTGGGATTCTCACGGCGTCACCTGGTGCCCACAAGTCTGGCACTTGCCTCTGTGCTTTTCCTCTTGCCCACTTGGCGCTTGAAAGAAGCAGGGCCAGGGCCAGGCTTCATAGTCAGGGCTGGGCAGGCTGGAGCCCAGCACCTCTCCTCCTCTGGGCACCTAGAGCAGAGGCGGCTGGTGCTGACAGCTCCAAGGGAAGGCTTAAAAGCCACAGAGACCAGGGCAAGAGGAGGGGAGGACCATGCCTATGTGTGGCCAGCAGACAGCCACAGGGCCAGCCTGCTCCCTGCTGTGCTGAACCCCACTGAAGGCCACCCACAGGCCAGCATGCGGGGCGGCTGCTGATGCTCTGTGGCCAACATCAGAAGAGGGTAGGAAAGCAGGACCAGCCCCCTGGTGGGGCCTCTGACCGTTCCCACTCCAGGTGCTCACTTTGGCAGTGGAGCCGCCCATTTTCTTTGGCAAGTCAGGAAGGGCAAAGGCGAGACTGGAAGCACCTGGGGCTCATGCCCCAGCCTTTGTGACACCCAACCCCCAACTCCTTCCCAGGGCTCTAGCTGAAGCCAGAGCATTGGCCTGAGCGGCCAGGAAGAGGTTCCAGCTGTGAAGAAAGCAGGACTTGCAGCACAAAGTGAGCACAACCACGAGGGGACTCAAATCCTGAATCATCCGATCCACAGGGAGATGCCTTATCCTTTAGGCCACATGATGAGGGGGTCTAAACACTTCTTTGGAAAAGCCAGACACTGTGTTTCTCAGGTCATCTGCTGAGGGGGCCGAGACGCTCTGGGCACAAGAAGTTAAGTTCCCAGCGACACATGAGACTTAATTGTATGGGGCCAGGTGCAGGGCTTTGGCAGGAAGGCTCGGGCATGGGGGATTGAGGTGCAGCGGATGGACCGGCTGTCTAGGCACAGAGATTTAGTCTCCCTGAGGAGGAGGAGGAATCCTGCTGACAGGCAGTGGCTGTGCAGAAAAAGAGGAGGGGTTCCTGGGACTTTTTTTGCCTCCCTTTTGCCTGCCTGCTCACTCTTGCCTGCACACTGGGATAATCACTCTTGTGGTGAATGGTGAAAATGTTTCCTAACAAACCCAGGTAGCTCAGTTGGTAGAGCATCAGGCTCTTAATCTGAGCATCCAGGATTCAAGCCCCTGTCTGGGTGCTCAGCTTTTAAGGTGCCAGGAGCCAAACTCTGTTCACAGCCACACAGGGATTCCCAGAAGCTGTGGCCATTTCCTGGAAAGGTTCCTTTCCTTAGCAATCAGGAGAGAGGCCACTTCTGCGCGTGCAGATAGTGCAGTCTCTGGCTGCCAGGAAGCGCTGCGGGGCCAGGTGCTGAGAAAGCTCAGAGTGGGAGCAGCAGAGATGAGGGGAAGAGAGACAGAGAAGCAATGAGTCCCCACTCCCTTACCCAGAGGCTGCCTGACCTCAAGGACTGTTAGGATACAGATATTCAGGCCAGTCTGCAAAGGCCTGTACTTTAAGAATTTAGGTGTATTTTAATCACTTAGCTAGTTATAGAGGTATAAAAGAAAGAATAAAAAATCACTGTCTGTCTGTGTAATGGCCTTCTCTTACTGTGACAGTCTGAGGCCTGGTTCTTCGGCTAAGCAGCAAAGGCAGCCATAAGGTGGGAAGTGAATGGTCACATCCTCACATTCCCAACTAGTCACATTGAAATAAGGTGCTATTGGGCTGTGAGGAATACAATCCTGTCCTGATATTCCATCACCTCCAGAGAAAGGGAAACTTAGTTTGGTAGCATCCTGTCTGGCAAGAACTCACTTATCAATAGACACAGCTGGAAAACCCTTATGTCTGTATAGATCTAGTTGTGAAATCCTCCCTTCTGTATTGTTTTGTATGTTTATTTGCATGGTCTCTGTCTGGGTCTGTGATTGTTTCTGTCTGCTGTATAATTAATTTTGTTGGGTGTAAACCAATGAAGGTGGTGGAATATAATTGGTTAAATAACCATGTTACAGTATGTTAGGATTGGTTAGTTACATTTCAGTAAAATGATTGGTTAAGGAATAGCTAAGCAAAACTCAGGTTTTACTATATAGTCTGCAGTCAATCAGGACGGTTGGGGGGAGGGGGGAAATGGGACCAGGGACTGGGGATGGGGGAATTGGGATCATGTTTTTCTACAGGGGAAAATGGGAACGGGGATGGGAACAGAAACAGGGACACAGACAAGGCTCTGTGGTGTCAGAGCTGGGAAGGGGGACACTGAGAAAGGAAATTGGAATCATGCTTGCTGGACGTTCACCCCAATAAACATTGAATTGTTTGCACCTTTGGACTTCGGGTATTGTTGCTCTCTGTTCATGTGAGAAGGACCAGGGAAGTGAGAGGGTGAAGGAATAAGCCCTCTAACACTGTCATTTGTTGCTCTAGGCTCCATATGTACGTGCACATTCACATCCCACTCCTGACACAATCACTGTCCTCTATCTGACGAAATAGCCTAATTTCAACCTCTCCTGTAACATTACACCACCAACTATTCAGCATTTGTATGAGAGAAGTTGGAGGGAATTCAAACATCTTCAAAAGTGGTGCATTTAGAGCCCCTAGCTGGGTAAATTCCAAGCTCCTTACCCAGAAGAGTCTTGGCCTGGCTTGAGGGGGGCAGGCTTGGCTGGTCAATATAGAGGGGGAGGGAGAAGGGTACATGGACAGTGTAGAATGTGACACTCATAAGCTGTGGTTATGTGCTCTGAGAGTTATCCCCTTGCTTTCCATTTAAGGTCAGGGAGGGATATTATAACCAAGTGTTCTGGCAAAACTTTTCCCCCGGCCTGGTCAGTGAATCCTATGGTGAGAAACTTTCTGTGCATTTCAGTTTCTTGTATTGTTGGATGGGGCCTGAGGCGCTGAAAGGGAAATGTCCATGGAAAACTTGGACATCACTGTTGTCCAAAAAAAGGCAGGTGTTAGACACAATCGCTTCTCGTATTCCCGTGGAATCCGAGTCTAGCTGAAGAATTTCTGTCTATCCTAGAGAGAATAATTCCATTGTAAATATAAATGAAATGAGATCTTCAGGTCGAGTCAGCACCTTTTAAAAATATTTACTGAGCAAAAAGCCATTCTTTGTCTTGTTGATAAGGACAAGAAGCCCTCTTTTCCTTTCAATTTCAAATGCGAAATGAATGGAGATTTTCATTGAAAAACTTCTGGTTTTTAAGGGGAATTGAACCCAAGCCATGGCTGCTAAAACACCAGAACCTACTGCTTAAAGCACCAGGGAGGACTGTTTTTTTCTGACAGCCAGTGTTGTTTTTCTCAGCCTCCTACTTCACCAATGTCAGACTCTGAGTGCAGTTAAGCTCTGGAATAGGCTCCCAAAGGCGTCTGTGGTGTCTCTGTCCTCAGAGGTTTTTAAGAACAGGTTGAACAAACCTCTGTCGAGGATACTCTGCATATACTTGGTCCCATAGACAACCTGCTCTGGCTCTATCTGCTACCTTCATCGTGTTTGGATGTAAAGGTGGGAAATGATGGGGAAATTGGCCCCTCTTTCCAGTTTAAATGTTGTAACTTCTACATCTAGACTGGGGTGGCCAACCTGAGCCAACGTAACTGCCAAACGTGCACCTTTGTATGCAACTGCTGAGTCAGTTGTGAACCTTGCTACCATTATCATTATCCCTTTGAATTGATGATGGTGATGGACACTTGGCTGTATATCCCAGAGTGCCCTGGACGTCTACAGGCTGCATTAGCCAATCCAACCATTCGGCACTTGCAGATGAGCACCTCTGTATTGTGCCTGAGTCTTGTACAGCTATGAAAGGATGGTAGATGCCGATATTTTCCCATCTTTTAACCAGCACTAATACCCAGCCAAGCCAGGGCTGGGAAGAGAGAGAGCAGCAGGTTTCCCCTATTGTGGCCGTCTCGATTTTTCTTGACTAGCTTCACCTGTGCACCAACTTATACTTTTCCTATGTGAGCCTGGCTAGCTCAGTTGGCAGAGCATCAGACTTTTAATCTGAGGGTCCAGGGTTCAAGTCCCTGGTGAGGTGAAAAACTTCTTACTGTGAGTATAAAAATCTGTCTTTCTGGAGTCTTGTTCAGTGTTACTCTTTCTCTCCAGGATTTTGCCTTTCCTAAGAAGGGCCTTTCTGTGGGGGGGATTGAAGGAGCAACTCCTTGACATCTCCTCTGTCCTTGCAGGCTGGAGGAATAGAGTCCTCTGGGCATATGGCATGTTCCTCCCCTGCAGACACAAACACACAGAATATTCATAAGGAATTAGAATTAGAATCCACCACTTTCCTTGGGAGCTTGTTCCTGTCGTGAATCATCCTCGCAGTTAAATATTTGTGCCTTAGTAGTAATATGAATTTGTCTCTATTCACCTTCCAGCCATTGGGTCTTGTTATGCCTTTCTCTGCTCGATTAAAGAGCCCTTTCATACCCAATATTTTCTCTCCATTAAGGCCCTTCAACACTTCAATGAAATCACCTTTCAATCTTCTTTTGATAAGCTAAACAGGTTGAGCTCGTTCAATAGCAAAGAGCCACCAAATGTTCTGAGGGCTGGAGAAAAATGTCTTCTAGGGAAAGTGGTGGATTCTCCATCTCTTGATATCATTTAATGAAGACTAGACGCCTTTCTGGAATGTGTTTGCCCCAAAAGTAGCTATTGTGTCATACAGGAGGCCTGTGATATGCAGGGGGTCAAATAAGATGCTCTAGTTGTCTCTTCTGGCCATAAAGTCAACTAATTTCTGAAAAACGGAGTGTAGCATTGGGAGCAGCGTCTGATGTTTTCTTGTCTAGCCGGCTTGCTTCCTAGAACGAACGCTCCTTGAGTGGGTGATCCACAGGGAGTAGCTCAAACCTCCAAAGTGCCTGGCTAGGGGCAGGACATTAGCACAGCAAGGGAGGGGTGTGGCAGTGACATCACAAAGGCTTTTTGCAGGACCTCAGACTATTGGTCAAAGGTGGTGGGGAGGTGGTGACCTCACAGAGAGATGCTGACATCAACCAGGCAGGACAGGGGCGAGGGGCCAGGGAAACCTCAGAGACCCCTGTGGCTTTGCTTCAGCAAGTCTCCTTCTCCAGGTCTCTCTTTGAGGACTGAGAGAGTATTTGGGTTCAGGCACGTGAGCGCCAGGAGGAACCTCTTTCGAGTTTTCTCCTTCCTTTAGTGATTTTACTAGTAAACAGAAGTCCCTGTTTAGAAGGTAAGAGCCTCCTCGAGGTTTGAAACCTGTTCAGTCTGATCCATCTGGTGACCATTGAATTCTAGGCATGGAAAACACGAGCTTAAGGAGGCAGAATTTTATTGCGCACTTGGGATTTTGTCCCTTAGAATCACTGGGGTCATTAGGGTTTGTCCTTTTGGTTTCACCTTTTCCTCCATCCATCCCTTCCCCAGTGATGAGCTGCCAAAATATTAACACCCCGTCCCCTATAAAAAGTTCTGATTTACGGGAGGTAGTGGGGGAGGGGCAGGGGGAGATATACTCATGGGGCCGGGGGCCCCTGCAGGGCCTGGGGCAAATTGCCCCACTTGCCCCCTCGGCAGCCCTAGAGCTTGCAGCCCTCCCCTTACCTTGCCGGCAGCTCAAAGCAGCAGGACAACTCCAGAGCTCAGCTGAGCTGCCCAGCTGATGCCGGCAGCTGGCCACACTGCAGCTGGGGGGAAACGGAGAAAGGGCCAGAGGAGCCTCAGCCTCCCAAGCTGGGAATCCTGGTAGCAACAGGATGGTCCGGCCCGCGGACTGGAGTTCTTTGCCCACCCCCTGGCCCTTTAACAGCCGGTTCTCCACGGAGGTCTAATTTTAGTAACCGGTTCTTGAGAACCTGTGGGAACCGGCTCCAGCTCACCACTGCTTCCCCCTTTCTCTGTCTCTTGCTTCTTTTGTCCTTTCACCTGTTCCCCTCCCAACACCAGGAGGGAGGGAGGGAGTGTGTGTGTGTGTGTCTGTGTGTGTGTGTGTGTGTGTGTGTGTGTGTGTGTTGCAGGGGAGTGCTCTGCAGCTCCCACTGTGGGAGGTCCACCAAAAATGTGGGGCTGAAATAGTGCTCGGGCAGTGATCCTCCGTGACCTGGGCCATCCTTTGGGCTCTCTGGTGAGAACCTCAGCCTCATAAGAACATAACATAAGAACATAAGAAAGGCCGTACCGGGTCAGACCAAAGGTCCATCTAGCCCAGTATCTGTCTACCGACAGTGGCCAATGCCAGGTGCCCCTGAGGGAGTGAACCTAACAGGCAATGATCAAATGATCTCTCTCCTGCCATCCATCTCCATCCTCTGACGAACAGAGGCTAGGGACACCATTCTTACCCATCCTGGCTAATAGCCATTTATGGACTTAGCCACCATGAATTTATCCAGTCCCCTTTTAAACATTGTTATAGTCCTAGCCTTCACAACCTCCTCAGGTAAGGAGTTCCACAAGTTGACTGTGCGCTGCGTGAAGAAGAACTTCCTTTATTTGTTTTAAACCTGCTGCCTATTAATTTCATTTGGTGACCCCTAGTTCTTGTATTATGTGAATAAGTAAATAACTTTTCCTTATCCACTTTCTCAACATCACTCATGATTTTATATACCTCTATCATGTCCCCTCTTAGTCTTCTCTTTTCCAAACTGAAGAGTCCTAGCCTCTTTAATCTTTCCTCATATGGGACCTTCTCTAAACCCCTAATCATTTTAGTTGCTCTTTTCTGAACCTTTTCTAGTGCTAGAATATCTTTTTGAGGTGAGGAGACCACATCTGTACACAGTATTCGAGATGCGGGCGTACCATGGATTTATATAAGGGCAATAATATATTCTCAGTCTTATTCTCTATCCCCTTTTAATGATTCCTAACATCCTGTTTGCTTTTTTGACCGCCTCTGCACACTGCATGGACATCTTCAGAGAACTATCCACGATAACTCCAAGATCTTTTCCTGACTCGTTGTAGCTAAATTAGCCCCATCATGTTGTATGTATAGTTGGGGTTATTTTTTCCAATGTGCATTACTTTACATTTATCCACATTAAATTTCATTTGCCATTTTGTTGCCCAATCACTTAGTTTTGTGAGATCTTGTTGAAGTTCTTCACAATCTGCTTTGGTCTTAACTATCTTGAGTAGTTTAGTATCATCTGCAAACTTTGCCACCTCACTGTTTACCCCTTTCTCCAGATCATTTATGAATAAATTGAATAGGATTGGTCCTAGGACTGACCCTTGGGGAACACCACTAGTTACCCTCTCCATTCTGAGAATTTACCATTAATTCCTACCCTTTGTTCCCTGTCCTTTAACCAGTTCTCAATCCATGAAAGGACCTTTCCTTTTATCCCATGACAGCTTAAATACTCAGCTTGGAAGAAACCGTTCACACAAAACGACTTCACCCTTTCAGAAACAATTCCCTCCGGAGGGCTGGGCTCTGGTGCACAATATATTAAAAGCCTAAAGCCCATGATTTTTCTGCACCGAGATAAGACAGGTGCACGTCCCTGGCTGTCAGAACAGCTGCTGGCCAAGACAGACAAAGCCACCAGAGGTTTTTACTCCCCTAGATTCATTTCCCCCTGGGCCATCATTCCCCAGCACAGGGCAAATGAGAGAGTCCAGGCCTGTCACCCCGAAGGCCAGAGCTGCCCCGAAGGGCCTAGCGCCATCTGAACAGGCTCTGACCCAGATCAGGATTCCTCTTGCCCCAGCACCGCAGGATCGGAGCGCTCTGGCTTCAGCTCTGGCTCCTTCCTAGGGAGGCTGGGAAGGGGTATCTCCATTGCACACACTGGAACCTGAGGCAGGGGGCAGAATAAGTGATTGGTCTCCGGAGTCCAAGTCCAGATCCCCAGCCTGCCCTTCCTGTGCTTCAGAGCCAGCTGTAACATCGGCCTGGCCTCCCCCAGGACGGAGGGAGGACAATGCTTTGGAATGGTCGGGCGCCGCGTAAAGGGGGGGCAGAGGGTAGCCCCACCACCCAGCTGTGGGGACTAGGGGAGGGTGACTGGAGCAATGAGTGCACGGGCTGTCCTGGGCTTCCATGCCAGGCCCGGGTGAGCTAGAGCAGCCCGTGGGCTGCTCTCCTTTGTGCAGGGGACGATGTGGGAGCCGACCTGGATGAGGGAGACACAACGGTGACTTCAGGCTGCCGTTCCTCCCCATCCTGGGGTCCGACTCGAAACATGCAGCAGAGACTCCGGCCTGGGGCCACACACAGAAGTGCCTTGGCTGGTTGGCGAGTGCCATGAGAACTAGCTGGAGCTGACCAGGCTCTCAGAGGGACAGGAACCAGCCCAGCCCAAACCAGCTGGGTGCCACCAGTTCAACCAACCCTCTCCCTGCCGGCCCTTCTGAAACCTCCCAGAATCCAGGGTGCCCAGAGGGCACCGCAGCCGGACGAGCCCTAGCGTGCCGGGTGCAAGCCCACCCCCGGTCTCAGAGCCAGGCAGCCTGGGTTTAACCCGCTTCTGTTGTCCAGGGCAGCCAGGGAGACCAACTCCGCTAGCGCCGCCGCACAGGCACCAGGGAAATCAGGGGGCCAAGGAGCCAACACCGCAGCCAAGGCTTGGAGAGAACATCGGGGGCAGGTCGCTGGCTCAAGGGGCCCTCTGCTCTGTGTGCCCCACTGGCCGTGCCCGACTCCCTCCCCGCTCATTCCCCCAGTCCGACCCGAGCAGTCCCTTTCGCCCGGAGACAGGGCTACCCCCGCGCTGGGAACCCCAGGGCAAGGGCTGCCCTGCTCTCCAGGACAGACACCGAAATCACACCCTCCTGATCACAACCTCCAGCCCTATGCCTGCGACCGGAGCCAGGGGCAGCCCCACCCCACCTGTGCGGAGTCAAAGGAGCTTCTGGGTGCAAGGGACCCCCCGCCCCCGCCCAGAACTGCAAAGCGCTTTGCTCTGACCCCTCCCTCCAACACCCCACATCTCCCGGGGCCAATGCAGGAACATTCCCTGCAGTCAAAGCCCTGAGTCCTGGGGGCTAAGCTGGGCCTAGGGCCTGTAGCAGAGTCCAGATTTCTGAGGAGGCAAAGGGGACGTGACACTGCAGCTCCAGGGGCTTTCAGGAAGGGGAGTGGGGAAGTGGGGGAGTTTATTAAATCAGAAACGAAGCCGACCACCCCATTCAGCACAGCGACCCCTGGTTTATTTACGACACTGGGATCATTTCACACCGCCCCACACTACTGCATTTTCAGGACGCTGTGGGGTTTTGCTCCAACCACACAGAAGAATGTCACAGAAGTCATCGGTGCCAGAAGTTTGGATGGGAGAGGAAGGAATTTTGCCTCCGAATTTTCCACCATTTAAACTGTCGTTGTTAGGTTTCAGAGTTAACACGGTGCACCAAACAGGAGCTGGTTTGCCCCTGTCTGAGCTGGCATCCTAGGGCCTTGGCAGACTCAGGCCTAAGTTATTCAGTTTTTCCACGTTCTCCCCTAAAGGCAAGGTTCCCGTCCTCCCGTCCTCAGTCTCTACCCTGATTCAGCTCCTTGTTGTTCTTTTTTAAGACCAAGGAAATAAGTCATAACCTGTTATATGTTTGACAAATTTTGCTGCTTCTCTGCATTAATGGTCTCTGAGCAGTTCATGATTCTCTCTAACATTGCAGTTCTCCTCAAATACTTGCTGAATAATTACTGTGAACTGTTGTTAGTCTGAAGCTCATCTGAGAGCACTTTATTCAGGTCATTCAATGTGTGAAATTCAAGATCTGATGGTTAGTTTCAAAATCAGGGCTCTTGGGTCCTATTCCCAACTCTGCCACTGGCTGGCTGTGTGACCTAAGACAAGTCAATTCCCTTTCTCAGCCTTAGCTTCTCCCTCTTTCCAGTAGGGATAATAATGATCCGCTCCTACCTACCTCACGGTGAGTGGAGGATGGGGATCCATCGGAGAGTGTCACTAGGAGTATCAGAGGGGTAGCCATGTTAGTCTGGATCTGTAAAAGCAACAAAGAGTCCTGTGGCACCTTATAGACTAACAGACATATTGGAACATGAGCTACTGCACATGGCTAAGCAAAGAGAACAAACCCCAAATCCCCCCTGTGCTTTGAGAGCCAGGTTTGTGGTGGGAATTCTGTAGTTCAGATGATTTCATGCCTGGGCATTGTGATTCTTTACCAGTTTCTCTGGCATTGGGGCAATTTTGTGCTCACAGCTGTGATGGCCGAGTGGTTAAGGGGTTGGGGTTGAAGCCCAATAGGGTTCCCCTGTGCAGGTTCGAATCCTGCTCACAGTGAGGCCTGGGTTTTAGCCAGTCTCTCACTGGGGAACCTCTGTACAACCCCTTGAGACACTCTCAATTCTCTCCCCACCCCCAAGTAAATCCTGTTCTGCTCCTTTCATGGAGATCCCTGGGACACCACCTCACACTATGTCCCTGGTGAGTCAGGCAAACTCTCAGCGCCTGAAGCCTCTGCCACTCACCTGGTGCCCCATAGATCAGCCATAGCCCTGGTTCAGCTCCTCTCTCTAGAGTGTGAAAGGAGCCAAGTCAGCAACTCCATGGGAGCTACGGGGCTGCAGAAACAACAGAGAAAAAATAGGTGCTCAGCGCCCACTGGCAGCCAGTTCCCCCTGCCCCACTACAAGCCTTGCTGACAAGCTCCTCCTCTTCCCCTTCAGCACCTCCCACCTGCCAGTGATCAGCTGTTCAGTGGGGTGCAGGAGGCGCTGGGCAGGGAGGAGGACGAGCAGGGACGGGATGAGGGGGGGGAGGGAGTGGAATGGGGCAGGAAGGTTGTTATATCCTTGGGGGCAGTCGGTTTAGGAAGAAATCACTTGAGGCCTTAGAGCAGACAGCTAACCAAACTACCATTTTATTTATAGATACAGAGCTCACCCAACTGGCCGAAGCCAGCCGGGCTATCCCCTAATAATCTAGCTCAGTTGCCATAGGACCCAAAAACCATGACAACCAAATACACAACAAAGGTGAAGGCCCGGAAGAGATGGGACAGCGGTGGCAGCTTGGGGGAAGGGGGGGAGTGGGTGGTACAGAAAGGGGGATTTGTCCTGGGCCCTGCACCCTCTAGGGCCGGACCTGAAGGAAGCACCGACTATCACAGTGACAATACAACTGACCAGCCTTATGGGGAGGCTGAGGAGATCCGCACTCACCAGGTCTCTTCTCTCCCCCAGGGTGAGCCAGACACTGCTCTCCCCTGGCTCTCACTCTAGCAGCTGGACGCCAAGGAGCCATTTCCCCACAGGAAGTGCATTGAGTGCCCCTGTGGTGCTGGCGCTGCTGCTGCCTGTGGGGCTAGCAGGGGAGCCGATGTCTGCACAGACTCTCAGCTGCCGAGTCAGGTTGCCAAGTGGTTGGGGGCACCAAAAAGCACACTCAGGGAGGTAGTGGAGTGGAGATGAGCGGGGGCAGGAGGATGGGAGGGGTGCAGGGGGGAGGGCTGCCCACAGCAGGTAAGGGGGCCGTGCAGGTGAACCGCCTCCTGTCCCAGCTCACCTCTGCTCCGTCTTCTCCTGAGCACACAGCCCCCGCTCTAATTCTCCTCCCTCCCAGGCTTGCCGCACTAAACAGCTGATTGGCACCGCAAGCCTGGGAGGCGGGAGAAGTGGAGCGGCACCGCGAGCTCAGGGGAGAAGGCAGAGTGGAGGTGAGCTGGGGTGGGAGCTGCTGCAGGGGGCATGGCCCCCGCCCCTGCTCTGCCCCAGCCCCTGCCCCCCTCCACCCCTGCACTCACTGCATGGTAAGTGGAGTGACCCAGCCCCAGCCTGGTCCACTCCCTGGTTCCCAGCCACACTGCCAGCTAGTGCTGTGGGGCGGTTCCCCCCCCCAAGTTTGGGAGCCAGGGGAGCAGAGCAGGCTGGGGCCCCAGGTCTCCGTGGGGGGAAGCAGAGGGGGGCTGGTCCCAGGCCTCCATGGGGGATGGGGGCTGGCTACTTCCTGCAGGAAGTGGAGTGACCCAGCCCCAGCCTGCTCTTCTACCCTTGCTTCCAGGCTTGTGTTGGTGTGGGCTGGATTTGTGCGGGTGTTTGTGTATATTAGCACGTGTGTGTGTGTGTGTGTGTGTGTGTGTGTGTGTGTGTGTGTGTGTGTGTGTGGCTGGATTCATGCATATGTTTGCAATTGTGTGTGTGTGCATGCTCTGCTGCCCTCTGCCAGCGCGACAACTATTTCTCTGTAGGTCACAGCCCCCATACCGTCGACCCCGATGGTGATTTCCCCATCTTACAAGGGCTGGCTGGCCTGACCCTTCTCCCCGCTGCAGAGTGTGGTGAGGGCTGCAGCTCACCCCCAGTGCCAAGATGTGGGGTGCTGGGCTCCAATGCACCTGGAGAGCAGCTCAGGTGAGGAAGGGCAGGGCATGTGGTGTTCGTTGTGCGTTGCCTGGTGCTGGGCCGTTGCAGAATCCCCAGTCACGCCGCACAGCGCACCCCGAGAGGGAGTGCGGGGCCAAGCAGATGATCCAGCACGAGGGGCTCATTCTCATTGGTAGCAGTCCAGTGGCAGTGAGTTCCACAGGCCTTGGCACATGCTGTGTGGGGCAGGAGGTCTTTGTATTTGGAGTAGTGGGAGTGAACTGTGTGCAGTTGTGTCTCTGAGCATGATTGTGAATATTATGGTGTGTGTGGGGGTGTGATTGTGACTGTGGCTGGGGGGGGTGATTGTTTCTTTGGGGGTTAGGCTAGCATGTCCCTCTGAGTGTATTGTGTGTGAGTGTTCCTGGGATTGTGTGAGTCCCTTTGTGTGTGTGTGTGTGTGTGTGTGTGTGTGTGTGTGTGTGTGTGTGTGTGTCAGTCACTTGCTGGGATACAAGGCAGGTGAGGTGCTGTTACTGGACCAGCTTTGGAGCCATACAGGGTCTTCTTCATGCAGGGGAAAGGTGCTCAAAACATCACAGTTCAATAGAAGGTGGAACGCTCTGCTCCGAACACCAGACATTCCCCTACTTCCTGGAACGGGGGGGCCTGTCCCCATTGTCCTGTAAACAGCCCCACCATGTAACCCAGAGGTGGCTCCATCTTAGCACCAAGACACCAATGGTCACTGCTCCAGAGGAGATGGTACATACAGGCCACTGCCCTATGTGACCCCACATGTTACTGCCCCAAGAGGTGAGGTACACACAGGCTACTACTCAAACTGGGCACCTGGGGTCACTGCAGCAATGGTTGGGGGGGATACATGCAGGGCACTGCTGCACATGGCCACCAGGGGGCACTGCTGCAGTGGTGGTGGTGGTGTGGGGGGATGATAAACAGGCCCCTGCCTGAAGTGGCCACTACCACAATGGTGTGGGGAGAGCGGGAGGGAGATACCAATAGGGCACTACCACACCAAGGCACCACAGGAGGTCACTGCTCCCATTAGTAGAGATACACATCGGGTAGTGCCCCAACTGGGGGCCCTACCCAAGAGAGAGAGGGGGCTGGGGAGAGAAGAGGAAATCAAAGGCCACTGCCTCACTTAGCCACCAGGGGTCACTACCTAAATAGGGGAGACAAACACACACAGGGCACTGCTCCACCTGACCAGCAGGGGTCACTGCCCCAATTGGGGGATATACAGAGGGTATTGCCCCACGGAGATTCCAGGGATCAGTGCCTGCCATATCTGGCACAGGGGTAGAGGGGATAGGGTGACCAGATGTCCCGATTTTATAGGGACAGCCCAATATTCGGGTTTTTTTCTTATGTAGGTGCCTATTACCCTCCACCCCATCCCGATTCTTCACACTTTCTATCTGGTCACCCGGGGGGAGAGGGAGGCGGCTACACACAGGGCACTGCCCTACTTGGCCACCAGTGCACATCCCTAGTGGGGGAGTGACACACACCAGGAGCAGGGATCACTGCCACAAAGGGGTTGGAAGACACCCAGGGCACTGCCTGACACGGCCACCCAGGCGCCCTGCCACCTTGGGGGAGGTGAAGAACACACCTCAGGCACTGACTCCTCTGGCTACCAGTGGTCACTGGCCCAATGCAGGGGTTGGGGGAGTAAATACACACAGGGGACTGCCCCACCTGGGCAACACGAGTCACCGAGATGAGAGTGGATACGCAGAGGGCACTGCCCCAATGGCTGATATACATACAGGGCCCTGCCTCACCTGCCCACCAGCGCTCACAGGCGCAATGGCAGTGGTGGGGTCACATAGGCAACTGCCCTCAGTGGCCACCAGGGGGCGCTGCAGCAATACTAGGGGGGATACATGCCAGGCATTGCTGCCCCTCGCCACCAGGAGTCACTGCTCCTACAAGAAGGCACCTACAGGACACTCCCGTGCCTGGCCAGCAGGGGTCCCTATCACTGGGGAGGGGCTATGGGGAAGCAGAGAAAGAGCAACTAACTGCAGTGGGGAAAATTGTCATCTACCGGGGAGAAAGAATGGACTCTGCTAGGACATCGCACCAACTCCAGCCAGGCTGGATACCAGCAATTCGGGGCTGGAGCAGCTCCAGCTAGAGGCTGGGCGGAGGCAGGTGACCTTGGTCTCTGTGCTGAGCAGGCTGCTTTGGCAGCGAGGAGGGACAGGGAACCCCCCGGCCAGGGTCTGGCTGCCCAAGGAGGGGGAGATCTGTGGCAGTTTTGGAGTAGCTGGTTCAGCAGCCGTGAGCCGCACGCTTGTCCCTGCCTGAGCTCTCCAGGAGCACATAACACACAGGTGTGCACTGCATGTAGGCACCAGTGTAACGACAGGGCCAGACTCTGCTGAGTGCTGCCTGTGAGAGACAGGGGCAGAGTCAGACGGGCAGATGGGGGCAGGAGATGACAGGGCCAGCGGCCATGAGCTGAACCCATCACAAGTCCAGCCTGTGATGTCACCATCCGTCCCTGCAGCTCTCCATCTGTCCCGCTGTCCGTCCAACCCTCAACCTCCCATCCGTCCCCCATGTATGCCACACACACCCCTTCACCCATCTGCCTCACACACTCATCTATTTTCTCATGCATCCTGCTGTCCCTCTGATTGGCCCTGCAGTGCCCAGCACAAGGAGGCATAGTGGACCCTGAGCGAGGCTTTTGGGTGATGCAGTAATGGAGTTAGCAGGTGATAAGGCAGCAAAGAATCCTGAGGCACCTTATAGACTAACAGATGTTTTGCAGCATGAGCTTTCGTGGGTGAATACCCACTTCTTCGGATGCAAGCAGTGGAAATTTCCAGGGGCAGGTGTGTATATATAAGCAAGCAAGAAGCAAGCTAGAGATAACGAGGTTAGATCAATCAGGGAGGATGGGGCCCTGTTCCAGCAGCTGAGGTGTGAAAACCAAGGGAGGAGAAACTGGTTCTGTAATTGGCATCCTCCCTGATTGATCTAACCTCGTTATCTCTAGCTTGCTTCTTGCTTGCTTATATATACACACCTGCCCCTGGAAATTTCCACTGCTTGCATCCGAAGAAGTGGGTATTCACCCACGAAAGCTCATGCTGCAAAACATCTGTTAGTCTATAAGGTGCCACAGGATTCTTTGCTGCTTCTACAGAACCAGACTAACACGGCTACCCCTCTGATACTTGACACAGGTGATAAGGGAAGTTCTGGGCATCTCTAATCGCAGCCCCTCTTCTCCTGTGCCCAAAGCCATGACCGCGAGCCCACCCCTCTCAGTCTCAGGCCCCACAGCCCCAAAGACATGACTGGCCACTCATGCTGTGACCCAGTTACAGCAATGAGGTCTCCCTGAAGATAGGGGGTGGGAGGAGCAACCCCCTTATCCTGGCAGGCAGGACACATCCTTCCCAGTATGGCAGAGACCCTGCCCGTGGGCAGATGGACCCAGCTGAGCCCATAGGAGACTGGGGGAGGGGGAGCAGAGAAAGAGGATGCAGGCAACTGAACATGACAGATGTCCATGAAAGGAGAGAGAGAGTTTGAGTGTGAGTTGGCCAACACAGAGAGAGAAACCTCGGAGGAAGAAAGAAACTCAGAACAGGGAGTCACCCTCATGGATCCAACTTTCTGCTAGGGAGCACACACCACTCCTGGCCAGAGAGATGATCAGCCCTTGCAAATGGCAACATCATCTCCCTTGAAGCCACAGCTAGTCTGGAAACCCACACCCAGGTAACAGGAAGTCCCTGCCTGGAGCCAGGGGGGCTGTGACCAGAGCCCTCCCCAAACCAGACACTTCTCTCACCGACAGAGACAGCTACTCTCATCCCAGCTGGGCAGGTCTTGCCTGGCATCAACAGGATTCACCCTGTCACTGCTCTCGCTCACTTTCCATCTCACCTCGGGGCTGGACTCCGTCCCCGCGACTTCTTTTCCCTTGGTATGAAACACAACACAAGAGGAAAAGAAAAAGCAATGGTGGCGAGGCTCCTCTTCTCGCTACTCCCGCACCCCAGGGCTCCGGCTTCAACCCTCCTCCCATTCTGCCATCACAGCTACAATTAGAAATCTGAGCCCTGGGCTCACACCTTGTTGTCTCCCCAATCCTTGGCGCTGTCCAGCATGTCTCCCTCCACAGAAGTCACCTGGTCTCATCTTAGACTCCATCTTCATATTGCTCTTCTCCTTCCCAGAGCTCCTGCTCTGCTCCTCAGACCTGTCTGTGCTCAGCTCTGCAGGCAGAGGGGAAGGGGCATGATGGGAACACACACGCCCCATTCCAGACACCACGCAGCATCCACAGGGCTACCAAAGCACGTCACCTTCTGCCAAAACCATCCCCCACCCCGAGGGAGCAAAAAGCCTTGCTGAGCACAGCACACACAAGACAGAAAAAGATTAACACCCACACCCAGCCCAGCCAGAGTGGGAGCTTCCCCACCTTCCTGGCCACAGGCCAATGGGGCTCATGGATGGAGGAGTTTGGGGGGCTGTGGGGGCCCCTGAAGAACTAGCTCAGCGTGTGAATGAGTGACTGGGATGTATGTGGGGGCCGGACTGTGGGTTGGGGTGCCCAGGAGGACCCAAGGGAAGGGACTAGGGGGATTAGGGATAGAGGAGGGTGGGGTTACCAAGGTGCATTGTGGGAATGTGGGATTTAGAGAGCCCAGAGTGGATGGGTGGGGCGGTTGGAGGACCCCACAGTGGCTGAAAAGGGGAACTCGGCAGGTTGGGGGGTAGCAGAGATTGGAGATGAGGAACCTCACACCCTGGGATGGACTGGGGATGGGAAAGTGGGGCCCAGCAATGGAGAAATGGGCTGGAATCAATTAGGGGCAGGGCACTGAGGGGGAGGAGGGGCAGGAGGAAGGGGGATGGGGCACTGAGGACAGGGGAGGAGGAGGAAAAGGTCATCCGGGTGGGGCGAGAGGAGGAGGTCGGTGTCGGGGCACTGAGGATGGGGAGAGGAGGAGGAGGAGGAGGGCGGTGAAGGGAAAGGCCAGGCAGAGTGTACAGGGTGGGGAGGGGACGCTGGGGATCCCCACAGATGGGGTGGGGCTGGCGAGAGGGTCACAACAGAAGGGGAGACACGGGGGCAGGTTGGGGGCTTGAAGGGGCTGTCGGGGCCCTACAGAGGGGAGGAGGGGAGGAGTGCTGAGGATGGGGATGGGGAGGAGGAGGAAGGGGGCGGGGTGCTGAGGATGGGGAGGAGAAGGAGGGTGCTGGGGGGGAGGGGAGGGGAGGGTGCTGAGGACAGGGAGGGGGAGGATGTCGGGGTGGGGCGGGAGGAGGAGGTCGGGCGCTGAGGACAGGGAGGAGGAGGTCGGGGTGGGGCGAGAGGAGGAGGGGGTCGGGCGCTGAGGATGGGGAGGAGGGCGGGGGCGAAGGGAAAGGCCGGGCAGAGCAGACAGGGTGGGGAGGGGACGCCGGGGCGGGGCTGGCGGGAGGGTCACAGCGGGGGAGACACTGCGGGGCAGGTTGGGGTTGAAGGCCCCACGGCCCCAGGCTGCCGCCAGGGGCTGCTCCCAGGCAGCTCAGCCCCGCTGCTGCCCCCAGGCCCAGCTGGGGTGAAGCCCTTTCACTCCGCGCTGCCTCTGCCCTGCGCCCTCCCGCCCGGATCCCAAACGGGATTCGAATCCCAACGCCGCAGCGCGCCGGGGGAACCGGGCCTCCCCACGCGCCGAGTCTCTGCCCCGCGCTCTCTCCGCCATGCTGAGACGAGCCAGGAACTACAACTCCCAGCCTGCCCCGGGGCGCCTCCGTCCTCTCCAGCCCAGGTGAGGGCGGGTCCCTGGGTCAACCTGACACCTCCCCCCAACGCAACTCCTCATCCCCGCCCCGCCCCAGGGAGCCCCGGCCCCGCCCCGGTGCAGGGTGGGCCGCGGCCCCGCGCAGGAACGTGCTGCGCCGCTTCGCCCCTTGCACCCCCCCCCGGCACACTGCGGCTGGTCGGGGCGGAGGCGCGGGGCGGGTCCGTGCGGGGGCGGGTCCGGGTCTGGCTCTGTCCGGGGCTGGATCCCGTGTCCGCCCAGCGGGATGTTCCCGCGCCCCTTGTAACCCCTCCCGGCTGGGTGTGAGCGGTCCGGTGGGTCCGCCGGCCCAGGCACCGCCGCGTGTCACCCCGACTCCCGCTGCCCCGGCCCCGCGCCTCCCGGGTGAGCCCGGCTCTAAACACCTGTAAACACCCGCTGCAGGGACAGCGTCACCCCCACCCTGAATGAGTCCTGCTCCTTCCCCGAGTCCCCCCGCCCAGTCACTGCTCACCCCCGTGTGGGGGCACCAGCACTGTGCCGGGTCGTGATGGGACATTGTCCAAGCTGGCCCAGGAGAGACGTGTGTGTCCCTGCTGCCCCTGCTGGCGGGCTGCGCCCGGCTGTGTGTGTGTGTGTGTGTGTGCGCGCGTGCGCTGGACTAACCAGTAGGAAATGGCTTTGCAGGACTTTGTATCCTGCAGCAAGTGACACTGACACACACACACACACACAGACTCACGAAGGGACTCACACAATCCCAAGAACACACACACAACACACCCAGAGGGACATGCTAGCCCAACCCCCAAAGAGAGAAACAATCACACCCCCAGCCACACTCACAATCACCCCCCACACACCATAATATTCACAATCGTGCTCAGAGACACAACTGCACACAGTTCACTCCCACTGCTCCAAATACAAGGACCTCCTGCCCCACACAGCATGTGCCAAGGCCTGTGGAACTCACTGCCACTGGACAGCTACCAATGAGAATGATCCCCTCGTGCTGGATCGTCTGCTTGGCCCCCTCTCGGGTGCGCTGTGCATCGTGGGTGGGGATTAGTGCAATGGCCTCGCACCAGGCAACGCAGAACAGACACCACACGCCCTGCCCTGCCTCACCTGAGCTGCTCTCCAGGTGCATTGAAGCCCAGTGCCCTGCACCTTGGCACTCCTGCCCCACAGGGGGTGAGCTGCAGCCCCACCACACTCTGCAGAGGGGAGACAGGTCAGGCCAGCCAGCCCTTGTAACATGGGGAAATCACCATCAGGGTCGACGGTATGGGGGCTGTGACATATGGAGAAATGGTTGTCACGCCGGCAGAAGGCAGCAGAGCATGCACACACACACAATTGCAAACATACATGAACACATGCATGAATCCAGCCACACACACACAAACACCCGCACAAATCCAGCCAACACCAACACAAGCCTGGGAGCCAGGGGAGCAGAGCAGGCTGGGGCTGGGTCACTCCACTTCCCCCAGGAAGTAGCCGGCCCCCCATGTCCCACGACGGCCTGGGGCCAGCCCCCTTCTGCTTCTCCCCATGGAGGCCTGGGGCCCCAGCCTGCTCTGCTCCCCTGGCTCCCAAGCTTGGGGGAGGGGGAACCGCCCCACAGCACTCGCCGGCGGCGTGGCTGGGAGCCAGGGGAGTGGACCAGGCTGGGGCTGGGTCACTCCACGTACCATGCAGTGAGTGCAGGGGCGGGGGCCATGGGGAAGAGCCGGGCAGCCCCCCCTGCAGCAGCTCCCCTCCCCAGCTCACCTCCGCTCCACCTTCTCCCCTGAGCTCGCTGGCGCCGCTCCACTTCTCCCGCCTCCCAGGCTTGCGGTGCCAATCAGCTGTTTAGTGCCGCAAGCCTGGGAGGGGAGGAGAATCAGAGCAGGGGCGGCGTGCTCAGGGGAGAAGATGGAGCAGAGGTGAGCTGGGACAGGGAGCGGTTCACCTGCACACACACCCCCACCCCCGTTACTTGCTGTGGGCAGCCCTCCCCCCGCACCTCCCAGCCCCCTGCCCCAGCTCACCTCCACTCCCGCCCCTGAGTGTGCTTTTGGTGCCCCAACCACTTGGCACCCTGGGCGGCCGACTAGTTTGCCTAGTGGTTGCACCGGCCCTGGCCACTGCCTGTCAGCAGTTTTCCTCCTCCCCCTCAGTGAGACTAAATCTCCGCATCTAGACAGCCGGCCTGTCCGCTGCACCCCAATCCCCCATGCCTGAGCCTCCCTGCCAAAGCCCTGCACCTGGCTCCAGAGAATTAAGTCTCACATCTCACTGGGAACTCGACTTCTTGTGCCCAGAGAGTCTCGGCCCCCCTCAGTAGCTGACCTGAGAAACACAGTGTCTGCAAAAGCAGCAGAGTCGTGTGGCAACTCACAGACTAACAGACGTATTGGAGCATGAGCTTTCGTGGGTGAATCCCCATTTCGTCGGATGCGTCAGTGTCGGCCTTTTCCAAAGAAGTGCCTGGAGGGCCCTTTTTCTATGTGACCACGTGGCCTAATGGATAAGGTGTCTGACTTCGGATCAGGAGATTGAGGGTGTGAGTCCCTTTGTGGTTGTGCTTGTGCAGTTTTACCTTTGGGCTGAACGTCCTGCTCCCTTCAGGGCTGGAACCTCTTCTTGGCTGCTCAGGCCAATGCTCTGGCTTCAGCTAGAGCCCCAGGAAGGAGTTGGGGGGTGGGCGTCACAAAGGCTGGGGCATGAGCCCCAGGTGCTTCCAGTCTCGCCTTTGCCCTTCCTGACTTGCCAAAGAAACTGGGTGGCTGCCCGGGCTAGTGTGTGGAGCAGTTTCCCTCTTCCAAGTGTGCGCCTGTCCCTGTGCTTGAGGGGGTTGCTACATAGCACCTTGGGAGCCTGGGTGTTTCTCTGCTTCTCGCCAGCTGGGGAAAAGCCTCTTGGGGTAAAATCTCCTGCCCCACTGCCAAAGTCAGCACCTTGAGTGGGAATGGTAAGAGGCCCCACCAGGGGGGCTGGCCCTGCTTTCCTCCCATCTTCTGATGTTGGCCACAGAGCATCAGCAGCTGCCCCGCATGCTTCAGTGGGGGTTCGTCATGGCAGGGAGCAGCCTGGCTGGGTGTTTTTGTGCCTGTCTGAAGGCCGCACATAGGCATGGTCCTGCCCTCCTCTGGCCCTGACCTCAGTTGTTCTGTGGCTTTTAAGCCTTCCCTTGGAGCCGTCAGCACCAGCCACCTCTGCTCTAGGTGCCCAGAGGAGGAGAGGTGCTGGGCTCTTTGACGAAGTGGGGGAGTTTCTTGGGGTTTTCTGTGTTTTCCAGTGGGTTGCATGCACAGGGAGCGGGACTCAGTGTCCCCGGGTGTTACTGGTTTAACGAGGGGAGGGGAGAGGGAGTTTGTTGTTACAGAGGATCGGAGAGGGACTTGGGACCCCGGCTGATGGCCTGGAGGATGGAGACCCCAGCGACTGGTGACCCGGAGACCCAGCTCAGGAGTCACAGCCAGTTCTGGCCAGTGAGAGGACAATGGGCTGCGGGGAGAGGACCCCGTGACCAACCTGTTCCAGCCAGAGGAGGGCAGAGAGGGGAGGAGGCCCAGGCAACCCGGGTTACCTGGAGAAAAGACAATGGTCAGAGGCGGGGCCTGGGGCCGGGATATCGGAGGCCCAGCTGGGAGCAGGGGGCTCGGGGCTGGCGAGGAAGCAGGCAGAGCCCCCCTGGCTGCAGGGGACTGGGATGTGCTGGGCTGAGGAGGCCAGGCCTGAGGCCCTGAGAGTTTCCTGTGCTGTGTTCAACTATCAATAAACCCTCCTGTTTTACACTGGCTGAGAGTCACTCGGTCTAGAGAACAGGGGCATCAACCCCTTCGGGGGTTAGGAGGCCCAGGGGGTCCAGAGCGCGTGGACTCCCTGAGGGGGCCCACGGCGAGAGACAGACGTGCTAAGGCTCAGAGAGGTGCGGCTCCAGGAGGTGGAGGGGCCTGACCCCGAGCGAGAGTGGACCCCCGCCAAGGGCTGTCGCACTGAAAGGGGCACCCCCCACAGACCGCACAGGGCCAAGAGTGGGCAGGATCTGAGAGTCCGTGACAGGCAGTGACATCACAAAGGCCTTTTGCAGGACCTCAGACTATTGGTCAAAGGTGGTGGGGAGGTGGTGACCTCACAGAGAGATGCTGACATCAGCCAGGCAGGACAGGGGTGAGGGGCCAGGGAAACCTCAGAGACCCCTGTGGCTTTGCTTCAGCAAGTCTCCTTCTCCAGGTCTCTCTTTGAGGACTGAGAGAGTATTCGGGTTCAGGTACGTGAGCGCCAGGAGGAGCCTCTTTTGAGTTTTCTCCTTCCCTTTTAGTGATTTTACTAGAAAACAGCCATCCCTGTTTAGAAGGTAAGAGCCTCCTCTAGGGAAGGGGTGTCCTGGGGGAGTCACAGTTCGGATGCCGGTGCCCCCCATGTAAGGAAGTTCCCACCACCCTGCTCTGTGTTCGCAGGGCGGGAGAGAGCAGCATCCACGGCAGTGATTTGCTCCTGGCTGCTGGAGCAGAGCAGCAGGCTCAGCTGTCAGAACTTCCCAGAGCGATGAAAGGAGGGCCCATGGCTCTGTAGCAGGAATGCAGGGCAGGCGAGTTCACGGCGGGCATTGTGGGATACTGGCAGAGGCCAGTTATGGTGATATAATGAACAGCAGCGTCTACACTGACACTCTGTCACTTTAAGTTTGCTGCAAAAGCTCATCGAAGTGGTTTTATTTGGTCACCAAAACAGGGCAGTTTTGTCACCAGATGTGGCATTGCAGTGCCAACCGAGGGAGCATAGTGTGTTTTTCACACACCTGAGCAATATAATTCTGCTGAAATAACTTTGTAGTGCAGACCTGGCCAAAGATTCACTCACACACACAGCTTGCAAGAAAAACCTCACCTGCTGCTCTGCTTTGTGGGGCCCAGGTGGGGATGCAGGGAGTCAGGTGTGAGCAGACACTTTACTTTAGCCACAGGCAGGCACCATGGTTTAGCTGGTTAAAGTACCTGTTTTGTAAACAGGAGATGCTGGGTTCAACTCCCAGTGGTGCCTTGTTGAGATGCTTTAGAGCACCTGGTATTGGCTACTGTCAGAAGATAAAATACAGAGCTAGATGGACCTTTGGTCTAGCCCAGTGTGGTTTTTCTTATGGTTTAAATTACACTCACTGGCACTGATGATAGAGTTACTGAAAGTTTGGGAGTTAAGAGCTGATAGGTCAGTGGTCCAAGCCCCACACGGATGGCCCCCTCCTTCTGGGACAGGGATGGGTCTGAGCTCTTGCACCAAATGCTCATTGTGGCTGCCAGAATCTGTGGGCAGCTCATTTAGTTTGCACCTAGGGTTGAGTCCTTGATTCACATATCAAGGATAACAACCCTTTGTTTCTCCTGCCCCAATAACAAGGAGACTGGGAATCCAACACCAGCCACAAGTGATCATTTCGGCAAGCAACCCAAGCTATTTCCAACATACTGTGAAATCCACATGCAGACTCATACACGAAACCTTGCAAGAAAATCTTCCTGAGGGGGTCTGAAGCACCTGCTGCTGGAGGGAAGGAGGAGCCATGGGTTGGGATTGAGGAGCAGCTTGAGGAGGAGGGGCCTGTGGGTTGGTTCTGAGGGCACTGGGAATAGGAGGGGGCTGTGGGTTGGGACAGAGGAGAAGGGTGAAGAGGAGCAGGCTCCGGTTGGGAGTGAGGAGCAGTGAGCATAGGAGGGACTGAGGGTTGGGACTGAGGGGCACTGGGAAAAGAGGGGACATGGGTTTGGGCTGAAGAGCATCTTCATTTGGGGATCCAGCAGGACAGGGGAAGGCAGCGGGTGATTCTAATTCCTTAGGGATATTCTGTGTGTTTGTCTGTAGGGAAGGAACATGCTCTATGCCCAGAGGCCTTTATTCCTCCAGGCTGCAAGGACAGAGGGGATGTCAAGGAGTTGTTCCTTCAATCCCCCCCACACAAAGGCCCTTCTTAGGAAAGGAAAATCCTGAAGAGAAAGAGTAACACCAAAGAAGACTCCAGAAAGTCAGATTTTTACAATCATAGTGAGAAGTTTATCACCTGACCAGGGACTTGAACCCTGGACCCTCAGATTAAAAGTCTGATGCTCTGCCAACTGAGCTAGCCAGGCTCACACAGGAAAAGTGCAAGTTGGTGCAGAGGTGAAGCTAGTCAAGAAAAAGCAAGCAGGAAACAATTGGGGAAACCTGCTGCTCTCTCTCTCTTCCCAGCCCTGGCCTGGCTGGGTATTAGTGCTGGTTAAAAAGACGGGAAAATATCGGCATCTATCAGCCTTTCATAGCTGTACAAGACTCAGGCACAATACAGAGGTGCCCATCTGCAAGTGCCGAATGGTTGGATTGGCTAATGCAACCTGTAGATGTCCAGGGCACACTGGGATATCGAGCCAAGTGTCCATCACCATCATCATTTCGAAGGGATAATGATAATGATGGGAAGGTTCACAACTGACTCAGCAGTTACATACAAAGGTGCAAGTTTGGCAGTTACATTGGGAAATTCTGGCTCCTTCTCAGGCTCAGGTTGGCCACCCGGTCTAGATGTAGAAGTTACAACATTTAAACTTGAAAGAGGGGCCAATTTCCCCATCATTTCACACCTTTACATCCAAACACGATGACTTTCTGAATGAACCCTCCTCGTTCAGCCAGAATATCTTGGGGTGGTTGTAGGAATCACTGGATAAAATTATCTGGACGCTGTTCTGAATCAGGTCAGAGCAGAGGTACCTAGTGATCTAGTCTGGCTGTAAAATCTATATATCAACACCAAATATGGTGTGAAATTAATCCTCAGAAACGGCTGTTCCCACCCAGACCCCAGCAAGGGGCTCTCCAGGGAAGGGGGCTGTTGAGGAAGGAAAGAAGAAAGATGTCCTTCTCTCCCTGGAGGAACTGGGCTCTGCGCTTTGGACAGAAAGGAGGGGAAGCAAATGGTCACACGATGGCAGCAGAACCTAAGAAATGAAACACAACAGGCTTCTGAACAGTGAACGAACCTGACTCCTGTATCATGAAAAGCCAAAAAGCCGTTTCTTTCCATGAACGGGAGAAAAGAGTTCCAATCATTCCTGCCTGTTTACTTTTGAATTATTTTACATTATAAAGAAAATTGTAACAAAATTAGTCTGAACTTGAGCTGCCTGTTATTAAAAGCTGGTTCCCCAATTCAGTTCCAACTGCCCTGCTAGAAACACCCCCAGGTCCCTGCTCACCCCAGGAATAGGAAAATGAGAAACCCCCACTGGGCACTGCCCTTGGCTCCAGGCTGCTGTCCCGGGGTGCGGGTGGGGACTGATTGTTTGCTGCTGAGGAGGGAGCCAGTAGAGGCCTCTGGTGCTCTGCTCCTAGCATCTGCCCGGCCCAGGCTGTCCTCTGCCTCAGCTGCTGCTCCCGGCCTGCTCTAGAGTCAAACACGCGGGGCCACCAGGGGAACAGAGGCTGGGACAGGGCAGCAGCCTGGGCTGGGCTGGGAAGATGCTGGGAGTTCTCGTTCCCTGAGAACTGGCCCGGCTCCCTTCTCAACAGCAAACAAATCAATTCCATGTCCCCTCCCCAGAAAAACCAGCCTGGAGCCAAGGGCAGCAGGGGACGATTCCCTCCAGTTCCCACCAAGGCAGGAGAGAATCCAGGGTGTTTCTAGCAGAGCTTATGGAACTGACGTGGGGAAACCAGCCTTTAACAACAGGCAGTTCCAGTTGAAGCTCAGTGTTTTTAACAATTTTTACAACATTAAATAACCCTTCAATCGTAGTGTCACCATCCATAACATTGCTTCAGCCTTACAGGTTCCCAAGTGCAAAACTAAACATCTTTTCAAACACAAGGGAGTGGAGCTCAGTCAGTGTTCAGAGTCATCCCCCATAGAAGAACCATGTTGTGGTACATACTGGCCCCATCATGTGGCCATGGCCTTTCCCTCCTCTCTGTCAAAAGTTTTAGTATTTTGCACAGAAACTTTCTTCCCTCAGGAGACACCTGGTACCAGGGCTGCCAGCCACACAAACACCTTTAAGAGGAGGCGTAACCTGTCAAAAAATGATCTCCCTCCTTCAGTTCAGTGACACCTTGAAATGTTACTTGTCCCAGCAGAGCTGGAGGATTGAAAGCAGATACATCAAACCCCTGTGTAGCCTGCAGGAATGAACATAAACACTCCCTGGTATCTGAAGAGATATTTAGTTTTACCCTTGGTAAACTACAAGACTAAAGGGAAAGGCAGTGGTGCCAAATATATAGAGTGAAACACGAAACAATTGTCATAGTTATGCCCATAGTGACTGCAAAATCTTTCTATATACTTATTATTTATTTTCTCTGGTGTCTATACATTGACTAGACCTTGACCAAGAAATTTGGCTCTTGATAAAATAATCAACTACCCCTGGTTAATGCAATGGACTAGAAATTGACTGGGGTCTCTCCACGCAGGTTCAAATCCTGCCAGCTAGAGATGCATTAGTATATTGTCATTACTGTTGTCTTAGCGCCTGAGCATCCACAGAGCCAAATCTGGTCTTGCTCTGAGGCTGTCTACACTTAAAATGCTGCTATAGCACTGTGGAGAAGACCATTGCTACAGTGAGGGGAGGGTTTTCCATCCCTGTAATAGCTACATTCACAGAACAATCTTTCCTTTCATTTAGCACTATCTAACCATGGCTTAGGTCAGCTTAATTATACTGGTTCTGGGTTTTCACACCCTGAAAGACATACTTGTTAGAGGGTTTATTCCATCACGCTCCCATTCCCTGGTCCTTCTCGCATGACCAGAGAGCAGCAATGCACAAAGCACAAAGGTGCAAACAATTCAATGTTTATTGGGGAAAACTTCCAGCAAGCAATTATTCCAATTTCCTTCCTCAGTGTCCCCCTTCCCAGCTCTGACACCACAGAGCCTTGCCTGTGTCCCTGTTCCCATTCCCTGTTCCTATTCCCCTTAGCAAAACATAATTCCCCATCCCTCCCCTCCCCTCCTTACTTCCTGATTGACTGCAGACTATATAGTAAAACTGGAGTTCTGCTTAGCTATACCCTAACCAATCATTTTACTGAAATGTAACTAACCAATCCTAACATAGTGTAACATGATTATCTAACCAATTATAGCCCACCACCTTAATTGGTTTACACTCAACAAATTAATTATACAGCAGACAGAAAGAATCACAGCACCAGACAGAGATTATACAGACAAGCAATAGGAAAGTGGGGACTACAGTGATAGAACAACACAGAAATGAGGATTTCACACCCCAGCTATTGATCAGTGAGTTGTTCCCAGACAGGATGCTATCATGGTAGAGGTTGTGGGCGCTGGTTGCTTAACTGTCTGGCCCCCAGGCAGGATTTTGAGGTTCACCATTACTGTCTCAGAATGCCAGCACCCATCTTTTGTTCACTTAAAATGCGAGCAGGGAGATTACAACACCACAGAACTCATGGAGCTCCAGGAAACATGTAACTTTAGGTCCGGGTGAGTGTGTCTAAAATTCAGCTGTGCTGTAGAAGGTCTCTAGGAGTTGAAAGAGATGTGCCGTCTCGACCTCCCTAAAGAGTTCATCAACTATTAATGAAAACTAGGGTTGATAAGTCATGTTTTTTGTAGCAGGAGGATGGTGGACTGGTCTAAAGTGCCAGTTTTAAGACTCTTTTTTCCCTATCTCTTGGATGTTCTGGTCTCTGAATAGAGATGTGGTTTCAAATCCCACTCCTGACATGACTATTTAATTCTATCTTTAGAAAATGGCCTCACTTCAATCTCCTGTGCAACAATAGAACCCCATTTGCTTAGCTTTTCTATTCCAGTAGTTGTGAGAGAAGCTCCAAACCAGAGGGAAACAGGGCTTGTTCTCTCAACCCATCAATTTTTGTCTTCCT
The DNA here is from genome assembly GCF_016161935.1 of Mauremys reevesii. Lineage (NCBI taxonomy): Eukaryota > Metazoa > Chordata > Testudines > Geoemydidae > Mauremys > Mauremys reevesii. Next base: position 44,464,578 of record NC_052634.1, read on the forward strand.
TCATTCCAAGCCATTTTCTCAGAAACATCCGTATTTCCCACACTATTTTGTTTAATGTTCTTTGCTTTTATGAAACTTTAGGGTCATCATTTAATTGCCACACAACTGTACTTATGAAGTGAAGTGATATTTTTTGGATATTCTTGCAGAGAGTTTTGCTTTCTGACCTGGAATTGAACAGGGGCTGCCCGAGGGGGACAATGCTGCTCCCTTTTCTTGGCTCATCCAAAAAACATAAGTTCTTGGTGCCCTTTGTTTCCCTGTTCTTCAAAGGCAAATCAACTGGTGTAGCAGCTACTGAGAAAGCCTTAGAAAAGGGCCCCAAAATTGACAGCAGCTGGTTTCTGTAGTGTAGTGGTTATCACATTTGCCTAACTTGCAAAAGATCCCTGGTTTAAAACCAGGCAGAAACGTTGATACTTTCCTTCCTTTGGTCTTTTATCTCTCCAGGTCCTTTCTTAACTACATCCATAGCTTCTATGCTTTCTTCCTCATTTTTTTCCTTTCATGGAGCTTTAAATTGAAAAGGAGAGGGTTAGCCGGCATTTTGAGGGAAGGAACAGACCATCATTTGGGAGACTGCCAGCTCCATAACAAATCTGAGCGTAGAAGAATCCCAACCCATTGTCCTGCATATTTAGCTCCCAGCCAGCAGTTTTTCCCTTGCCTTTTTTTTTTTTGAGCTAACCTTGAGTCCAGGGCACCCACTCTCTCTGCCCCACACATCAAATCTGGCCCTGCTGCAAAGTGACCCCTAAGAACCAGCAACCTGCACGAGAGCATGACTGGGGGGAAAAGGTTTCCCATGAATCTTATAAGCCACTGGATGCGTTGGAAAGAGGCAGGCTCTGAGCATAACAGTCAGCAAAGAAGGCCTGTTTGGGGATGTGGCTCAGTGGTACAGTGCCTGCTTCGCATGTATAAGGCCCTGGGTTCACTCCCCACGTTTGCCTTTCACCCCTGTTGCTTTGCTCAGGCCCAGCTGGCATGTGGCCCAGTCAGTCTCCCTGCACAAGTTACAGTCCTGAGCAGTGAGGGCAAAGTGCCAATTGCATGGAAGCTCCTAAAGCACCATGGTGAGGCTAAGATTCCCATCCACTGAGCTGCTTGAGGAGGGACTGGAGAGAAGGGTCCCATCAGCACAGAGGGAGGGACAAGGACATGGAGGGGCAGTCAGTGCTGAGAGAGGTCAGTGATTTATACAAGACACGGGACACTGGTTCTGGAGGACAGGAGGTGAGGGCAGCTTGTTTACAATGATGCTGAATAGAAAAAAAGGCTGGAGTCAACGAAACATGAGAGATAGAAGGAGAAGGGCAGCTCCACAGAGGGCCCTGGTGCTCATACACCCCAGTTCACAAGTACACAACATAAGAATGGCCACACTGGGTCAGATCAACAGTCCATCTAGCCTAGTATCCTGTCTTCTTACAGTGGCCGATCCTAGGTGCCCCAGGGTTCCACAGGTTGACTGTGTGTTATGTGAAGAAATATTTCCTTTTGTTTGGTTTAAACCTGCTGCCTCTTCATTTCATTTGGTGACCCCTAGTTCTCGTGTCTAGAGGAGTAAATAACACTTCCTTGTTTATTTTCTCCAACCCAGTCATTGCTTTATAGACCTCTACCATCTCTTTTCCAAGCTGAAAAGTCTCAGTCTTATTAATCACTCGTCATATGAAAGCTGCTCCAGACCCCTAATCATTTTTGTTGCCCTTTTCTGAACCTTTTCCAATTACAATATGTCTTTTATCGGGGGGGTGACCACATCTGCACGCAGTGTTCAAGATGTGGGTGTGCCATGGATTCCTGTAGAGGCGCCCTGGCTTGTCCTAGCTAGAGACTAGACAAACAGGGACCCAGCCCCTACAGTGATCCCATGGACAAGAACCTGGTTGGGAGTGGGGTGAAGGTTTCCTCTGGACAAAGGGGAGCTGAAATCCTCAGGGTCCTGGAACTTAAGCAATGAAAGCTTCAAACCCTTCATAGCCATGCGTTGAGGTGCATCAGCAGAAGGTTGGGCTGGAGCAGGGTCGGCAACCGATGGCACGCGAGCCAACTTTTAATGGCACGCTGGGGCCTGCCGGGACTCCAGTGTGACATTAAAAATCCTGCCAGCACAGCAACTTGCTGGCCCCTCCCCCACCTTCCCCTGGAGGCCTGCCGCCGCGCGTGCAGCGCTCTGGGGGCCGGGCCCGCACTCCCGCGGGCAGCGTTTGGCTCTGCGGGAGTGAAAGACGCTCCCGCTCATCCAGCGCCCTGCCGCCTTGCGCACAGCACTTTGAGGGTGTGGCTGTGCACGGCAGCCGGGCTCCGAATGAGCGGAAGCCTCATGGTAAGGGGTCCGGGGCTGGGGAGGGTTGGGGTAAGCGGGGGGCAATCAGGGGACAGGAAGCAGGGTGGGTTGGATGGGGGGTGGGATCCTGGGGGGGTGGTTGGGGTGGGGGTCTCTGGAGGGGGCAGTCAGGGACCGGGGGTGGATGGGGCATGGGAGTCCCGGGTCTGTTAGGGGTGGGGGTGGATAGGAGACAGGGCAGTCAGGAACAGGGAGCAAGGAGGGTCCTGGGGGCACAGTTAGGGTGGGAGGGTCTCTGGGGGGGTCAGGGAACAAGGAGCTGAGGGGGTTGGATGAGTCGGGAGTTCTGGGGGGGCTGTCAGGAGGTAGGGGCGTGGAGAGCGGTTGTGGCAGGCAGAGAGCTGGGGGGTGTATGAGTCCAGAGTTCTGGGGGTCCTGTCAGGGGGCGGGGAGCGGTTAGATAGGCATGGGAGTCCGGGAGGTTCTGTCTGGGTGCGGGGGTGTGGATAAGGGTTGGGGCAGTCAGGGGCCGGGTAGGGGGTAGGGTCCTAGGGGGGCAGTCAGGGGACACGGGGCAGGGAGGCTTAGATAGGGAGTGGGGTCCCAGAAGGGGGTAGTCGGGACAAGGAGCGGGGGGGAAGGGAGTTCGGGGGGGGCCGTCACCCAGCCCTCTGCCTGGAGCCCTGACCCCCCCCAGCCCCCCCCAGGCCCCTGGCCTGAGCCCTGTACCACCCACCCTCTGTTGACTCCTTCACCCCTCCACCCCCACATGACTCCAGCCCTGACTCTGGCACCCCCACACATCCCCAGCCCCCCTCCTCTGATACCTGCACCCCCTCACATGCCCCCAGCCCTGACTCTGGCATCCCCCCATCCCCAGCCTCCCCACATCCCATGCACCCCGCACATCCCCACCCCCACCCTGAGCACCAAACGGGAGCTCCTGCACCCCTCCGCACACATTCCCACCTGCACCCCTCACACCAAATGGGAGCTCCCCAGGTCCGTGCCCCCACAGCCAAACCTCCTGCCCCAACCCGGAGCCCCCTCCCTCATTCTAGCCCCTGGCCAGACCCTTCATCCCCAGCCCTGTGTTCGGTCCACTCCCACCCTCAGCTCAGTGCAGAGAGAGGAAGAGAATGGGCCAGAACCAGGGAGAAGGTAGGTACCCACTGTACGTGGGCAGGGCCGGGACCCCAGACCGGCAGCGGGCTGAGTGGGTCTGGCAGCCAGGATCCCGGCTGGCAGGAGCCGGCGGATGGAACCCTGAGCTGCAGTGGGCTGAGGGTCCCGGCTGCGGGCCCGGCACAGCCCGCGGCCGGTCTGGGGTCCTGGCTGCAGGCCCCACTCAGCCCACTGCCAGCCTAGGTGAACAGAACCCCAGACCAGCAGCAGGCTGAGCGGGCCAGCGGTGTAAGATCAACATTTAATTTTAAATGAAGCTTCTTAAACATTTTGAAAACCTTGTTTATTTTACAATACACTAATTTAGTTATATAATATATAGACTTGTAGAGAGAGACCTTCTAAAAAACATTAAAATGTATTACCGGCACCCGAAACCTTAAATTAGAGTGAATAAATGAAGACTTGGCACACCACTTCTGAAACGTTGCCAACCCCTGGGCTGGAGGAACCTGGAGAGTACATTTCTAATCTACATTTCTATTTGTTTGGTTTTTGTAGGTTAAATTAATGCAGGCTCTGGTCCACTCTCTCCCAAGGGTGTAATGTTGCTGTGCACAATGAGAAATCTTGGGAAAGATTGAAATGAAATGGAAGCAGCATATGGTGGCAGAACCTAAGGAATTAAAAGCCCATTGATTCTTATGTGTGTGCACTGCCTCTGAACCAGAAGTGTAATTTTTCTCGCTTTGTGGCTGCAGACAGTAAAATATTTAAATATCCATCAGGGATGGTCTAGACAGTATTTGGTCCTGCCATGAGGGCAGGGGACTGGACTCGATGACCTCTCGAGGTCCCTTCCTGTCCTAGAGTCTATGAATCTATGAAACTCTGGCTTTTCCTGAATGCTGTAGACTGTGAGTTCCTGGGAAAGGGCAGGGGGAGAGGGAGCAAAAGGAGAAAGGCAGAGACACTGGAGAAGAATAATGGGGGGAGAAGAAAGAGACAGAGAACACAGAGAGACAATCAATGATTGAAGATGTCCCAACTCCATCTTGCTCCTCACAGGTGTTCAGAAAGCTGGGTAGTTGTAGGTTTCAAATATCAAGAGGCTCTCCACATACCTGATCTCTCTCCCCCGGCTCCCATTTTAGCATTAACTTTTATTTTGAAATGTTTGGCTTACCCCTGATCTTCTCTTTCCCTAACTGTATTGCAAGTTGGGTGGGTTTTTTGTTGTTTTTTTGCTTCCCTTTTGTTCATATCAATATAATTGTAACAGCAAAGGAAGCTGTAGGAGCAAAAACTGACTCAAAACTTTATTTCCCCATCATGCAGGAACAGGGTACAAACATCGCACACAGCTGGAATCATCACATGGAAGCCAGGGGATGGGAGATGCAGGTTTCCAAGTGTTCTGTCTTCTCAGATGACACATTCCAGCCCCTTGTAGTCCTCCCTCCTGTGACACCTGCTGGGCTTTGACACATTTATTGTCTCATTCTATGGATAATGTGATTGTAACACAACGTGACTGAAATTAAACCACTTCCAGACAAGGAACCAACAAAAGAGAAAAGCCATTATTGCATTGGCTGGGAATTGAAGCCAGGTCAACTGTTTGGAAGGCAGCTATGCTCACCACTATACCACCAACACAGCTGGCAGGAGCAGCTTTCCTGCAGGCTATGTGTGCTGGCAAAGGGGGTTACACGTGACCATGGAGCTAGTAAGCAGGGTGGATGGGCTGGAAGCCGCCTGACAGCTGGGAGCAGAGTTAGGGGGCAAAGGTGAAAACAGATCTCATTGGGAGCTGGCCCCACACCCAACCTGCCCCTAGGAGAGGGGAACTGAAGCTCAACTTCAATCATAGAAAACTCTTCCCTAAGAAGGAAGGGGACGGCTTGTTTTAAAGACAAGGTTTGTGGTTTTTGCCCACTACATACAGAGGGGCTGGATAGTGCTGAGTCCAGACAAGACTCTGGTAGGATAAGGAAGAAACTCAGGCTGCCAGTGAGCTGAAGGAGGGAGATGATATTTTGACAGCGATGGACACCTCATCTTAAAGGCCTTTGTCTGCCTCCTTCTAGTGACTGTTTGGCACAGGAATGCAGCCCCGCCTCCTGGGTGGCTCCTGTGGAAATAATATTTCTGTGCAAAACACAAAAGCTTTTCACAGAAAGGAGGGAAAGGAAATGGCCATGCAGTGGGACAGGAATGTAAGGAATGAAACAGCAGATACTTCTCCCACGTGCATTGACTTTGAACCTTGTTGTTTGCCGTGTTGTTATATCCCTGTTGTTCCCTGGACATGAGAGGTGGGGCAGGGAGGTGGGGGCTCACATATCATCTTTCAAAGGACCAAGGAAGGGAGTGTTATAACACAAGAACTAGGAGGAGTCACCAAATGAAATGAATAGGCTACAGGTTTGAAACGAAGTATTTCTTCACAACGCACAGTTAACCTGGGGAACTCTTTAGCAGAAGATGTTGTGAAAGCCAAGACTAGAACAGAGTTCAAAAAAGAACTAGAGAAGTGCACAGAGGATAGGTTCATCGATGGCTATTAGCCAGGATGGGCAGGGATGGTGTCCCCAGCCATTGTTTTCCAGAAGCTGGGAATGAGCAACAGGAGAACCACAGAGCAATGACAAAGCCAGGCTGTCATGGGCCAGCAGCTAGGGGGATGCACTAAAAATCCAGTGGAGTCATCCCCCTCCTCTCCACCCCCAAGCAGCTTTGAATCTTGATGACTCTGATGCTGAAATTCCACTGCCTCAGCATCCTCAATCCCCACTGGAGGCCAGTGTAGAGTCTTTAGATCCCTGTTCATATTTCATACTCCAGCTGATGCACCATTCCTGCCCAGCAACTCACCGTCTGCCCCAGGAGAACCAGCTGGTGGGCCGCACCCACAGGCAGACAACTTATACCGCTCCCCTCAGAGCAGCAGCCGCAGCAGTTGGCAGCTAATCCCCACCTAAGGCTTTGGGGAAGGAGATGGGGATCACGTGTTATTTCTTTCGTACATCGAGTCTCACTGTGTTTGAACATATTTCTCTCTAACTCTGATATAAATTTAGAGCCCCTCCCCCCCATTTCGGCTTTGTAAGAGCCTCATTTCTGTACATAAAACATAAGAACAACCATACTGAGTCAGACCAATGGTCCATCCTGCCAAGTGTCCTATCTCCCAAGAGTGGTCAAAGCCAGATGCTTTAGAGGGAATTAACAGAACATGTAATCATGAAGTGATCCATCCCGTTGCCCATTCCTGGCGTCTTTACAGATGTGAACACAAAGAGACACTTGCAGCTACTTAGAATCAGAGAAGATTAGGGTTGAAAGAAACCTCAGGAGGTATCTAGTCCAACCCCCTACTCAAAGCAGGACCAATCCCCAACTAAATCATCCCAGTCAGGGCTCTGTCAAGCCGGGCCTTACAAACCTCTAAGGATGGAGATTGTACCACCTCCTAGGGAACCCAGTCCAATACTTCACCACCCTCCTAGTGAAAAAGTTTTTCCTAATATCCAACCTAGACCTCCCCCACTACAACTTGAGACCATTGCTCCTTGTTCTGTCATCTGCCACCACTGAGAACAGCCGAGCTCCATCCTCTTTGGACCCCCCTTCAGGTAGTTGAAGGCTGCTCTCAAATCCCCACCTCACTCTTCTCTTCTGCAGACTAAATAACTCCAGTTCCCTCACCCTCTCTTCATAAATCATATGCCTAGGTCTCCTAATAATTTTTGTTGTCCTCCACTGAACACTCTCCAATTTGTCCACATCCTTTCTGTAGCGTGGGGCGCGGGGGAACTGGATGCAGTACTCAGATGTGGCCACATCAGTGCCAAATAGAAGGGAATAATCACTTCCTTTGATCTGCTGGCAACATTCCTACTAATGCTGCCCAATATGCTGTTAACCTTCCTGGCAACAAGGGCACATTATTGACTCATATCCAGCTTCTTGTCCACTGTAATGCCCAGCTCCTTTTCTGCAGAACTGCCACTTAGCCAGTCTGTCCCCAGCCTGAAGCGGTGCATAGGACTCTTCCATCCTAGAGAGTAGGAATCTCCACTTGTCCTTGTTGAACCTCATCAGATTTCTTTTGGCCCAATTCTCCAATGTGTCTAGGTCACTCTGGACCCAAACCCTACCCTCCAGCGCTTGGATTCTTTATGTGCTTTCACAGAGCGAAGAGCACATGTTCCATGATTTCATACAGCAGAGTTTTATGCTATAGGGAGCTTTCCCTGTGTGGATCAACATAGACGCACATTGTGACCCTTCTCAGGGTGCTGAGGGCCGTGAGTCTCCTTGTGGCCACCTGCCACGAGGAAGAGGGACTTTTGCATTTGGCAGCTGGATGTTAGTGACCAAACTCACCACCCTGTCAGGCAGTCAAGCACCCTCCTCTGAGCTACAGCAACCTTGACAGTTGACAACAAAGACACCTTAACCCCTCAGTTCCTTCAATGTGTCCCCCTCTGGGGTCCAGCTCCAATCACCAGATACTCGGGGTATGTCTATACTATCTGCCGAATTGGCGGGCAGCGATCGATCCAGCAGGGGGGGGGTGTCGATCTATCACGTCTAGTGTAGATGCAATAAATCGATCCTCGAGTACTCTTCTGTCGACCACTGTACTCCAGCTCAGTGAGAGGTGCAGGAAGAGTCTACGGGGGAGCTGCAGCAGTCGACTCACCGCGACAAAGACACCATGGTAAGTCGATCTAAGTACATCAACTTCAGCTACGTTATTCATGTAGCTGAAGTTGCGTAACTTAGATTGATTCCCTCCCCTAGAGTAGACCAGGGCTCAGAAAAATCCCAGATCCTCTCTGCCCGAAGCAATGGTACATCCCAGGTTACCAGTTTTACTGTAGCCCACTGCTACTGGATCACACATAGCACTTGAGCACAGTTATTGAACAGAGGGAAATTTCTTTAACGAGGGACAGAGATTTAAACAAACAAATGTGAATGATGGAAACCAACTCTTACCAACAAAACAAAATCACAAAATGCAACCTACACTTTTTAATAGTTACCTTTCCTACCTAAGTAGATTGAAGTGTGAGGTGACAGTCTATTGCAGTGACTGCTAGTCCCTAGGAGCCAGGGCCCTGCCTTTCTTGAAGCACCATTGGTCATTAGTGATCTCCTTGGTGAATAGAACCAGAGTGTTTCTCTCCACCGTGTTATAAAATGAATCAGTCTTTTGTGTATATTCACAGAAAGGATCATTTCCTCATTGTCATATTGCCGTTTACACTTCCACAGGGTTTCGATGTCTATAATTTGTCTTTGATAGTTTTCCATTGGCTTTTCTGGGCTGGTGCAAAGGTTGACAATGCAGCAACACATCACATAACTGGCTAGCAAGGGATGGGTGACAATTCCCTCCCACTTGAATGGGCCATTCCCAACAAGACCTTTGATTGGGGTGACTCACTTTCATGACAATACCATATGGGCATAATTTTCCATATACTTACATGACTCCTTCAATAGGACTCATACACACCTCTTGCAGTGATCAGGAGTAACAATAATTTACAAGCTTTCAGTAGAGATCTCACTGCTATGCTTCCTGGATAAATATCATAAAAATCAGTGCATTAGGTGTGATGAGTTTGTCAGGTCTGAGGCAGGAGTTTCTTGTGAATTACTTTGACCTCTCTGTCAATTGGCACCAAAGAGCATTTATCACACATGCACTGAGCTACACAGTCACACTCTGATAGAACAGAAAGGCCAACACAAAAAATAGAGAAAGGAACAATCAAATACTAAAATGACAATGGTTGGAACTCAACATTTCTCTCAGTCTTTGGACTGATGGGTACTAAGAACTTTTCCCTCAATTGAACCAGGTGATCGCACAGCTGGCTCAGCCCTCCATACTAGCAGCTTTCTCACATATAGGGAGATGGGTCAAAATTGGAATTGATGTCATGACTCGCTTCCCAGAGGGTATCAATCTGTCTAAGGGTATGTCTACCCTTCAAACACTGGAAATATTCTTCTGACAACATAACACTGTCTACACTGGGGCTTAGGTCACTTTAACTACTTCTCTCAGTGGAGTGGATCTTTCACACCCCTGAGAGATGTGGCCATGTCAACACAGCTTTTCAGTGTAGACCAGCCTCTAGATGGCTTTTAGATATGAAAGGCAATGGACTTCAGCCTTTTCCTTGGCATTGATGGTTGACAACTGCAGCTTTCCTACCTGCTGGACACATCCTATGACAGATGTCAGGCCTTTCCTTTGGAAATTAGAGAAGTGGGGAAGTCAGTGACGCTTACAGTGTAAGTGGGTAAAAACTTATACAACTTGTCTCCTTGAGTAGTTTTCCTTTTAATAGAAATTGACTTTGAAGCTAAGCAAAATAAGTTATATTTGAAATACAAAAAAATAAAATCTATACAGACCCAATATTCTCTTATACACTCTTTCTCACACACATTCTCCCACCTCAACCTTTGGAGTGAGGTTTTCTACCAGAACTCCTTACACTACAGGGGGTAAATTAAATCAAATTAACTTTTGAAGATTAACCATCATTTCCTGAACTGAAAAAAGAAAAACAAGACAATTTTCAGTTTTCCAAAATTATTCAGATTATCAAACAATTAGTCTCTTACTCTTTAACCAATAACATCACCTATGATTTCATTTTCACTAGTAACACTAATATATTCAAAGATCACAAATTCTGGTCACATATGTTAGTTTTCTTTTAATCCCCATTGCCAACAACTGAACCTTGGCTCAAGTTGTGGTTTGTCCCAACACTTCTGTGAGTTCATATATCTCTGGTTCCTCTGCCATGCGTGTTGGTGGAAGGGGTCTCCTATGTGGGAATGTTTGCATCATGAGGAAAAATACCTCTCTTTTCACACTTTAAATCTTTCAAAGTAGTAGGAAGTAGGGGAGAAGTGATACAAATGCAGAAAACACAAGAGAAAACTGTATGGTCTACACTAAAGACATTTATCGGTATAATTATTGCTCAGGGGTGCGAAAAACAGACACAGCTGAGCAACGTAGTTACACATCTCTAATCCCCTGCGTAGACAGCGCTACATCAGCAGAAGGCCTTCGCCTGCCAACATAGCCATCTGAGACCATATTGATTTAAACAATTGAACTACACTGTGCTCATATGCACTTCCTTCAGTTAGTCGGGGGTCTGCTGCTGTTCACCATTTCCAAGTGGAGATTTTAAATCACTGCGGTGTCTTTGTTAGCATGGCCAGTAAATTGGAGAGTTCTCTCCTATTGACAGAACTGCACTTGAAATTTCTCCATATCATCATGGAAGGATGGGAAAAAAGCAAAGCTGAAGTGAGAAATGATGACTTTAGCAAATGGTCATTTGTCTTAAACTCTCCAATAAATCTGAGCTGAACTAATATCTAATTGTGTGACCACACAGCCATCAAGAAAGATAGAAACCCAGATCACAGAGAGATAAAATACATGACAATGAACGTGTAAACTGAAATTCCAGAGCAGATTACATCTAATTATTTAGAATCAGGACAAGAGATTCTCCCATCACATTCTCCTCTGAACCATTCAAACATATTTCAGTGAGTAACTGTCTCAATAGTCAGTTATGTTATTTACAACATGTTTAGTATCCTAGCATTGCCATAATGGGGGAAAAAACAGCCACCTTGCCAGAAGTGGCTTTACCAATAGATGGAACCTGGGATTTAAACTCGAAATGATCACACTGCGATTAGGATCCATTTGAATTCCCCTTCCTGGTCTTTGATACTTTTCTCACCAGTCATAGCAACTCTGGCATAGGATTAAATAAGTCAAAGCATCATCTCCAAGCACAGACAACTGAGAACTCTTCATCACATGACACTTTGAGAAGTGGAGGGTAGAATGTGATGACGATAAACTCTGCCTGGCTCAGACAAAAGGTAACAGTTCTGCCATGATGGGGAAGGAGGGAATCTCTGAGTCACCCCATCTCCTTCCAAGTATCAGAGGAGTAGCTCTGTTAGGGTACATCTATACTTACCAGCCGGGTCGACGGGTAGCGTTCGACTTCTCGGAGTTCAAACTATCGCGTCTAATCTAGATGCGATAGTTCGAACTCCGAACGCTCCGTCGACTCCGGAACTCCACCACCGCAAACGGTGGTGGCGGAGTTGATGGGGGAGCCGCAGACTTTGATCCCGCGGCGTCTGGACAGGTAAGAAGTTCGAACTAAGGTAGTTCGACCCCCCCCCCACACACACACAAGTGTAGACCAGGCCTTAGTCTGGATCTGCAAAATGTGACAAAGAGTCCTGTGGCACCTTGTAGACTAACAGACATATGGGTGCATGAGCTGTGGGTGAATCCACACATCGTCAGATGCATGTAGTGGAAATTTCCAGAGGCGGGTGTAAATATGCAGGCAAGAATCAGTCTAGAGATAACAAGGTTAGTTAAATCAGGAGGATGGGCCCTCTTCTAGCAGTTGAGGTGTGAACACAAAGGGAGGAGAAACTGCTTTTGTAGTTGGCTAGCCAGGGACAGTCTTTGTTTAGTCCTGAGCTGATGGTGTTAAATTTGCAGATGAACTGAAGCTCAGCAGTTTCTCTTTGAAGTCTGGCCCTGAAGTATTTTTGCTGCAGGATGGCACTTTTAAATCTGCTATTGTGTGTCCAGGGAGGTTGAAGTGTTCTCCTACAGGTTTTTGTATATTTCTTATGCTCCAGTACGTATTTTAGTCTATAAGGTGCCAGAGGACTCTGTCGCTTTTTACATCTCCTTCCAGTATCACAGAGGCTGAAATGACACTTTTTTCCTGCCCCTGCTCTTCATTTAAATGTAATATGAAAAGTTCCCATGATAACTGCTCTTCAGCACAACATGAGAACAACTGGCAATGATACAATCTGTAACACTGGTGACTCTAACAATAACTTTGCAATAGGAGGAATGGTATAAATGTGACGCTCCCTGGTTCCTGATAGGAAGGGCACACCTGAATTACTTATGGGAGAATGGAGTTGATAGAAAGGATAAATGAGTCCACCTCAAAGAGGTCAAACTGCAAAATGCAAAAATAGGCCACTCACTCATCTGGACAAGCTGAGGGATATCGGTGCTTCAAACAGCTTTTAAAAGTGGGAATCAGGAAAGTATTAAAGTAGTGATAGCCCTAGAGGTTTTTATGGTATTGATCCCCCTTGCAGATTCTCTGATGGCTCACATGGGCTCAGTGGCAAGACAAGGTTTTCCCACACTCACTGCTTCCATTGGGTCGCATACCTGTGTGGATTCTCTGATGGCAATTAAGCGGCTGGCGGTGAATGAAGTTTTTTCCACAATCACTGCATTCATAGGGCCTCTCTCCTGTGTGGATTCTGAGATGGGTAAGAAGGTGTGATCTGTGATTGAAGGTTTTCCCACACTCACTGCATTCATAGGGCCTCTCCCCTGTGTGGAGTCTCTTATGAACAACAAGATGTGATTTGTAAGTGAATGTTTTCCCACACTCACTGCATTTAAAGGGTCTCTCCCCTGTGTGGATTCTCTGATGTTGAGAAAGGGCTGAGCTGATAGAGAAGCTTTTTCCACACTCATGGCATTCATAGGGCCTCTCCCCTGTGTGGATTCTCTGATGTTGAGAAAGGTTTGAGCTGCGACTGAAGGTTTTCCCACACTCACAGCATTCATAGGGCCTGTTCCCTGTGTGGATTCTCTGATGTTTAGAAAGGTCTGAGCTGCTATTGAAGGTTTTCCCGCACTCACAGCATTCATAGGGTCTCTTCCCTGTGTGGATTATCTGATGTTTAGAAAGGTCTGAGCTGGTAATAAAGCTTTTCCCACACTCACAGCATTCATAGGGCCTCTCCCCTGTGTGGATTCTCTGATGTTTAGAAAGGCCTGAGCTGCTCGTGAAGCTTTTCCCACACTCACTGCATTCATAGGGCCTCTCCCCTGTGTGGAGTCTCTTATGAACAACAAGATTTGATCTGTAAGTGAAGGTTTTTCCACACTCAGTGCATGTATTTTTCCTTTCTCCGCTCAGGATTTCCTGCTGGGTTGTGGTTTCCTTGACGCTCTTCTGAGTTCCCCGACAGGAAATAAATTTACCCATTTTCTCCTCTGGCTGGTTTCCTTGCTCTCTTTCTGGTCTGTGCTGAATCTCACAGGATTTTCCCTGCTTATGACTCCAGGACACATTCCTTTTCGATCTTTGCGATAATTCTCTGTGTTTAGCCACTTGCTCAACATTTTCCTGCTGAGAATTCTGCTCCTCTTTCTCACATACCATTGCGTCACCTGCTGTGATAGAGACAGAAATCTCAGACAGGGATGGAAAGGGGAAGGCCAAACCAATACAAGTGCTTGAGAGAGGTCAAATAAAAACAAGAACTGAACTCCCCCAAACTCTTCCCTAAACAGGAGAGAGGAGGGGATCAATTCAGGCTTCACATCCCATCCAAATTCACAGGGGGAAGGGAGGAAGCTACTGTCTGTTGTCTGCTAGGGTCTACAGGAAGCCATGATCTATATTTACCCTAAGAATACGACCCCTGCTAGGGACAATATTGAACTGAGAGACCTTCCAAGGGCATTGTAGGGCATCCCAGATGTTTCCTTCAGGCACTTACAGATTCTGAGTTGGTTTAATATTTCCTCACCTGTGCAGGGAGCTCTCAGGATCTCTCTTTCCTCTGAACCCTGGAGGTCTGGGGCCCATGGCTCGTCCCCTTGTTCCAAGCGGGAGATTATATGAGGTTTGGAAACTGGAAACCCTGCTCAGATGAAAGAAAACAAAGGAGTTCAGCTGATTTCATATGACTGTCATAAAAAACATTATTAATTTAACTTCAGTGCTTAGTGTGAGCTGGTGTGCCTGGGGCAGTCCACACTGAAAATGCCAAGATCAGGGCAGGCTGAAAAAGGGAGAGAAGATGCTCCCAAAACTGGTGGTTAACACGGAAGTTAAATTCACCGATCAGTCACCAACTGTGTTTCTGATCCCCCACACTGGTTATCGAGAAACTAAAAGAAGACATCACACGGCCCCCTTTACTGCATTCCAGGTCTCTGACTCCCAGTCAGCACCTAGGTCCGGCCCCGTGAGAGGTTTTTTAAAAACTCTTCTCACATAAACAAAGTGTTCTTCTGACCCCAGAGTCAGCCACATTACCAGGTCTGTATAGGTTTGGATCTTACCCAGAATACTATGATGCCAGCCAATCTTTAGCATCTAAACTAAAGGTTTATAAGCAAGAAAGCATCTAAACCAAAGGTTTATTATCAAAGAAGGAAAGAAAAAGGAAGTTGTTAAAATGGAAAAGCAGTCAGATACATTCAGAAATCTATATATCTGGTTCTTAGCAGTATTGGTGAGTTTCTGGCTTGAAAGGCTCTCTGGTAATGATTTGAGATCCTAAGTGGCCCCCTCAAAGTTGAACTCACAATACTGGGTTTGCAGGTCAATGCTCAAAACCACTGAGCTATCCACACCCACATCATTCAGTCCTTTGTTCCAGGGTTCAGTTTGTAGAGAAGTTGCTCCAGAGGTAGGAAGAGGGACTAAAGACAAAATGGAGATGATGCAGCTGCCCTTTATATTCCTTTTGCCAAGTGGCTTCTACTTCCTGTGTCCCAAACACAAGCTTCACAGCACATGGCATGGAAAAGCCTTGGATGTCTCAGTACACAGGCATATCCCTGCATGTCTTGCTGAGTCAAGAGGTGTCTCCCCTTGATCCTTTCAATGGGTTCATTGTACAGCTGATGACCCCGGATGGGCCATCAAACAGGCTGGGCAGCACTGATGCCAATATGTCTGGGGGTGTCACTCAGAAACACTACACAAGTCTGGAATACAGATATACCCTACATATCTATAACTCACAATACAAAGATAGACACAAGATTATCAAACTTGGAAAATCATAACATTTTCATTGACACCTTACATGGCATATCTAGCACGATTCATTGCAATTTCATCATATTGGTATTTATAATAAAATAATAATAATATAAAATGTCTCTCAATTCCATAGAGTGTCACTTAATAAACCAGTGAATTCCCAGGACTGGTTCCCCAGGTGTTAGAAGATGCGAACACCTTGCTTGTGAAGGATTGAAATACCCACATATATGTTGGGAACACACAGACGGACACTGTGCAAGTCTGTGCCCCTATGTTCACTCTTCTAGAAAATTATGATCAATTTTGTTCATAGTATGTGTCATGGCTGAATCTCCACTCTGTCACCCGAGTGCAGAAAGTGGGGCCCGCCAGGATTCTAAAAATTAATTTGTGCAACTCTAATAAGAACATAAGAAAGGCCGTACTGGGTCAGACCAAAGGTCCATCTAGCCCAGTATCTGTCTACCGACAGTGGCCAATGCCAGGTGCCCCAAAGGGAGTGAACCTAACAGGCTTTACAAGTAATCTCTCTCCTGCCATCCATCTCCATCCTCTGACAACAGAGGCTAGGGACACCATTCTTACCCATCCTGGCTAATAGCCATTTATGGACTTAGCCACCATGAATTTATCCAGTCCCCTTTAAACATTGTTATAGTCCTAGCCTTCACAACCTCCTCAGGTAAGGAGTTCCACAAGCTGACTGTGTGCTGGGTGAAGAAGAACTTCCTTTATTTGTTTTAAACCTGCTGCCTATTAATTTCATTTGGTGACCCTAGTTCTTGTATTATGGGAATAAGTAAATAACTTTTCCTTATCCACTTTCTCAACATCACTCATGATTTTATATACCTCTATCATATGCCCCTTAGTCTTCTCTTTTCCAAGCTGAAGAGTCCTAGCCTCTTTAATCTTTCCTCATATGGGACCCTCTCTAACCCCCTAATCATTTTAGTTGCCCTCTTCTGAACCTTTTCTAGTGCTAGAATATCTTTTTTGAGGTGAGGAGACCACATCTGTACACAGTATTCAAGATGTGGGCGTACCATGGATTTATATAAGGGCAATAATATATTCTCAGTCTTATTCTCTATCCCCTTTTTAATTATTCCTAACATCCTGTTTGCTTTTTTGACCGCCTCTGCACACTGCGTGGACATCTTCAGAGAACTATCCACGATTACTCCAAGATCTTTTTCCTGACTTCTTGTAGCTAAATTAGCCCCCATCATGTTGTATGTATAGTTGGGGTTATTTTTCCCAATGTGCATTACTTTACATTTATCCACATTAAATTTCATTTGCCATTTTGTTGCCCAATCACTTAGTTTTGTGAGATCTTTTGAAGTTCTTCACAATCTGCTTTGGTCTTAACTATCTTGAGCAGTTTAGTATCATCTGCAAACTTTGCAACCTCAATGTTTACGCCTTTCTCCAGATCATTTATGAATAAATTAAATAGGATTGGTCCTAGGACTGACCCTTGGGGAACACCACTAGTTACCCCTCTCCATTCTGAGAATTTACCATTAATTCCTACCCTTTGTTCCCTGTCCTTTAACCAGGCTTGTATTAAACCCCCAAAGTTACAGCTTTTCTCTGACCTTGGCTTGGTAAATGCTGCCACCACCCAAATGCAAAAAAACCCCAAACCCTTGGACCCAGGAAGGAGCACTTGAGAATTCTTGCCTCTGGGGTAGCCTCAAGCCCTTTCACCTCCCCTCCGGGAAAGAGCTGAGAAAGAAAACAGAGGACATTAGCTGTGGCTACCAGCTAATCAAACAACATGCACAAACCTCTTAGGACACCAAAAATCCAACCCTGTTCTTAAAAGAGGTAAATTTTATTAAAATTGAAAAGGAAAACAATAAATCTGGAACTTAGGCTTTTGCTAGATCTTAAAAGAAACAATTGTTGTAAGCACCCAAAATAGCTTTCTTGGGGGTTCAGCTTAAAGCTTAGGCCTGGTCTACACTAAAAAGGGGGTTCGAATTAGGGTACGCAAATTCAGCTACGGAAATAGCGTAGCTGAATTCGAAGTACCCTAATTCGAACTACTCACCCGTCCAGACGCGGCGGGGTCGAACTCCGCGGCTCCCCCGTCGACTCCACCACCGCCGTTTGCAGTGGTGGAGTACTGGAGTCGTCCGCGGCGCTTCTGGAGTTTGAACTATCGCGTCTAGATCAGACGCGATAGTTCGAACTCCGAGAAGTCGAACTCACCGCATCGACCAGGAAGGTAAGTGTAAACGTACCCTTAGAAGCAAAAAAAAGCATCTGGGATAGCACAGAGGAGCGCCAAAAGCCAAAATAAAAAATATAAATCTGATTGTGTTTGTCTAAACTTCCCTGTCCAAAACATTTCTTCTAGGGATGGAAGATGAATTTTCCAACCTGCTTCAAGCCACACACAGCATTGCTACTCTGTGTCGCCTTCTCCGGAGAACAACAGACAAAGGGAAAGTTACTGTCCCATTTTAAAAAGTTCTAGTCTTTCCATTGGCTCTTTTGGTCAGGTGCCCACTCCTTTTCTTTTACCTATGGCCTTGTTAACCCTTTACAGGTAAAGCAAGCAGAGAAGTCACACCACCAAGGATTTTACAGCAATCTGGCTGTCTGGGTGTTTATAAAAGGGAGATCCCTCTTCTCCCCTTCATTTATCACTATATGGCTTGTGAGGTATCATTTGAAGACAATCTACTGAATATCCTCCTTAAAATGTGTAGCAACACTGTATGTAAAGTTATGAGATTTTACAGTATGATATTACTGAAAAAGTTGCAACCCTAACCCCAAGTTCGTCAGAGACAGCAAGGCAAACAGCTGGTCAAATAGCCATTCTCCAGGAGAGGGAAGGTGTGAAGAAGACATTTACATTCCATCACAGGGACCACTTGAAGCTCATATCTACGAGAGCCTGTCACCATGACTCAGCTGAGAACTGGATTTGTTTCTAGTAGAAAGGACTGAATTATAAACAGATGTGAGGAAAATGCATGAGACTCTCTCTCTCTCTCCCCCCTTTCCCTCTGCTCATGACAACTCCTGAAGAACTGTGGGCATCAGGGGCAGGTTAGAGGGATTCCCAGCTGAAAGGAAAACCAGCCTGTCTCAGCAGATGGTGAGAGAAACATTTGTTTTAAATCATTTTAGCTGGTTAACTTAGATGTTAGTTTGTGTTTTATCTTCCACTTCTTTCGTAAACAATTCTGACTTTTATGCCTCATTACTTGTAGTCACTGAAAATCTTTTTTTTTTTCCCTTCAGTAGTTAACAATCTTGGTTTATTGTTTTATCTAACCAGTGTGGTTGGATTAAAGTGTGTTGGAAACTCCATTTGGAATAACAAGGCTGGTGCATGTCATTTTCCATTGATGAAATAACAGATTTCATATGAGCTCCCACTGTTCAGTAGTGTGCTGGACAGGACAAGATGCACATTTCTGGGGGATGTCTGGGAGCAGAGAATTTTCTGGGGTTCTCCGGTGGGGCACTGTAATTCGGGAGTTGCTGACTAGCAGCACTCAAAACTGTGTAGCTGGGAGCGAGTTACATGCTGGAGACTGTGTGTTACCTGCCCAGGAGTGGCTGCTCTCACAGTAGAGCAGTGTAAAAGGCACCCCAGCCTGGGGAACTGAGGGAACACAGCTGTTCAACACTCCAGACTGTACTGTGCTTAATGTCACAGACACTCAATTTCAAAGTCTCCTAAAACACATAGAAAGTAAATCCATGTCCCAGAAATCGAAGTCTCCAGAGAGAGGGCAAGTCTCCTGGCTCTGCTTCTTGCTGACAGACAGGTCCAGAGACAAAGAGAGAGTCCTGGGGAAGCTGGAAACATAAGCGTGGGGCTCAGTGGAGACAGGGGAGAGGAAGGGCAGGGATATTACTGAATGCAGCATCTCAGCACTACTAGATGTCAGGATAACATATAGTGCAGCCCACTGGAAAACACAATCCCAAATATACATATAAAATGATGGGGTCTAAATTAGTTATTTCCATTGATTTATATAAGGGCAATAAGATATTCTCTGTATTATTGTCCATCTCTTTTTAAATAATTCCTAACCTCCTGTTTGCTTTTTTGACTTCCGCTGCACACTGCTGGATGTCTTCAGAGAACTATCCACAATGACAAAAAGATCTTTTTCCTGATCAGCTGTAGCTAAATTTGCCTCCATCATATTGTATGTATAGTTGGGGTCGTTTTTCCAACGTGCATTACTTTACATTTATTCACATTAAATTTCATTTGCCATTTTGTTGCCAAATCACTTAGTTTTGTGAGATCTTTTTGAAGTTCTTCACAGTCTGCTTTGGTCTTAACTATCTTGAGCAGTTTAGTAACATCTGCAAACTTTGCCACCTCACTGTTTACCCCTTTCTCCAGATCATTTATGAATAAGTTGAATAGGATTGGTCCTAGGACTGACCCTTGGGGAACATCACTAGTTACTCCTCTTCATTCTGAAAATTTACCATTTATTCCTACCCTTTGTTCCCTGTCTTTTAACTAGTTCTCAATCCATGAAAAGATCTTCCCTCTTATCCCATGATAACTTCATTTATGTAAGAGCCTTTGGTGAGAGACCTCGTCAAAGGTTTTCTGGAAATCTAAGTACACTATGTCCACTGGATCCCCCCTTGTCCACGTTTGTTGACACCTTCAAAGAACTCTAACAGACTAGTAAGACATGATTTCCCTTTACAGAAACTATGTTGACTTTTGCCCAACAATTTTTGTTATTCTTTGTGCCTGACAATTTTCTTCTTTACTATTGTTTCAACTAATTTGCCTGGCACAGACATTCGACTTACCGGTCTGTATTTGCCAGGATCGCCTCTACAGCCCTTTTTAAATATTGGCGTTACATTAGCAATCTTCCAGTCATTGGGTACAGAAGCTGATTTAAAGGACAGGTTACAAACCATAGCTAATAGTTCCCGAATTTCACATTTGAGTTCCTTCAGAACTCTTGGGTAAATACCATCTGGTTCCGTGACTTGTTACAGTTAAATTTATCAATTAGTTCCAAAACCTCTAGTGACACTTCAATCTGTGGCAATTCCTCAGATTTGTCACCCACAAAAGGTTTGGGAATCTCCCTACCATCCTCAGCCATGAAGACTGAAGCAAAGAATGCATTTAGTTTCTCCGCAATGACTTTATCGTCTTTAAGGCCTCCTTTTGTATCTCAATCGTCCAGGGGCCCCACTGGTTGTTTAGCAGCTTCCTGCTTTTGATGTATTTAGAAAACATTTTGTTATTACCTTCTGAGTTTTTGGCTAGCTGTTCCTCAAACTCCTTTTTGGCTTTTCTTATTACATTTTTACACTTAATTTGGCAGTACTTATGCTCCCTTCTATATACACCTCACTAGAATTTGACTTCCACTTTTTAAAAGATGCCTTTTTATCTCTCACTGCTTCTTTTACATGGTTAAGCCAAGCCACAGTGGCTCTTTTTAGTTCTTTTGCTGTGTTTTTTTAATTTGGGGTATACATTTAAGTTGGGCCTATAATATTGTGTCTTTGAAAAGTGTCCATGCAGCTTGCAGGGATTTCACTCTAGTCACTGTACCTTTTAATTTCTGTTTAACTAACCCTCATTTTTGTATAGTTCTCCTTTCTGAAATTAAATGCCACAGTGTTGAGCTGTTCTTCCCACCACAGGAATGTTAAATGTTGTTATATTATGATCACTATTTCCAAGCGGTCCTGTTATAGTTACCTCTTGGACAAGATCCTCCTCTCCACTCAGGACTAAATGGAGAGTTGCTTCTCCCCTTGCAGGTTCTTGTACCAGCTGCTCCAAGAAACAGTCATTTGAAGTATCAAGAAATTTTGTCTCTGCATTTTGTCCTGAGGTGACGTACCCAGTCAATATGGGGATAACTGAAATCTCCCACTATTATGGAGTTCTTTATTTTGATAGCTTCTCTAATCTCCCTTCGCATTTCATCCTCACTATCACTGTCTTTGACAGGGGGTCGATAATAGAACCCTACTGTTATATTCTTATTAGAGCATGGAATTACTATCCACAGAGATTCTATGGAACATGCGGTTTCATTTAAGATTTTTACTTCATTTGAGTCTACATTTTCTTTAACATACAGTGCCACTCCTCCCCATCCCTGAGTATGACCTGGCTCTGACCTTCCGATATATTTTGTACCCTGGAATGATTGTGCCCCATTGATTGTCCTCATTCCACCAGGTTTCTGTGATGCCTATTATGTCAAAATCCTCTTTTAACACGAGGCACTCTAATTCACCCATCTTATTATTTACCCTTCTAGCATTTGTGTACACGCACTTTAAAAACTTGTCACTGTTTATTTGTCTGCCCTTTTCTGATGTGTCAGATTCTTTTGTGTGTGAATGCTTCTCAGCTGATCTGGCCCCTACTTTATCCTCTTCCAGCCTCTCTTCCTGACTCAAACTAGAACAATCTCTATCACTACACTCTCCTCTAAGAGAAGTCTCTGTCCGATCCACGTGCTCCTCTGCAGCCATTGGCTTTCCCCATCTCTTAGTTTAAAAACTGCTCTGCAACCTTTTTAATGTTAAGTGCCAGCAGTCTGGATCCACTTTGGTTTAGGTGGAGCCCATCCTTCCTGTATAAGCTCCCCATCCCCAAAGTTTCCCTAGTTCCTAATAAATCTAAACCCCATCTCTCTACACCATCATCTCATCCACGCATTGAGACTCCGAAGCTCTGCCTGCCTACCTGGCCCTGTGCGTGGAACTGGAAGCATTTCTGAGAAAGACACCATAGAGATCCTGGATTTCAGTCTCTTTCCTAGCAGATTAAATTTGGCCTCCAGGACGTCTCACCTACCCTTCCCTATGTCATTGGTATCTACATGTACCATGACCACTGGCTCCTCCCCAGCACTACACATAAATCTGTCTAGATGCCTTGAGAAATCCGCAACCTACGCACCAGGCAGGCAAGTCACCATACGGTTCTCCCGGTCATCACAAACCCAGATATCCTTGTTTCTAATGATCAAATCTCCCATTACTAACAGCTGCCTTTTCTTAATGACTGGAGTTCCCTCCCGCGGTGAGGTAACCTCAGTGCAAGAGGCTCTTCCAGATAGTGTTGGGGTGAGGGTCCCAACTATGAGAAGCTTTCCCTCTGCTCCCATTGACTGCTCTCATTCCCTGGGCCTTCCATCCTCCTCAACAGTGCGGGGGGCTGTCTGACCGGAGTTGGGACAATTCTATAGTGTCCCGGAAAGCCTCATCGACATACTTCTCTGCCTCCCTTAGCTCCTCCAGTTCCAACACCCTGGCCTCCAAAGCCTCCACACGGTCTCTGAGGGCAAGGAGCTCCTTGCACCAAATGCACACATACATACATACATAACATAAGAACGGCCGTACCGGGTCAGATACAAAGGTCCGTCTAGCCCAGTATCCTGTCTACCGACAGTGGCCAATGCCAGATGCCTCAGAGGGAGTGAACCTAACAGGCAATGATCAAGTGATCTCTCTCCTGCCATCCATCTCCATCGTCTGACAAACAGAGGCTAGGGACACCATTCCTTACCCATCCTGTCTAATAGCCATTGATGGACTTAACCACCATGAATTTATCCAGTTCTTTTTTAAATGCTGTTATAGTCCTAGCCTTCACAACCTCCTCAGGTAAGGAGTTCCACAAGTTGACTGTGCGCTGCGTGAAGA
Organism: Mauremys reevesii; assembly: GCF_016161935.1. NCBI lineage: Eukaryota > Metazoa > Chordata > Testudines > Geoemydidae > Mauremys > Mauremys reevesii. The sequence goes on from NC_052634.1 coordinate 44,487,621, forward strand.
ACTTCCTTTTATTTTCTTTAAACCTGCTGCCTATTAATTTCATCTGGTGACCCCTAGGAAGCGTCTGTTGATTATGCTGCACTTAAACCTCAGCTTTACTTGAGCAAACAGGAGATATTTGACATTGTGCAATATGGCTCCTGTGCTCTGTTCCCAAAGTGTTCTGCAGCAGGGGAGGGTCTCTGGTAGTGTGTGTGTCACTGGCATATTGGGGCGATGCTGAAACTGGGCAAAGTAGAGGTGGCATTGTGGGGCTGGCGTAAACCTTCTCTCTCCATTTCCCCTTCCAAGAACCGAGGGGACAGTAACCCTTACCCAGTGAGGTCACATTCTCATAGTTCTCCTGCATGACATCCCAGTAGAGGGCTCTCTGAGCGGGGTCCAGCAGAGCCCACTCTTCACTGGTGAAATACACAGCCACCTCCTCGAAGGTTACCGGCCCCTGAAAGAGCAAGAGTCCAACACTCAATACCTGCTGCCCCATTCACAGCCCCACTATTTGTGGGGAGAGGAGCCCATCAAAGGGAAGCCCTGGGTGGATTGCAGTCAACAAAGTCCCAACCCCACCCTGCTCAGAGCATCCAGGAAACATCAGAGCGAGGGGACAAAGAGAGCCCCTTATCTCTCCCAGCAGATCCATCACATACCTACTAGCCACAGACTGATAGAGGAGAGGAAGCCCTAGCAGGGACCAGGAGAGATCCTGGTAGGAAGCCCAACACCCTCCTCATTGTGAGGAGCTGGATGGGAAGGGAGGGGAATCTCCCCTAACCCTCACTGGTGGGTGCCCCCTTCATATCTCACAGCAGCCACTGGTTAGTCGGGTCAGGCTCCAGCACTGGGAGTCTGGTCAGTTTTCCCAGCCCCATTCACGTGGGTTATTTTCTGCTCCACAATCTAGAGCATTTACACCTCCGAACCTCATGGGTCTGTTCCTAGAATCTAGGCCACTTATTAAACAACTCCCAGCAGGTCTGTCACACCCTGCCCTCCCTTCCCCACCCTGTGCATTTCCTGCCCCGCGCCAACATCCAAACCAGACTGTGCAAACCTTCCCATCTCCGGTGTATTTGCTGTCCCTCTCTCTCCTGTAGGAACCCACCAACCCCCCCCTCAAAAAAATAATCCCTACCTGTGCTGGCTCCACTGCAGCCATTTCTCTTCCCTGTGTCATGGGAGGATGGGATGAGCTGGAGAAAAACATGGACGTCATTCTGCAGCCCTGGCAGGAGAGAAGGGCAGTTGTGAAATTAACAGTCTGTTCTGAATTCCACATCACGATTCCCCCAGGCCCTTTCCCTCCAGACAGACATCCTAGACTCTGCCATGCTGGGAACATGCTTGATCTCTTTATTAGAATGTAGACCTGGCTCCTCCTGTCAGGCTAAGCCCACAGAGACATTTTTAACCTCCCTTCTGCCTCCCCTCACCCTGTAACAAAGTCTCTGAACACAAGGCTGGAAAAGAGCAGAACCCAAGGAGTCACTGTGGGGGATTCCCTCGGACACTGACCCCACGGCAGTCACACCCCAGCAGGGGGAATATGGAGTCAGGAACTGGCTTTTTCTCTGTCTGATCCTTTTCTTGTTCACTGGAAAGTGGTTCTGCCCAGGGATGCTGCAATACATGTGTCTGGGTGGACTAGAGAGCTGGAAATCTCTCCCCCCACTCATTTCTCCCACTGCCCCTTTCAGTCTCTCCTTCCCCTGTCCTCTCTGCCTGCTCCTCTGGCTGGGACAGTCCCATTCCTGGGGGCTTTGCTCTCCCATGGCTGGATTTTCTCCTGGCAATTGCTAATGGGAGGAGAAATGACGAGGGGCTGTTTGTGCAGAGTCACTTTCTTGCCAGTCCCCAGCACTTTCTGAGGTCTTTCAATAACCCGGAGTCCGTAGCTCAGAATTTGTATTAACAGGGCCCAGGGCTGCCCTAGGGGGCTAGTACCAGCTGCAGAAAGTCATCCCCTGGGCCGGGCAGAGAAGAAGCTTTAATTAAGGTCACATCCCAGCACAGAACCCCCACTGGGGGAGCAGCAGCTGCTAAGCCTGGTCTCCCAGATCACAATGGAGGCTGCAGCGTCTGACCCAGGAAGCTGAACCCCAATATCCTGAGCAGAGAGGGACAGAGCGTTTGAGCAGCTTCCCTCCTTTAGCTCTCTGGGAGAACAACTAATGAGCCGCTCCTCACAGGAGAACTGCTGATCTCATTTGCCTCACTGTCCATCCAGAGTCCTCCTTGTCTTTCCATGCAGTGACTCTGGATTAACAATGGTCTCAATTAAACCAGATTTCAGAAAGAAGGAGTCCAGAATGCTGTGGAAGAGACCATTGTGTGGCATTTCTAGCCCCCTTCCCACCTCCCAAACCCCCCCAGATGTATTATAAGGACTCAAGGCACAAAATTTCCCAAAGGAAATGGAAGGTCCAGGAGTTTTCAAGAAGTTTGATAAATGGCTAGAAAGTTATCATGGTGACTGGGCTTGGCTGGGAATGCTGGGCAGTGCTTGGAGCCAGGATTCTGGCACAAGCTGATGAGCTAGAAGGAGCATGGTTAGTAGCAGCCCCCGAGCCTCCATCCAGGGACCCCAGATACCCCAGATCCGCAGCCAGGGTCCCACCAGATATTCCCTGGGACCCATCCCCCAAAATCCCTGAACAGGAACTCCAGATACCCCTCAGCACCCCACTGGCCAGAGAACCCCCACCAGACCATCACTGGCAGGCTGGGAATCCTAAAGGTTCCCCCCACCAAGAGCCCCCAACAGCCAGGGACCACCCCAGGGACCCTCACTGGAATTCAGTCCCTCACTGCCTGCCCAGGCTTCCCTACTGCCTGCCTAGGACCCCACCTGTCCTCCAGCAGGACCTGCCAGGCCGTTTGCCTGGGACCCCTGATGCTTTGGCAATGGGACCCCTCCCTGCTTGCCTGGCATCCCGACCTCGCGCCTGGCACTCCCCCACCCAGTTCTGTGCATTGGGCATGACTGAGCCCCTGGCACAGCACCAGGCTCCCTCCCGCCCCCTGCCCCGGCTCCCCAAGAGGTGCCCCCCCTCGCGGTTCTGCACCCACAAGTCCCCAGTGCTACTCCTGAGTTTTCAAGATGTTTGATATGGCTAGAAAGTTATCATGGTGACTGGGCTTATTAGAATGCTGGGCAGTGTTTGGAGCCAGGATTCTGCACAAGCTGGGATGAGCTTGTATGAGCATGGCTAGTAGCAGCCCCCGAGCTCATCCAGGGACCCCAGGATACCTCCCAGATCCCGCAGCCAGGGTCCCACCAGATATCTCCCGGACCCATCCCCCCAAAATCCCCTGAACAGGAACTCCAGATACCCCTCAGCACCCCCACTGGGCCAGAGAACCCCACCAGACCATCACTGGCAGGCTGGGAATCCAAAGGTCTCTCTACCAAGAGCTCCCTCACCAGCCAGGGACCACTTCAGGGGACCCTCTACTGGGAATTCGTAGTCCTCACTGCCTGCCCAGGTTTCCCTACTGCCTGCCTGGTGGGACCCCACCTGTCCTCCACAGGACTCCAAGCAGGCCGCCTGTCTGGGACCCCCTGATGCTTTGAGCAACGGTCCTCCTCTGCTTGCCTGGCAACCCGACCTAGCTCACACCTCACCCAGTTCTGTGCATTGGGCATGACTGAGCCTCAGCACACACCTCAGGCCCTCCAGCCCCGCCCCGCCTCCCAAGAGACGCCCACCCCTCACTGTTCTGCACCAACAAGTCTCAGTGCTACCCAGGTTTCAGATCTTTAGTAAGTGGCTAGAAAGTTATCATGGTGACTGGGCTTAGCTGGGAATGCTGAGCCAGTGCTTGGAATAGGATTCTGGCACAAGCTGATGAGCTAGAAGGAGCACTGGTTAGTCAGGACCCACAGCCCACAGCCCAGGGCTGGGCATCAGAACCCCTCCCAAAACCTCCAGAACCCCTGCCCAGTCACCCAGAGGCCTCCCCTCACAACTCCAGATACCCCTTCAGCTCCAGCTGCAATCTGGCCCAGAGAACCCCCACAGACTTCCCATCCCCCATCCTCACCCCAGGGAATCCAACAGTTACCCCTGTGTCTGCCATGGATAGAGTTATCTGTCTGCTAAGAGTGGATAGAAAGTTATCACTGCCCAGAGCTAACAGCCAGGGACCACCCCTGGGACCCCTCACTAGAATTCGGTCCCTCCTGCCTGCCCAGGCTTCCCCTACTGCCTGCCTAGATTTACCTGTCCTCAGCAGGACCCAGACCGTTTGCCTGGACCCTGATGCTTTACCATGGGACCCCTCCTCTGCGCTGGCCCGACCTAAGCGCCTGGCACTCCCCCACCCAGTTCTGGCCATTGGGCATGACTGAGCCCTGGCACAGCACCAGAGCCCTCCAGCTGCGCTCTGAGGCGCCCACCTCCATTCTGCACCAGCAAGTCCCCAGTGCTACCTGCGGTTACAGCCTCAGGGCTGGGCACATCAGTACTGACCTCCCAGGCCTGCCAGTCACTGGAGGCCTCCTCCTGGCGCCCTTCAGCTCCAGCTGCAGTCTCTGTTTGTCTGCAGTATGTTACCTCACTGTTGTGCTAAGTGGATAGAAAGTTATCTGCCCCTGCTGGCCAGGTGTGTTGTCACACGGGCAGAGGATCACACGGGCCTGGCGGTGCTGCTTAACTTTTTAACAGGAGAATGGAAGGCCTGGAGGGCAAGAAAGGATCCATGCCCTGTCACTAGCTACATCTTTGCACTGTGGAAGCAACCCTCCCAGAGACCATTTGTCATGGGCTTTGGGATCAGCTGGACCCACGCTGCACTCAGAGTGACCTCCCCACCCAGTGCCAGCTGGAGAAAAGAAAAGGATCCAAACCAGCCAACTCTCATGTTACCAGCTGGGAGCCCTTTGAGGAGCTGCTTTGAGGGCAAAGGGGTGGGGAGGTGGCAGGTCCCTGGAGGAGGAAGGGGGCAGCAGTGGGGATGGGCAGGTGGCTGTGTTGGTCGTTGGGGGCAGTGGCACTGGGACTGGGAAACTGGGTCCGGCAGCCCCACGGGGACACGTGCCCTCCGGCCCCGGCAGAGAACCGGCATCTCACCGCCAGGGCAGCCACGTGCTGGGACTGACCCAGGGCAACAATTTCCCACCCGGACAAGGACAAATCGCTGCAGGTAAAACGGGGGGGGGACCCCCATCGGAGAGATTTTAAATGGACATTGGAGACTCATGGAGAGACCGGGGCACAGGAACCGAGAGCGGATCGGGGGCACTCCCGGATGTTACAGCCCGAGGAGACCCCGAGAGAGAAATGGGCAGAACCGGAGAGACTCTGTGCCGGGGCGAGAGGCGCCAACAGGGACAGGAGAGCCACCGCCCTGCCTCTCCCGAAATTTCTGAAGGCCCAGAGGCAGTTCAACCCCCCCCGCCGCGTCCCACCGACCTTCCCCGCAACTCCGGGCTTCTCCCCGCACAGGGACCGGGGCTCAGGCTCCGCCCCATCCCAGCGGGGCGGATCCTGCTGCGGCTCCCGGGGCCGAGGCGGCTCCGAGGCTTCTCCCAGGTTCCCCGGGCAGAGTCACGTGCCCGCCCCGGGGTCTCTCACTCACCGGCTCACACGGAGGCGGCAGCAGCAGCTTTGTTCTCCGCCAGCGGGGCTCGCACGGAGCATGCGCAGTTCCAGCTACTGACCCCTCCTTACCCGGGCTGGAGGGCGGACGCGCCCCGGGGCAGGCTGGGAGATGTAGTTCCGGGCTCTCTGTGGAGCGGAAGTGACGTCGGCGAGGAGGCGGGGCGCTGCGGTTCTGCCTGGCTCGTGCGGGCCGTTGAGCCTCTCCCGGGCCGGAGAAGGGTTTGTGCCGCTGGGGCTCTGGGCATGCGCAGATCGCGGCGAGAGAGACCTTCATTAACCCCCCCACGTGCCCGGCCTCCGTGGGAAAGGGGCGGGGAAGTGTCAGGCAGCCCGGACATGGCCGGGAGCCGGTGACCCCCGAGGCGCGGGGGGAGAACGGGGGGGGCTGAGACCCCCTCGGATTTACCGCTGCGCCCCCGTGGGGACCCCCCGCCCCCCCCGCCCCGCCCCCTTTCTCCCTAGAGCCACGAGCAGCCCCCAGGGTGACCCCTCCCCAACCTGAGAAGTTCCTGCCCCCCGATTGTGCCCCATTTTCTCCCCTTCACAGTGTCAGCACCCAGGGGCTGGGAGCTCTGGGGTGTCTGGGGCCCTGGCTGAGGGGCTCTGGGGACTGGGCTCTAGGGGGTGTAGAAGGCCCATGGAGAGAAAAGATTGGGCATAAAGCAAAGAGTGTAACAAGCCCCAATGGCTGGACGGTGAAAGAGACAAATTCATATTACAACTAAGGCACAAATATTCACTAGCGCAGGATGATTCACCAGGAACAAGCTACCATGAAAGTGCGATCTACCATCTCCCTGATGTCATTTCATGAAGACAAGATGCCTTTCTGGAACAAATGTTTGTCTCAAAGTATTTCCTGTGTCATACAGAGGTCTGTGATATAGGTCAGATTAGATGCTCTAATGGTCTCTTCTGGTCATAAAGTCAACTAATTTCTGAAAAACTGAGTGGCAGCATTGGGAGCAGCGCTGATGTTTTCCTGTCTAACCGGCTTGTGCCCAGAACTAACGCCCTGGAGTGGGGCATCCACGGGGAGTAGCTCAACCTGTAGCACTGGCCAGGGGCAGGACATTAGCACAGCAAGGGAGGGGTGTGGCAGTGACATCACAAAGGCCTTTTATGACCTCGTAGGGACTATTGGTCAAAGGTGGTGGGGAGGCAGTGACCTCTACAGAGATGCTGACACTCAGCTCAGGCAGGACAGGGGCGAGGGGCCAGGGAAACCTCAGAGACCCTGTGGCTTTGCTTCTCAGCAAGTCTCCCTCCAGCCTCTTTGAGGACTGAGGGAGGGACCCGGGTTCACGTATCTGACGCCAGGAGGAACCTCTTTCGAGTTTTCTCCTTCCTTTAGGAGTTTATTAGAGACCAGCCGCCCTGTTTAGGAAGCCAAGAGCCTCTCAAGCTTTTAAACCTGTTCAGTCTGATCCATCTGGTGATGAAATCTGCAATGGAAAACATGAGCTTAAGGAGGCAGGCTTTATTCCGCACTCAGGATTTTGTCCTAGAATTACTGAGACATTAGGTTTATCTCTTTGTGTTTCACCTTTCCTCCATCCTCTTCCTCCCTTTCTCTTCTGCTTTTTGTCCTTTCACCTGTTTCCCCTCCCAACACCAAGAGCGTGTGTGTATGTTGCAGGAGGCTGGCAGCTCCCACTGTGGAGGTCCACCAAAAATGTGGGCTGAAGAAAGCCCGGCAGTGATCCCACCAGTGACCTGAACCATCCTTTGGGCTCCCTGCTGAGAACCTCAGCCTCCTGTCCTCAGTCTCACCCTGGATTGGCTGAGCAGGGGTTATTGATAGGAGGAGACTGAACCTGTTGGCCTTTTACACCAAGGAAATAAGCTGCAGTAACTAGTCATATGTTTGAATTTTTGCTGCTTTCTCTGCATTAATGTCCTGAGCAGGTCATGATTCTCCTCAAATTGCAAAGTTCTCTCAAATACTTGCTGAATAATTACTGTGCACTGTTGGTCTGGAGCTCATCTTAGCACTTTATTCAGGTCATTCAATGGAGGAAATTCAAGATCCGATGGTTAGTTTGAAAATCAGGGTCTTGGGTCCTATTCCAGCTCTGCCACTGGCTGGCCGTAGACCTAAGACAAGCCAATTCTCCTGTCTCCAGCCTGAGCTTCTGCCTTTCCAAGTAGGGATATAATGATCTGCTCCCTACCTACCTTATGGTACATGTGGAGGCAGGGCTGGCTCTAGGTTTTTTGCCTCCCTAAGCAAAAAAATTTTTGTCTGCCCCCCCATCCCCTGCTGCCCGAGCCCTGGGTTCTCCCTCCCTACACCTGCACCCCTTGGCCCCAGCTCTGGGCCTCTCACCACTTTCACCCTGCCAACCCAGCCCTGGGCCTCCCCACACACACCCTTAAAGGCCCAGCCTCGACCTCCCTTCCCTACCATGCTCCCCACCCACACACCCCTGCTGCCCCAGCTCTGGGCTCCTCGCACTTGCACCTTCCTCCACCCCAGCCCTGGGTCACTGGCAGCACTTGCCCCCAGGTTAATAAAATAGAAAAAGAGAGGATTGAATGTAACAGGGAGTTTGGTAAATCTTGGTTATTTTATTTTTTGTAACAGGCTCCTGTCCACCCCAGTAGAGTTTTCAGTCCCAATGGCAACTTACTTACCAAATGGGCAGACTAGTCCATGCCTCCCAAGTGGATGTAGTTCTTTGTCTCTCTGCACATTGTAGCCTGTGGAGGCCAAGGACTCAAATGTCTCATGCCTTTGTCATTGAGAAAACATAAACTAGACTCTCTTAGAGGATTGGAACTGATTCAGCTAAAAGATATATTTGCTAGATTTTTATGCATTTGCACAGAAAATGTTGAGTGTTTCTATTCATCCTTAGTCAGTGGAGCTCCTGAACATAATGGAAATGGATATGCAATTACTTTTTGTTGAAGGACCAGGTTTCTGCAAGTACTTGGATTGAACTAAGGCCCGCTTGAGCTGCAGCCAAACACTCTACCACTGGAGCTATACCCTGACAATTACATTGGTGTCAGTGATCTCAAGGATTCTGAAACCTGGAGAGGAGTTGGTTTCTCCCACACCAGTGTTGCTGTCTGTGCATTCCGAGCTATGGGGGTGAGTGGGAAAGGCCCACAACCACGTGGTCAGTATCAAGAAAGGAGCAGCCGACATCAGGACCAACGAGACGTTGTTGGTGGCGCATCAGGAAGAATCCACACTCCCAGAGACTCTCGGCTGGTGGCACGGTACACAATGGGTGGCCACTTCACCCGCGCACGCCCCATCAAGGGTCTGTCTAGTCCCACTTCAGTGTTACTCAATTTCTAATTGGGCCTTGGGCCCAGATTCTCCCTGAGCGGCACCAGCACATACCTGGGCCCCTGCCAGTGTTAAATCTTACTGGAGCTGGGACCCAGATTGGCAAAGAGCCTACAGCCCTCTCTGTGCTGGAGGGAAGTGAGAGCAGCCCGCACTGGGCAGGGCAGCCCTGGAGGGAATGAACCTAATGTAAACATGAGGTTCTGATCCAGAATCCCCCAAGCGCAGCTTGTGCTGCTCGGGCGTCTCTAAATTCCAGCGAGGGTCTAAAGCCTTCTGCTCCAGGGGAACCCTGGGGGAGGGGGCAGGGCCCTGCAGGATAAATCTCCTGCTGGCAGAGCCTGGTCCCCTGAGTGCTGGTGGCGTTGCACACACGGGCACCCACCACATGCACACACCCCTCAGAGGAGAATCAGCTCTGGGATATTGGGTCATCCCCCCACCTCCTCTCGCAAACCTTCTCCTGGCTTCAGGAGGGAATGGGGCGCAGGGGCCAGTGCGTAACAGCAGCAGCGTGGCTGTGGGTCTCGCCGGTGGTTGGGGGGCCATTGCCTGAGCATGAACTCCAGCTGACCCCAGGAGATGGACCCTGGTCACCAGCCTCCACCACCACGCCAAGCTGCTGCCGCGTTCCATTAGTGCCGCTGAAATCTCCACAGACCACGCTGGGAGCCCCCTGCTGCAGGGGAGACGCCCTGAGTGCCTGGCAGGGCTCCAGCTCCTGGCTGGACCTGCACTGCTGGGTCAGGGCTGGGGTGACAGGGAGGCGTTATTTGGGGTGGGACTGCCTCTCTGCCAAGCCAACAGGATCACAGCAAACGAAACCAACTCAATGGCAGGGGAAGAGTTCAGTCCAGGGCCTGGTGCATTCTCTCTGGGAGCAGGCAGAGAAAGGCAGATACGGGCAGCTCTGAACACTCCACACAGAACTGCCTGTCCTGTCCCACAACCTCTGCTACAGGGGCTTTAGCCAGTTTTAATTCAGGCCAATAAATTGAAACAAACTGTTAAATCATTGCTCAGCCCTTAGTCTCACCCACATCTTTAGGGAGATTGGGGTGTTTCATTTCCGCTCAATTTCACACAGAGACACACTTTGCACAATCCATGAACAGCAAAACCTCCTTGTGTCTCTGGTCTGGAGCCAGGGCATTCGATTTCAGTGAAATTCCTCTCCTGCAATGCGAGGTCAGACAGAGGGACGTGGCCCTGCATCCCTGCCAGGAGATATTGGCTCCGCCTCTTCTTCTGCTGCTGTTACAAATGTCCATGAAACATCAAGCGTGGAATGCAAGGCTGAGTTCATGCACCAACCCCTGAAAAATCTCAGTGCCCCAGAGAAATCCTGCCACCTGCTATTGGAACGATGTGCTGAGATTTGAATGGGAAAGTGGACTTCATCTGAATTGTCAGGAGTGGGGAATGAAAACAATCTACAGCAATGTCATTAACACAACACACTCTCATCCTGCTCCAGCTGGAAGGGAAATGGGCAGGAATTCTCGTCGCCCAAGGACACACTTACACTGATGCGCAGCCATGAGTGTGTTGGGAAGCTTAGTCTGCAACAATTTGAAGTGACAATTCAGTGAGAATAGAATCATCATGTAATGACACAGGTGAACATCAAGTAGTTGTGACTGAGTGGGTTGGAAGTGAGGGACTAGAAATCCTTGGGGTCTCTCCGCACAGGTTCACCCTGCCACCATACAAGCACTGCACTGTTGTTACTATTACTGTAGACTTATGTCTGGAGCACCCAAAGTGCAAATTGAGCCAGATCTACTTTCAATTGATTTAAATCACAAGCAGACTGCTATAGCACTATGGAGTAGACAGTGACTGGAGAGGTTTTCTCATCTGTGTAATAGCCATTGGACAGAACAATCTCTATCTTTCTTTAGCACTATCTAACCAGGGTTTAGGGTCACCTTAACTATGTGGGGGCGGGGTTTTCTACACACCCTGAGACGTCGCCTGCCAGTTCAGCGCCCAGCAAGACACCAGCCCTTAGATCCTCCTTGGTATTTTTTAATGCGGTACCTGACCTGTGAGAGGAAACATCAGCTCACAAACACAGAGACTGAATCTCTACATTTAACTTTCGCTGCACTTTCCAGAAAGTCACAAAATCTAATTCATTCTTGCTAGGACAGAGAAAAAATAAGGACACTAAGTTTTACTTGCTACATAAAATTAAGTGTTTAATCAATATAGTAAAAATCTGTCCTGATCTTCAACTAACACCACAGCGTGAAATAGAACAGAGACAAATCTTGTCAGTGACGCACTAATTCCCAAATGATCTTCCCATTATTAATTTCACGTTGCCCCATTGAGGTCTGGGCACCTCCAGTGTCATTGCTCTGCATTCAACCTTCCCCAGAATTGCCTCCCTGACATTCGCCTTCCTGCAGCATGGGGCACAGGTCACGAAGGTGGATTCCTGCACCTTGAGGCAGTCTTTAAGCCACGATTTGAGGACTTCAATAACTCAGACATAGTGTTAGGGGTTGTTACAGGAAAGTGGTGGAGATTCTGAGGCCTGGTGTTGCAGGCAGACTAGATGATCAATGGTCCCTTCTGACCTAAGTTCATGAATCTATGAATCTAGTCCCAAATTTGGAAAATTGTGCAGTTCAGAATGTGAATAGTGACCCTGTCTCCTTCCTGCACCTGCCTACATTGCTCCACAGCAGCTTCTCCACCTGCAGTCACCCTGTAGCACTGCAGCAGAGCTGCCCAGGGTTCAGCAGGGCCCCTTTGCATGACAGTGGGTGCAGCCACAGCCCAGTGTGCCTGGCCGAGGCAGCTGTAAAGCAACATCCTCACACAGTACAGAGATCAATTCCCAATTTAACATCATGGCCTCAGAAAGCCAGATGTGTCAGTTGTATTTTCACAGGAGATACAAAAATCAAGTGACACCAATTTTTAAGTTGAGTAACAAAGCTGAGATAGTTATTAACCTCCAAAATATACTAAAGATCCTACCAACACCCCAGCGTGAAATATGAACAGAGACAAACCTTGTTTGAAGGCTCATTTCCTCAACCAACTCTCAAATGACCTGCAGCTCTAGAGAGGAGGTAATAAGTGAAGGGGGCATTTTTGACTCCTTAGTGTCCCTGGGCTGGAATTCTATATTCCACAGAGCCAAATGAGGGTGGTCACTGGTTAATGAAAACTAGTGTGCTCCAGGTGAGGCTTGAACCACAACCTCAGCATAGCCCCTGCGCACTGCCCTATAAGTACTGTGCACTGTCCAATTGTGCTACTGGAGCACCTGTTAATTGTTATTCTCCCACTTCCTAGGTTGATAAAGCAAGGAGTGACCAAAACATTCTCAGTGGGGTTGAGAGCAGGTAGCATGCTGTAATTTGGTAAGTGGATTCTCTTGGTGCTCCAGGCCCCATTTGACCCCTTTTGTTCTTCCCTGTGTACACACAGAGCTGCTGGGACTCAATGAGAGTCTTGCTGCAGCCCAACAGATCTGAAATCACTGGAGAACCAGCTCTAAGCATTAGTCCTGCTTGGGACAGTGTCTCTCATGCAACGGAATTTCCAGTCTGCGCTTAGCAGGAGGCTCCCTACTAACAGCTGGAACGAGCTGTAGAAGTGTGGAAATCCTAGGTGCTTGAACAGGGGGGACAACACCCCTTATGACTTTTAAATGGGAGGGCTCTGCCTTGCCACTTTGTGGTAATGACCGTAAGGGCGAAAGTGAGGGTGGGGAGGGGATGGAGAGGCAGGAGCAAGAAGTGGGGTGGTCTGGGGGGAAGAGGCAGCGGCAGGAGCGGGTCCTGGGGAGAAAGGGTAAGTAGGGCGTGGTGTTGAGTGTGGAAGGGATGGGGCTAATTGTCACTCCAGGCCGTCTTAGGGGAGCCTGCCTCTGGCCCTGGTGGGACCACAGATGTCCCAGAGCAGAGAGGGAAGCAGAGCAGGACAGGGGGAACGGCAAGGACCGCAATGTGGCCAGACAGCGAAGGAGAAAGGGCTTTCCAGGAGGTGAGAGGTGAACTCTGGCTCACTGGACCAGGCAGCAGCTGTGGTGAGGTGGCAGTGAAGGGAGGCACATCCGGTTGCAGCCTGGTGTCTGGATTTAGGAGCCTGAGGCAAAGGCCACTGCCCAGCACTGTGGTGGGTGGTTTTGCTCATATGTTGTGTTATGATTGTGGTGTTTTCCTAAGTTAATACAAGGTGATTTTCCTCCTTTATTAAAGTTTCTTTCTACACTCAGTGGTTGTGAGGGGAAAGTATCGCTCTTAGAGGCACCCAGTGGTCAGGGCTATTTCCAGGTTACTGCGGGGGGGGCTTAGGAGATTGTGTGTTGTATTGTTGAAGAGGAGCCCCAAGCACCCAGAGAGGGGAATTGTAACTTCAACCTCTAGGAGAAGAGCCAGAGGTGCTGCCAGCCGGAGCTTGAGCAGGCCAAGCAAAATGATGAACGCTCACTGCAAGAGCAAAGACTGTACTTCTGTGCTTCTCAGCAGCTGGGAAAAGCTTCTTGGGGGAAATATCTCCTACCCCACTGCCAAAAGGAGCCCTTGAGTGGGAAACGGCTGCAGGCCCCTACCTGCTTTCCAACCACCTGTGATGCTGGCCGGCCGCAGAAACTAATGCTGGTCTGTGGTAGCCTCAGTGGTGTTCGCATGGCAGGGAGCAGGGAGCAGGTTGGCCGTGGTGTCTCTCTGTGGCTGTCTGCTGCCACGTGATAGCATGGTTCTCCCATCCTCTGGCCCGCCTCAGGTTGCTCAGGCTTTTAAGTTTCCCTTGAGTTGCCAGCACCAGCCGCCCTGCTCCAGGTGCCCAGAGGAGGAGAGGTGCTGGGCTCCAGCCTGGGACTCTGCCTCCCTCCCTCTCTCTGCCTAGCCCTGACTATGAAACCCAGGCCCTGACACTCCTTTCTTCAAGCAAACACAGGCAAGAGGAAAGTAGAAAGCACAAGGGCCAAACTTAGGGCACTGTGAAATCCTAAACACCCAGTTAAACTATAGCTACTCTAGACCCCTCATTCCAACCAAAGACCTGCTCCAGTGGGGGATGAGTCACTGGCACAAGGTAAATAAATCCATTCTGGCAGCTGGAGACAGAAAGCACTTGGATCTCCATGATTTACTATAAGGTCCCACTGAGATGTAACTCAGATTTCAGCATGCCAACCATTACACCATGGACCAGCTTGTGCTAATTTCTCTGAAACATTAAGACCCTATCATAGAATACCAGGTTGGAAGGACCCTGAGTGCATTTTAGTCTAACCTCTGCCTAAAGCAGAGCCAATCCACAGACAGATTTTTGTCCCAGATCCTAAAATGGCCCTCTCAAGGACTGGAGCTCACACACCTGGGCTTAGCAGGCCAATACTAAACCACTGAGCCTCCTCCTCCTCACAGGCCAGCTTGTAAGTGGGATCAAGGTCTTTACTAAAACCGAGGGGCTTTTGCTGGCTAGTTCAGTCCCAATAGAAGGGGAAGGGTCACGGGAAATCAGGACCCCTGAGACTGACAGTCTCTGGGGCAATGGCCACCAACTGGTAGGGAAGAAGTGAGAATTTGCTAATGAGCAAAATTCTGGTAAAACGGCAAAGCTGTGAGAGTTTGGAAAAGTCCCAGAGAATTTATACATGAAGATACAAACAGAGAGACAAATAGAGGAGAAAGAGAACATCACAGACTGCACAGGCCCACACAGACAAACAACTAAACCCATACAGCACAGGAGACTATACACATAAGGGAAAGCCACACAAAGCATAGGAACAAATCCATACCAAAAATACAGCAAAAGCTCACAACAGGAAAGCACAAAAACCACATACCAGAAGAATACATATAAAACAATCTGCATGCAAAGTCATACACACACACACACACACACACACACACACACACAAAACTATATGGCATCCACAAAATCACACAGGACCCACATGCACACATCAACATGACAGATGCTTTGAGCCCACTTGGTGCTGGAAAGTCCCACATGGTGAGATTAACGGACCTTGGGGAAGGGAGGGGCTGGAAGAGAGGGGAAGTTCCTTCTATCCCTGCCTAGTCTCCATTGGTCCCCAGGCCCTTTCTGGCCTCTGCCCCCTGCTGGGAGATGAGACAAGCCCCATCTGGGAGAGTCACCGAGAGGCTGTGTCCCATGTGTGAGGGAGGAGGGGCTCAAGGAGAAGGTTGTGTGTGACAAATGTGTGGGGAGGGGGAGGGCGTGTTCTTAGGATAATAATGGAAAACACAGGGCAGTGGGGAGGTGAAGCCTCGTGTCTGAGTGTTATGACCTCAGGTGGTGCTGCTCACCTTCCCTCCTATGGGCCTTAGTCATTGAATCCAGCATTTTTTCACCTGTCCTCACCACAGAGGTGTCCCACATGCCTCAGCCACCGAAAGTGTCCCTCTAGGAGACGCCATGACTGGAACTGATTTCAGCTGCTGGACAGCTCTGCTAGGTCTTTATTCATTTGCACAGGAAAATGTTATGTTTAAATTCATTTCAACCTCGCCTTCAGCTTAACTCCTGAACATAGTGGAGATGGGTCTGGAAATCAATTTTCATTTGAAAAGCTTTTTAAGAGAATCACTTGATGGAACTAGAACTCTATTACTCCTGGTGGAGGTATCTAGTCCAACCTGCAGGGAAACATCTTCAACCCACTGAGCTATGCTCTCAAATAAAGAGTGTCCTGTATATCCCAGAGCAGGACTGCCTCTTAACCTGGGGGTTAGTAAACTTTCTCTCTGTACAAACACCACAGTTTACAAACTCCCATCCCCGCTCTGTGTCACTAGAGCACACTCTCCTTGAGCACACAGCCCCCAGCTCCCTGCCTCTGGCCAGTCTCTCCAGCATTGCTCCAATCCTTGAAGCAGGGTCTCAACCACCTCTACTCTTAGGCCGGTGCCAGTCCTCCAGTCATCCCAGTAGGCCAATAATGTCATTTTCGAGGTTGCCTAGAACCTGCCTCAACTCCACCCCCCACTCCGCGTAAGGCTCTGGGAGGAGCTTGGGTGGGGAGGAGGTCTAGGTGCAGGTCCTGGGCTGGGATTGGGGTGCAGGAGGGGCAGGCCTGGGGGGAGCTTGGCAGAAGGGGTGAGAGGCTGGTCTCTGGGAGGGAGTTTGGGTGGGGGGAGGGGTTCTGGGGTAGGCCTGGGAGGAGTTTGGGTGGGGAGGAGGTCTAGGGTGCAGGCCCTGGGCTGGGATTGGGGTGCAGGAGGGGTGCAGGGTTTGGGGGAGGCTGAAGAAGGGTGGAGGGCTGGTCTCTGGGAGGGAGCGGTGGGGGAGGGGTCCTGGGGTGCAGCCTGGGGATGGAGTTTGCAGCGCTGTAACATGGACGAGGCGAGTGAGGCACTTGCCTCGGCGCGCAGTGGAGGGGCGCAGCTCTACCACGATCAGAGGCGTCGCGGTAGTTCTACTGCTGGGCTTCTTCGGCAGCAGTTTACAGTGGTCCTTTCTTCCGAGAGGGGACTCAGATTTGCTCCTGAATTGCCACCAAGGATGAATGAAGCAGGTGGCACCCAGTGGCAGGTCCTTCCTCCATAGGATCAGGGACCTCTGCCAAAGAGCTTGGAGCCGCCCCTGCATCGGGCACAAAATTCCTAGGCTTGCCTCTGGGAGTTTGGGTGTTGGGTACAAACTCTACAAAGCCAGGGTAGGGGAACAGGAGGAGGGGTGGGGCAGGCTCTGGGAGGGAGGATTAGGTGGGGCGGGAGGGTGTGTGAGGGAGAGGGTATGGCTGGAGGGAGTTGGGGCAGGTGTGTGTGGGACCCGGGAGGAGTTTATGAGGAGGGGTATGTGAGGGGATGGTGTGCAGGCTCGGAGGGAGTCAGGTGCGTGCACTTGTACCCAGCTCCTGGCGGTGGGCTGGGGGTTTCATGTTCTGCTGCTCTAGGCATCACCCCGCAGGTCCATTGGCTGCAGGGGCTCGGGGTGGGGCACAAGGCAGAGGCAGCGACCCACCCCGCCCCTGCCATGGGGAGGCTCGGCAGCCACTGGAGCGAGCAGGCAGATGCGCAGCCCCGCTGCACTGACGGGGCCCTTGGGCGGGAGCACTTGGGGCAGCCGTGCGGCGGGAGTGACCTGGTCTCAAAACTGCTGGAGCCCCACGGGCGAGACCTGGGGAAACCAGGACTGCCAGCCAGACAAACACCTTAAGAGTGAGGTGTCTCCTCTGCCTGTCAAAACTGATCTCTCCTCCTTCAGTTCAGTGACAGCCTGAACTGTTCCTTATCTGGCCAGAGCCAGAGTGACTGGAAACAGCAACATCAAACCCTGTAGCTCGCAGGAATGGACACAAACACCCTGGCATCTGGAGGAGATGTCTGCTTGCCCTTGGTCAACTAAGGCAAGGTTAAAGGGAAAGGAGGTGGTGCCAGGCATAAAGAGTGAACACGACACATCATAGTTATGCCCATGGTGGCTGCAAATCTTTTGATGTACTCTTCTTATCAGCAGTATTGTTTTCCAAGCCTAGGCCTTGACCAAGAAATTTGTAATTTAAGTTAAAATAATCGACTGCCCCCAGCATATTAATGACGTGATGCACCACTGGTGTCCTACACAGGTACAAGTAGCAACAACAGTGGCTGCCTTTTAGCCATAGATTTTAAACAGGGGCAATAAATTGAAAAACAAAGCTTCCTGTTAAATCATTTCAGCCCTGAGTCCTTCACCCACATTCCTAGAGTGACAAATACTGTAGCACGTCGTTTCATTTCTGAATCTCACTTCTTACACAGAGACAAAATTTTACGATCCATAAACAAAAAAACTCCCTAGTTCTGTCTGAGCCAGGCATTCGATGCCAGTGAACTTTTTCTCCTGCAATGACGACGGTCAGACAGAGGGGTCATGGCACCAGGGAGATATTGCCTCGGCTCTTTCTTTCTGCTGTTAGTCCATCAAAACGCGTGGAAATGCAAGGCTGAGTTCACGCGACTGGGCCCTCTGAATACCAGTGCCTCTAGAAACTTGCCCTCGCTATTGGAACCATGTGCTGGAGATTGACGAAAGGACTGTCTGAATTGTCAGATGGGGAATGGAACAGTCAATCTACAGCAATGGTTGTTCATAACAAATACACTCTAATCCTGCTCCAACTGGAAGGAAATGGGAATTTTGCTGTTCAGCCCAGGACACATCTACACCGACAAGAGCGCAGTGTGCTGGGGAAGCTGGTCTGGGTAAACAATTTGGAAGGACATTTAGTGAGAATAAAATCATCATGCAGTGAAACAAACTGCATGTCAAGTAGTTGTAGCTGAGTGGTTAAGGTGATGGACTAGAACTCTATTGGGGTATCCCTGTGCAGGTTCGAATCCTGCCAACTACACAAGCACTGTGCTGCTGTTGTTATTATTGTAGTCTTAGTGCCTGAGCATCCACAGTGCGAACTGGAGATAAATCTAATTTTACTCTGTCTACACTTAAAATGCTGTTGTGGCACTGCTATAGCACTTTGGAGTAGACAGTGACTGGAGGGATTTTCCCATCCCTGTAATAGCTGCATGGACAGAACAATTCTTCCTTTTCTTTAGCACTATCTAACCCAGGCTTAGGTCACCTTAACTATTTGGGTTTGTCGGGGGGTCACACCCTGGGAGACATCGCTTTGCCAGTTCAGTGCCCAGCGTACACCAGTCCTTAGATCCCTCTGGGTATTTCAACGCAGGCACTGACCTGTGAGAGGAAAACATCAGCTCATAAACACAGAGACTGAATTTCCCACATTTAATCTCGCTGCACTTTCCAGAAAGTCACAAAATTCAATTCATTCTTGCTAGGACAGAGAAAAAATAAGTGATACTAAGTTTTTGGCTTGATTAAATAGAATTAAGTGTTTAATTAATATAGTAAAAATCTGTACTGATTCCTCTAACTAACACCATAGCGTGAAATAGGAACAGAGACAAAACTTGTCAGTGACGACTAATTTCACAAATGATCTTCCCATTATTAATTTCCACATTGCCCCTATTGGAGGTCTGGGCATCTCCAGTGTCATTGCTCTGCGTTCACCTTCCCCTAGAATTGTTCTCGGACATTCGACTTCCTCTGCGGCCTGGGGCTCAGGTCACTTGCTGGAGGATTCCGGGCACCTTGAGGTCTTTAAGCCACAATTTGAGGACTTCAGTAACTCAGACATAGGTCAGGGGTTTGTTACAGGAGTGGGTGAGTGAGATTCTGTGGCCTGCGTTGTGAAGAAGGTCAGACTAGATGATCATAATGGTCCCTTCTGACCTTAAGTCTATGAATCTATGAATCTAGTCCCAAATTTGGAAAACTGTGCAGTTCAGCATGAGAATAGTGACCCCGTCTCCTTCCTGCACCTGCTCTACATTGCTCCACAGCAGCTTCTCCACCTGCAGTCACCCCAGCATGGCAGTGCAACCCCCAGGATTCTGCAGGGGCCCCTGGCAAGGACAGTGGGTGCAGCTAACAGCCCAGTGTGCCTGGCAGTGAGGCAGCTGTAAAAAAGCCACCCGCCCCCCACAGAAGTACAGAGACTGAATTCCCCAACTTTAACATCATGACCCCCTGTAGAAAGCCACACTTGTCAGTTGTATTTTCACAGGGAGGTGCAAAAATCAGATGACACCAATTTTTAAGTTGAGTAAATAAAGTTGAGGAGATAGTTATTAACCTCACAAAAATATACTAAAGATCCTCAACATAACACTGAAGGTGAAATATGAACAGAGACAAGCCTTGTCAGCAAGGCTCATTTCCCAAACGATCCTCAAAATGTTACTAATTCCCACCCCACTCCTCACAGGAGCTCTGTGCAGTGTCACTGTTCTGCAGGCAGCTTCCCATTCAATACTGTTAGGGGACATTCCCAGGCCTGAAATGTACCAGGACAGAATTGAAGAGCAAACCTGGCTCCCCACCAGGCGGGATTTGAGTGTTTTGTCCCTGTCATAGTCTTTGTCAATAGTACAGGGCAGGACTCCAGGCTCTAGCAGGGGATCGGTCCTGGCACCCAGGGCTGGGGAAAGGATGGTAGATTCCTGACCTGGAGAGGGAGGTAATAAGTGAAGGGGGCATTTTGTGGCCCCCTCCTGAGGTCCCAGGCTGGAATTCTACATTCCTGGGCCAAATAAGGGGTGACTACATGGCTAATGAAAACCAGTGCTCTAGGTGAGGTTTGAACTCACAACCTCAGCATAGCTCCTCTCAGGACTGCCCTATAAGTACTGTGCGCTAACCAATTGCGCCACTGGAACACCTGTTAATTATGTTTCTCTGAGACCCCTAGGCTGATACAGGCGAGGAGTGACCCCCCAAAACATTCTCAGTGGGGCTGAGAGCAGGTAGCGACAAGTGTTGGTACTTGGTGGGGTGGATTCTTCTGAAGGCTTCCAGGCCCCATTTGACCCTTTTGTTCTTCCCTGTGTAATAACAGAGCTGGTTAAGACTCAATGGAGAGTCTTGCTGCAGACCCCTGTGACTCTTGGCTGGTTTGCACTCTGCACTTATTGCTTCCCACCAGCAGCTTCCTCTCGTGGGTCTCTCTCTCCTCCTCCAGTGACTGTGGTCCTGCACTACCGGATCCGTGGGTCCTGCCCTGAGTCCCTGCATCCCCCTGCTTTGTCTCCGTTCCTGCAGGCTGCAAAATGTCAGGAGGCCGCCCTCCTTCACTCGATGCTCCCGCTCATATCAGCCAACTGCAGCCTCATCTCCTGAACTCGGGCAGCTGTCGCTTGATCCGGTCGTACAGTCACACGCTGACTGGCTCCCCTGCCTGGATGCTCTTGTGGAAATCCCACAGGTGACACTGCAGGACTTGGCTCTGTTGGTTTCTTTAATGTTGTGGTGTTTCCCCAGCCCCCGGAACAAAGCCGCCAACTCCTCCCTCACCGACTCCCACCAATCCCCCTGGTAACCACAGAACCCTCTGATGCTTTCCCGTTCTGCCAACACCGCCAGGCTTCGCCCCTGCTCCTTTATCTTGCAAGCTCTGGATGTTCAGCTTCCAATATCCTCTGCCCTGGGTCAGGGAATTGCCCACATTGAGCACACGGTGAGAGCTGCGTGATCCGAACTGTCCATTGGCTCCACCCTGCACTGGGCTGTCGACGTGCTCTCCTTCACGGAAATCCGGTCACTGCGACTCCTGGCCTGTCCCCGCAGAAAGGTGTATCCCCTCTGCGGCTGCTGTGAGCTCCGGTCAGAGGAATAGGAGGTTACTGCCCTCCCTCCATTGGTTCACTGTGTAGGAACACGTCCTCTATGCCAACCTCACTACAGACCTGCACCAGGTAGTGCTCATCGTAGAAGAGTTTCCTCTGACGGTTGGGAAAACAGGACCAGCAGTCCTCAGGCCGGTGCGACAATTGAAATCCCCCCCGACACTGAACACCGTGCGGTCTAGAAGAAGGGAGCCAGTTCCTTCGCAGAACTTTCCTTTTACACCTTAATTGGGGACCATACACACTAATATAGCCGTAACCAGTGCCACAGAGCACAAAGCCCACCAGTAATGCCCTCCTGGTCAGAGCTCCAGTCCCCTTCTGTACTGCACCATGAATGTGAAGAACAAGACGCCAACCCCATCATTCTTCACTGGCCTGGAGGACAAGAGAGATGGGCCCATCCACCAATCACCCTCTGCCCATCAAGCTACCCTAGAGTTGTTAATGTGCATTTCCTGAACACCCACCATGTCCAAGCCCAGCTGCTCCAAGACACTGAACATCAAGTGCGTCCTCCTGGGCCCCCAACTCCCTTCCACAGGGCCACTTTCACACATGCCCCTTCCCTGGTACTGCCCTCCCTCAGCTGCACAGAAGAGTTTTCATCCTCTATACCTGCCTGTCACTGCCCAGCACCCCCTCTCGCACTCTCTTCCTGCCATATTGGGTCCACCAATAACTCACTTAGGAGAGACTGCTCCTGTCCTCATTGTTAAATGTCAGGCCAGCCAGTTAGGGGCAGAA